>NC_056524.1:266556283-266713827 GCF_019175285.1 Sceloporus undulatus
TGTGTGTGTGTGTGTGTGTGTGTGTGTGTGTGTGTGTGTGTGTGTGTGTATTTGTAGAGGTGCATCTGTTTGTATGCTTATGGGGAAGGGTCTGATCCAGATCTTAGGGAAGTTACTTTTTTGTTGCTAATTGATTTGAAATTTTATTATCTGTCTTTTATTGCCCTTTGACCTTGGTCCCCAAGAAAGGGATTGGCCTCTGACTGCATTGATATCCCTCTACACCATCTTAATCAACAACAGAATAATATCTGAGATGAAGAGTCTAAAAATTGCTTAAATAAAATTAATGCCCAGTAAACCATATACAGCTTTCTCTCATCAAGGCTGCATCTACACTGCAAATTAATGCAGTTTTAACACTGCTTTAACTGCCTATGGAATCTTGGGATTTGTAGTTTGTTGTGGCATCAGAGCTCTCTGAGAAGGCTAAGTCTCTCACAAAACTACAGTTCCAGAATTCCATAGCACTGAGCCATGGCAGTTAAGGTGGTGTCAACCTGGATTATTTTTGTAGTGCAGATGCAGTTCAAGTTCTCCATTGCTCCCACTCTAGCCTCTCTTTCCTGGCATAGTTTCAAAGTACCACAATTGCTGGCCTTTGGCACAAACCTTCATGTCATTGATGTGCAGGTACTCCTCAATAATGGCTTTGGCCTTCTTCTCGAGTTCTTCTTCAGACAAGGCAGGCTTGGCAGGTAGTTCAGGGGCCACAGGCTCACGCTTTGCTGGGAAAGGAGAAAGGGAGATGGAAAGATCAGAGTTGTTCCTAGTATCAGAACAGGGAAGGGGCCATTGCATGCTCACCCCAACACCTTCCCACCACTCACCAGGCTCCCTACTTCGGTCCCGCTCCTCTGTCATGCTGGACACTTTGCGCACAGTCTCAACGACCCCTTGCCTTTCACGCTCCCGACTCCTGTCATCCATTTCCTTACTGAAGCTACGCTTCGTGAGAGGGGTTCTGTTTCTGTCGGAGCGCTCTGGTCTCTCTGATCGCTCAAGGCGCTCACCTCTCTCTGGTCGGTCACGCTCCAAGCGGTCTCCTCGCTCACTGCCCTTCTCAGAACGGTCACGACTACTGCTGCTTCTGTAGGGAGATCAGGAAAGCTAGTACCCCCAGTCCTAATACAGACTTCAGAGAATCAACCCCTGCCCACCCAACAAGAAGTAAATCCAGAAAGGCATCATTTCTGCCTTTCAGGCTTTATGATTTCAGCCTGCAGGGATCTTGCTCAGTAGAAAAACAAGAACAGAGAGGAAATTCCTCTTTAAGAGACTAAACAAAATCCCTAGATGGTGTATAGTGTAGGGGAACACAAGGGGATAGAGTTCCAAGATGTTTTTCAGAGTAGAAGCAACAACATTATTTATCAGACTGGCAAGTGAAGTGAATGGGGTGATATTGTTTTGTCTTAATTACCATGCAGGAAGTCAAGAGAGATGAAATAATAAAGCAAGATGCTGGATGCTTACTTTTCTCTGACAAATTAAGAATTTAAATGGCAGTGCCTCTTCACATGTCTGCCAGCAATTCAGAGCTAAATGATCCATTCCAGCTAGCTAAAGAAAGTTGCAACACTCCTCTGAACAGATTTTGCCCCCCCCCCCAAAAAAAACCACTGGCTCCCATTTGTTCCAGATGAGCCAATATATGCTCCAACATACAGAGTGACTTAGCCATACTTCTTCGAACAGGTCTGAGCAGGAAGGGAGAAAGACCTCTGACTGCAAGGAAGGCCGAGAATGAGACTGACCTTTGTACCACACGCCGCACATCTTGGCTCTCTACTGGAGCTGACTGCTGTAAGGCTGAGAAACGATTCAAGGTACTTGTGGCTGGCCGGTTGGAGTCAGATGCTAGGAAAAGGAAGTGGAGAGGTTAGAGGGCTAAGGTTCTGCATACATAACCCCAATTTCACAGCCCCTCTATTTCACCAGTTGACTTACCTGGTTCAGCTGGCTTGGCACCTGTACCACCACTGCTGCCTTTTCCCCAGCTCAGCCGCCCACCAGGTGCAAAGAGCTGATTATTAGTGTCGATTGAACCAGGCTGTGGGAGTAGGCAAAGCAAAGATGTTGGAATAATTTACCGATGAGAGGAAACAAACTCTAGACCTTCTTATTTAACAAAAGTAATACCTCTTATCTTAAAAATTCAAGCTTTAATGACAAGGCCTAGCCTGAAGAAGAAGAGCCCTCCCTCCAGTCCATCTGACATCATCTGGCCTCGCAGAGTGTGATTAGGCAGGCCCAACTCCATCAGGGCTAGCCAGAGCAAGAAGAAAGCCCTCCCATCTGCCATGGTCCAGGCCTCAGAGGGAGGGAAGAACCACTGGACATGATCCCCTTCCCTCCACCATCCCTTTCTCCTTTTGTGTCATGTCTTTTTAGATTATAAGCCTGAGGGCAGGGAACTATCTGAATCACTATCTGTAAGCCACTCTGAGAGACTTTGGGGCTGAAGAGCAGGGTATAAATACCATAAATGAATGAATGAATGAATGAATGAATGAATAAATAAATAAAGTTTTTAGCCTCTGTGAATCCATAACATTCATACTCCATAAATTATATTGACAACGAATTATGCATGGAGGTAGATAGGATTAGAAGCGTTTTATGGTATAAATAGCATGGTGGTTAAGACTAATAAACTACCTGGGATTGGGGGGGGTCACTCTGTCCTCCTTCAGGACCCTAGAAGGCTACATTCCCTGTTTTTACCTCCTGCACCCTTAACTCAACTCCTACCAAATTTGGATGTTCTGTAAAGAAGCTCCTAAAAATGGTCAGTAGTATCCCTGATGCCTGGGGAGGGGGACCACTATGGGCTATTTTGCTGGCTTTTGGTTACTTCCTGTTTGAAAAAATTAAATATACTGGAGACCTTAAAAAGAGAAGCCTCTCCTGCATCAAAACATGATAAAATGGCTGACAGTGCTCCATCTGAGGCTTTGGGGCACTGTAGGCAATACAAAGAGAGAAGCAAAAAATATTCTGGGACTCTTTGTGGGTTATGAGGGCTCTTGGGGGCACTGTGTACACCCTTGACGTAGTGCAGATTGGGTCAAGTAAACAATGTATTGAGTGAGGAATCATGAGAGTTCAAAAAAGCAGAAACCGTTTGCACAGGGCTTTCAACAGCCAGGATATGAGGAAAAATAGTCAACATATCAATATTACACCTATGTTTTCTCAGTCCTAGCCCCTAGTCGCCACCTGTATGTCCAATGTTGTCCTCACTGCTTGACCTCCATGTTTATATATTTAAAAAGAAACTACTCCCAAACTTTTCTCCAATATTAAAGTTTAAAAGCTGAATTTTGGATGCAGAATAATGGCATATGAAAAAAGCTTGCATCCCTCAACGATTCTCAATTAATTTCTCATGACAGAAATGATGTTCCTTGGCACAATATTAGTTAACATCATTACAATAGTATTCAAGGGAAGACATAAAAGCCTGCAAATCCAGTCTCCTGCTGACTCAGGTTGCCTTATGTCAACTTCCTTTTTGAAACTCTACCCAGTAATTACAACCCTAAAAATGCTGTCGATCAAAGTCTGGAAAATCAGTATGTAAAGGGATCTAGTAGCACCTTTGAGACTATCTGAAAGAAATAAGTTGGTAGCACAAGCTTTTGTAGACTTAAGCCTATTTCCTGAGATGCACAGGATGGAGTGGTAGGTCTAGAGAGAGACCTTTATAAGTGTTGTGTGTGGTGGAAAGTTAACTGAGATTCAGTGGACATTCTGCCACACAACCGGCTTATACAGATCTGTCTATGGACTCTCCACTCCACCCTGTGCATCTCAGGAAATAAGCTTAAGTCTACAAAAGCTCGTCTACCAACGTCTTTGTTTCAGTTAGTCTCAAAGGTGCCACTAGATTTTCCCTTTGCATAATGATTTTCCAGACTAACACAACCATGTCTTTGAAAATATGGAAAGGGCCACTCCTGAGATTATTTTTGTGGACTTCCATTATTTTTTTTTTTAAAAAAAAATTATCAGCTTCGGCTGATATGCCAGCTGCAACCCTTCCTGGAGCCAGGTGATCTAGAAACAGTAGTACATGCACTGGTAACCTCTTGGCTAGACTTCTATAATGCGTTCTACACGGGGCTACCCTTGTGCCAAGTTCAGAAACTCCAACGAGTACAAAACATGGCAGCCAGGCTGGCCGCGGGTACATCTAGAGTCAACCACATTACACCTGTACTAAAACCTCTCCATTGACTGCTTATCAGTTTCCGAGCAAGGTACAAGGTGTTGGTTATCACCTTTAAAGCCCTACATGGCTTGGGTCCAGGCTACCTGCGGGAATGCCTTCTTCCACATAATCCACCCCACACACTCAGGTCCTCTGAGAAAAATCTAACCTGCTACAACCAAAGAAGACCAGATTGTCTGGGGTGACCCAGAGGACCTTCTCATCTGCCGCTCCTAGGCTCTGGAACGACCTGCCGGATGAGATCCGTCATATTACCACCCTTGAAGCCTTTAAAAAGGCCGTTAAGACTGATCTCTTCCAGCAGGCCTTTCCAGATTAACCTTTATAGACTAGCCTCCCCCACTAACATCATCAGTCCCGTTCCCCCCTAGGAAAAGAGATCTCTCTCCCTCCACTATTCTAGCCACAATTTTACTAACTTCCTAACAGGAATGTTCTTTTAACTTATCTTGTTTTTTAATTTCTTTTTATAGTTTTTGATTAATGTTTTTATGGCTGTGGGGAGGGTTGGGATATGGAGTTGTTTCTTTTAATTGTAATTTTATTTCTACTACGTTTTATTGCTACTATGTTGTTTTTATGTTGTAATCTGCCTTGATTCCCTAGGAAAAAGGCGGAATATAAATAAATTATATTATTATTATTCCTCTGAAAAGGAGAAATAATAGGAGGCTGTGTAGGGCAATATACCATAGGTAGGGGGGCATTTCAGGCCAGGAGAGGTCTTTTTGCCAATAGTTAGGGACCTGGAAGTTGACTTCTGGGTCACTTCCTGTTGGAAAAAACACTTTTTCTGGGCCTATATTAGCCTAGAGAGGGCCAAGAACATAGCAAAATTGCCCTTTATATCTCCTAAGGACATTTGGGGCAGCCCCCCCAAAAATTAAAAATTGGAGGACATGAGCATCCAAGGTCCTCTGGGCCATAATTTCAACAACTGAACAACCCTGCTACAAAATGACATCTATTTCCTCTCCCTTTCAGTATTTAACACCTTACCTTAGTGATCTTGCTTAACCTGGTGGTGTCAATCGGTCTGTTTCCCTTGCTGATGGGAACAGTGTTCCAGCCATCATCCGAAACTAAGCTTCCTCGTCCACCTGTGGACATTGCAGCAAGTTAAGACCCTTCTCTGCCAAAGACCCAAGAGCACAACCTGCCCATATGCAGTGATTTTGTGTGTGTGCGTGTGTGTGTTTGCACATGCCCATGTGTGCATGGGGGAGGAGCACACAGTTACTACTTTTATTGGAGTGAGATAGCCTGATACCACAGTCTCTCTGGTTCAAGAACTTAAGAGAGTCCTGCCACATCAGACCCCACTGGTCTTCTCTGGTACAGCATCCTGTTTTCTAAACTGGGCAACCAGATGCCTCTCTGAGCGGCCCACAGGAAGAGATGGGAAACAATTACTCTCCCACCCATTACCAACCTATATTCAGTAACACTCCATGCTTACAAGTTTTTTTTAGTCACTATGGTTAAATGTAACCCATCCTCTATGAATTTATCTAATCTCCTTTAAAGAAAGAGAAGACAGTGGCCACTAATACAATTTGTGGAAACCAATTCCATAAATGAATGTTGTGTAGCAGCTTCTCTTTCTCCCACCCCCCCTTTCACATACCCCCCCCCCCCCCCCCCCCCCCCGCTACAATTAAAACTGCTCTCCCTCTTCCAAATGCTTTAAGCAGTTGGTTCCTATAATATTGAATCTAGAAACTGAGAGCCACCTACACACTCTGGTCTTGAACTCACCTATGGATGGTGGGCCTGGAGGCCCTCTCCTCTTATCCTGCTTGGACATCAACTGCTGCACTTTAATATGCTCACGGTGCTCCTCCATTTCAGCTTCCTTGTGGATCTGGTCAATGGTCTTGGGGCCCTGGTCTCCTCTCCTTGGCACCCAACTATTCTGCAAGAGGCATAGAGGAAAGCAAGGGAGAGCGATTACAGCACCCAGAACACTTGACCGCATGAAAGCCAAGAAGTGAAACAGGACAGAGTAACCCGTACACCTCTTGCACTGTATGGGACTAATTCCCACTGGGTTCCCTTTTTTTAAAACCAGCCTCATCAATGCTCATTCTCATTGACAACTAAACACACACATTTTATTCCTCTGTCCCCTATCACTATTGTGCATTGTGTATTAGGTAACAGTACACACTAGCAGTAACACGTTGGTTCTGAATCTCTGACAGACCTTAGCAGGATCTTAAGTGTAGGAATAGTAATAATGGACGGTGGTGGGGTGCCTCTTTGACATAAACACTGCTTGGCAGGTGCCCAGGCAACAGGACTGCCCTGTTTCCTGTTGCCCTCCTTCCCCAGCAGACTGCTGCTCCCTCATTACTCTTTGCAATTCACACTGTGATTCCAAAGCATTGTGTTCTTTCTGGGGTGCAGCTCCATGTATAATAAGAGTGAACATAAAGAAGTTGTACATGCTCCCTGTCAGCTCCTTCTCCTGTGTTGCAACTAAGCATGTAGCAGCCTTAGGCACAGGGAGGGTCAGCATTGGGAGCCTTCCTGCATTAAATACAGCTGCGAGTGATACTATCAGCCCATCGCCTTAGCCGCACAAGCCAAGGCTACAGGCTAGCACGGTGTCTAAGGGGCTAAAGAGTGTTGGGCTTGGGCAGTCATCAACCCATTTAGATTGTCCTGAGAGGGAAAGGCAGGTCTTGCACCTTACCCGGAGTCAGGCTGGCCTATCCCAGGAAGGGAGGGTGGAGCTCTCATCTAGCCTAGCCCAGGGGCCACAGGGCACACTAACAGTCTGCACCTTACCCGTCTGAGGTCAATCACATCCTGCAGCATGAAGCGGATACGTGAAGATGTTTTCTTCTCCTTGATTATCTTCTCCATCTGGTTGAAGTACTGATCCATTCGAGGCTGGGCAGAGGGAAGAGGAAGAGGAGAAGTGAGAAACACTGGAGAAAGCACTGAAGTCCCAAGCACAACAGCCTGAGGTGGTTAATAGGGATGGGAACAACAACAAAAAAGTTCCTTAACCAACATTGCCAGGAGGAATAGCCTCATGCTGGGATTCATGTATGTATTGGGGGGAGGCAGTCACTTTGCAAGTCCTTTACACAAGTTCTTCTTCAGAGAAACTCAGTTTCATAGTGTGTGTCACTATGCATTTAGATTCCCAATCAGGCACAGTAGCCAGGGGAAGGAGAATTGAGGAAACTGGTACAGCCCATGGGTTATCAACTTGCCATCCCTACTCTAACTACATCTGAAGCAAGGGCTGTTAGAGATAGCAGAAGGCAAAAAGTAACTGGTTCTGTAGACCATGCTCCACACCAAACTCTAAGGCTGAGATCCTATATTGGAACTGCATAGCATGGGTCTCTACATGTGGGGTTACAGATTAAATGTGTTACTGAAACTCTTGTATTAATGACAATTTTGGCACAACTAAGACACCAAATGCACTATGAAAAATGCACATCCATGTACAAGGTGCATCTATGTGAATCTGCATGTGCAATATGCCTCACATGCACAACGCCACCTGAATGAAATGTGGATGTTCCAATCAGACAAAAACGTCCACCTGTTTCCACAGGAGAACTTCTACAAGTGAAAGGCACAAGTAGAATTCCACTCTAAGTATGATAGCAGGATGCCATGGGACTTGTAGCCTTTCTGCCACAAAACCATCCTTTTCAACACAGACTTTTCTAGGAGGACACCTGGCCCCTCACATGTCAAGAGGGATTACCCTCCTCACCCCAGCTGTGAAGAATTACCTTGGCTTTTTCAAAGTCCAAATCTTTGCCAATAGTGGTAAGTAGCCGACATAAACACTCAAGCGACTCCTCATCATGGTTTTTGAGCAGTTTCACCACACAGTCATGCATGATGGCTTCTGTCAACATCTTCAGCTTAAACAGCTCCCCAATAAACTTGATGTTGCCTAGAGAGCGCCTCCGAGCCTTATCCCGGGCCTCATCCAGCTCCTCTTTCAGGCGAGCTCTTTCCTCAGGCTGTGAATAGAATGGGATGGAGCTTTACATACTATTTGACCTGGAAACCTTGAGGGTCAGTCTTACTTCAACCTCAGTCTTTTAATTCCATAAACAGGCATGTATTTATTCATTACACTGCTATCCCACATTTCTTTCCATGACCTCAAGGCAGAATACATGGTTCTCCCCTCTACTTTATCCCCACTGAAAGAATGCATGTGACCCAAGGTCCCCCCCAAATTAATTTCCTGGCTTAGTGGGAACTAGAATTGGATTCCTCAAGTCCCAATTCCCAACATTTTTATCACTGGAAAACACATTCCCCTCCTCACCCTCATTTAATAACTAATTCATATCCCACCTTACAGTTTACAGTGATATGTATGATCCTGACTTCCACATTTAGCTTCACAACATCTCTGTGAGATAGTCAAGCAGAAAGATATGAGACTGGTCACTCCGTGAGCATCATGGCTGCTGGCAGTTTTGCATGTAGATGCCTCAACATTCAATCTGCTGTTTTAACCCAGCCTAATAACTTTCTAATATGCTGGGCTGGCTTTTTCCTCTGACCATTTGGCCAAGTATAAAGCATACACCTCCCCTTCTCTGACTAAGACAGGACCTCCTGCCCTCCCACTTAACAGATGACATTCAGATTCATCTCCCTGGCCCAGAAACTGAAGCTCCACTAACTCCAGGGTTTGAGTACCACTCACACCAGCTGTGTCGTCCATTTCTTTCTGCTTCTTCTCAAAAATCTCATCGTCATCCTTGTCTTTCTCAAACTCTTTCTGGCATCGATTCAGGAGTACCTTGCGAAAGTTGACCATCACAGTTGGTTTGTCAGTAGTGGGGACTTTCAGCTAATGAAGGAACACACATGAACCCACAGTGAGAAGAGATTTCAGACAGCTGTTTGACCAACGCTGGCAGCAACATGGCCTACAATTTCCAATTAGGTCTCCAGTGCAACAATATCTGCCCATCTTTCTAAGGTCAAATGGCAGAAAGCATGTCACAAAGCACAGAGCAAGGCCTCGTGTGTACAACAGAGATGTTAGGACACATTCCCAAGAATAGGAATTCAGTTTATATAGTAGGACAATCTAGATCTCATGGCTGCAGAGGAATGTCTGAAAACAAGTTGGCACTTTCTACTAAAATGGAATTCTAGTAGAATTAGACAGTTTCCTTCTTTTTGGTCTCAATGGCTGCCCGTAGACTCTAGAACTCCCTTTCCAGGGAGGTCAGAATGGCATCAACCTTGTTGTCCTTCCATCAGGGATTCACACACTCAGGAGCATTCAAATTCCTATCAGAGCAATGGAGTGCCCCCCAACTCTTCCTAAAGATGTCCATTCTTGGAAGTGGGATGGAATGTATTTTGTATAGGGCAAGCTTAATGACCCATCAAGCCCTGGGCTACCAGGGTGGACTGTCAACAGCTCACCAAAGACCCTTCAAAGGTAGAAGAAGTTCATTGGTACTGTAAGGAAACATGCTTAGTAACTGAACTGTGGCCCTGGGCTAAGGGTAAGTTCCACATCTCTCTGTATCTAGAAAAGGATCTGAGTTTCTCTATGTTCCAGAGAGCACTGACAAAAACAGGGCAAAAGCCTGGATTACTCACCCCCATAAGGCAACGGCACATGTTGGCATAGGCAACTGAGAAGTTTGGCTCGGAGATGGCCTTCTCAAAGATGAGGTCAATGACACCCTTGAGACGTTCCTCTGTGTCGATAGACAGCTCAGTGACCTGTTTCATCAGCTGCTGGAACATCTGTGGTGTCAGCTTGTTCAGAATGCTGCGCACACGCCGGAACAATTCCTAGGGTAAGGGGAGAGCAAGACATGCTGAGTGAATGAGAAGAGTGCCCTACACAAATCCTGTCTGCTCCATCCATTCTCGACCTCTAAAGGTATGGCTATAGCACACAGAGGAGCTCAGAAACCTACCTAAGAGGCTAGACATTTCACATAGCCCCACCTGCATGAAAATGGCTGCAATGACAGTTTGTCAAAACAAACTTATCAGGTCAGGAAAATTTGTCAGGTGAGGGTAGGAAGAAAAGGGTAAAAAGAGTAGGCATTTCATTCTAGGGAATCAAAGAAGACCCTTGTCCCTTTCTCTGAGGCAGGCATAGACAGCAGAGTAACAGCATCCTAAAATTATCAGTACCAAGATGGATGACGATGATAATGAAAGTATAAATACTGGAAGACATACACACACCAGCTGTCTTGCAGTACCAAAACAATCGGTAGCATATTTGTTAAGAAAGACAAAATCAATTGTACCCATTCATTTTTGTAAATTAGTCAAAACTGGGATGGGCAACAGGTGATCTGTATGCAGCCCCTTGTCTATATTTGATGCCCCAAGGAGGTAAAAAGAGCCACCTCTCCTTTAAAACAACATGTGTAAGAAGCATGCACCTATTTTTAAGCTTAATATCACCTCTGGAATTTCTATGAAGCTTGAAAGTGAGATGTGTGCTACCCAAGCATCTTTTTTTAAAGGGGAATCATCCTGTTTTGTTAATGCACCTTTCAGGACTGTAGGTTAGCTCCCTTCGTGACTGTAGCATAGCAGTAGGATATAGCTTTCTGGTGAGCAAGGGGAGAGGGCTTGCATATTCTGAAGGGGCTAATATGCCTCCAAATTCCATTCACTTACTTATGTGTTGAGGGGAGGGGAGTGGACAGGGACAACAACAACAGTAAGCTTTACATCTGTTTTTATTTTCCATTGTGAATTAATGAAAGATGCAAAGATTTGAATTTCAGAATTCCAGATCAAATTTAGGATCTTAATCACTGAACCAGGCCTTGAACTCAAATAATGAGTCCTTGTATTGCCCTCAATTTTGTACTGATTATAAAGCTTTTTGTTCATTTTCTAAAACCTGTATCCCTTTTACAGACTAATATTCTAGTCAGCAGAATACTGACAAAACCTGAAAATCAGGAGCTACAGATACAAGTCACAGGACCATTTACCTACCTGAGTTTTTACATTTTCAGGATCCTCTGGTTCAGTTGCCCGCTTACTGCTGGGCTTCCAGGCCTTCTCAGCCTTATTGAGCTTGACATCTTCGTTCAGAGACACTGCGGCAATAATTTTCCGAGGCTCTTTCCGTAGGCTTTGCTGTGAACGGCGTTGTCCTGGCCCTGGAGGCTTTGGAGGCAAGGGGCAGGGAATGAGGTGGTGTCAGCCTTTCCCAGGCAACCCCCATTCCATGACACTTTAAGTAAGTCAGCAATGGCACTGCCAGAGCTTGGATGAACCACTTTACCAAGAAACTGTATGAAACTAATTTCTTTTTGGCAGTACCAACTGCCAATACAGTTCCTCAGCGCTTAACAAGAAGAGCCCTCCCATGGCATCTGTTTCCATCTGGCCTGGGAGGGAGTGAAAAGACAGGCTCAACACCATCGGGCCTATCCTTAAGAAGCAGAATCCTCCCTCCAGTCCATCTACCTTGGTCCAGGCCTCAGAGGGAGAGAAGAACTGCTGGACCTGATCCCATTCTCACCACCATTCCCTTCTTCTTCTGTGTTGTGTCTTTTTAGACTGTAAGCCTGAGGGCAGGGAACCATCTAACCATCTAATTAAAAATAATAATTGTAAGACGCTCTGATAGCTTTTAAGGCTGAAGAGCGGGGTATAAATACCATATCTCCAATACGTCCACGGATTAAGATCTCCTATTGGGAAGGGGGATCACCTCCATGTTCCGGCAGTGAGGGAAATGAGAAAGAGCTTCCTCAGTTGTGGCACCCCAACTGTGGAATGCTCTTCCCACCAGGAGGTCCAAGAGGCATCAATGCTAATGTCATTTAGCTTCCACATTAAAACCTTTGGTCCACGTTAATTCAACTCAGACTTTAAAGTTTATTTATAAAGCACTAATATAATGAAGCAGTGGAAAAACTCAAGTACAAATTGGAACACAATGGTAACAAACAAGAGAGCAGCCAGCAACAACAGCATATAATGGGTGGTTTAGCAGGGTGACCAACACGTCATGTCCATCTGTCCTGGCAACACTCCAAACCCTTGGCACTGCAAGGACTATGCTAGTCTGCTACTCAACAAATTGAGCTCCAACAGAAAGTGCTGCCTATCTGCTCAGATCCTCAGTTCCATCACAGGGTTATCAGTGGCCCAGACACGATGGCACTAACTAGGAGTTCATCACACAGGCAGAGGTGATAGCAAATAGCTCTCAGAATGTAGACATGCCTCGATGGTACGTACCGGTCCACGGTTGGGTGGGTTCGGCCAGCCCAGATTGGCAAAAGAAGGTGTGAAGTCTGGTCCACAATTCATAGTGCTGAGGCGGACAGGGTCCAAGGGTCGCAAGGGCATTTTATTTGCCTGTTAAGCCACAGGGCAGAGAAAACAAAACACCAAATAAGGCAGAGATTTTGAGACCCTAAGGTTGCACAACTAAAATAATCAGATAAGCAGCTTCCCTTTAGGCATGTGTCAAGTTCTATCTCTCCAGAATTACAGCTTGATGCTAACCAGAATGCCACTTGCCCGTTGCGATTTACAGTGGGATCTGCACATCTGCTAAAGTTAGGGCTGCAAGATCTCCATGAAAGTGTAAAAATCACAAATAAAAAAATCACTATTTTTTTTACCTGAGAAAACACCTCTCTAGGAATTTTTAGGCCTTCTGGTACAACTCTATGGTGAACATCTGCCAGACAGTGACCACAGAATTGCACTGGAGAACAAACAAATGCCCAGAGAAGTGTTTTCTTTAGGAATCTTTAGGTCCTCTAGCGCAGGTCTATGGTCAACTTTCAAAAGAGTCATACTGGAGGACCTAGAAATTCCTTGAGAGAACATATTAATCAAATCTGTGAATAATCAAATCTGCAAAAAGTTGAAGCCACAAATGTGAAGAGCTGACTGTATATAGCTATTTCCTTCATCCCCATGGGTAATATCTAACTTGTGCAGCTCTCCAGACATCATAAGTAAGCTGTAGTTGGGAGGAAACAATGGCATGTGCACTGATGGCGCGCTCACTGCGCCACATGCACAAGCCCCATTGTTTTTAATAGGGCTCGAGCATACGTGTTTTTTCCCTTATGCGGGAATGGTGTTGGTGGTGCAGAACAAATCCTCCACATAAGGGAAGGGGCCACTAGCACAGTCATGTAAGAAAGAGAGAGGGAAAGCTGCCATTAGACATCTGGTGAATCCACAAGGCAGTGGAAGACTGACCTTTTCCAGGACCACATCACTGATATGAGGCAACCCTTCAGGCTTCTGCATACTAGCAAAGATGAACTGGAAACCCAGCAAGAACTCCCGGTCGTACCTCTTCTTTTCTTCTGGGTTCAGGGGTTTCCACTGCTCTGTTTAGGGAAGGAATATGAAGAGTGCCACATATAAAACACCTTGCTTCTTTTATCCAAGGCAAGTTTTGGAACCACCTGTTGCAGTTCAGAAAAGGGCTGTCTTCACTAAAAGGGCAACGTGAGGTGTTCATCTATAAGCACCATAAGAGACCCACATAGTTTGAACAACTGAAAACTCTGTGTTTTGAACAACTCTGCCTCTCCCTGAATATGTGATGTCTTGTCCATGGTCTCATGTTCCATCACAATGTAAGATTTAGGAACCATCTCATGATCTTTTATCTCTTATACAACTTGGAAGCCTGAGGATAGGTAAGGGACACTGTTGCACCTCCTGTGGAGGACCTTAGAAGCCCAGTTTTACTGTGAGGATGACCCCTACTCCCACCCCCAGTTTTACAAATGGATGGAAGGACTGCCAGACGGTGACAGAAAACTTGCTATGGCAAGCAAACCAGTGAACCAATAACTATCATCTTCCCCAAATAATAGAAGTAGTAGTAGTAGTAGTAGTAGTAGTAATAATAATAATAATAATAATAATGAAGTTTATTTATATTTCCCGCCTCTCCCACGGATCGAGGCGGGATTACATCATTAAAATGATACATAATACAAAATACAATCAATAAAACACTAATACTGAATGCTCCTACCCTCCTTCTTTGTGTCCTTCCTTGACCTTCCAACACTTGTACTCATACCTCCTGATTTTCTAACATCATCTTGAGTCTTCAGGACTGACTAGTAGAGCTATATGCAGAGACTGCTACGCTTCTCTGTTCTGTACAACACCTTACAGCCACAGATGGTGAGATTTTAATCATGCACAGATGCTTAATGACACTATACATATGTCAAAAAGCCTCTTTGTGCCTTTGATGGCCTCAAAGTCCAAGAATGAGTTTGCTGTTGTTAGCTACCTTCGAAGTGACTTTTACTCATGGTAACCCTGTGAATGAGACATCTCCAAGCCCCCTATCCTCTACCTCTCTGCTCAGGTCCTGTAGGTTCTGGCCTGTGACCTCCCTGATGGAGTCTTATCCATCTGGCATGGGTTGTTCCTCTTTTTCTACTGCCCTCTACCTTCCCCTGCATCATTGTCTTTTCTAATGAGTCATGCCATCTCACGATGTGGCTGAAGTATGACATTTTTAATTCAGTTATCTTAACATCCAGGGAGAGTTCAAGCTATGGCCCAACTGTTTGTCTTTTTGACTGTCCAAAAGCATCCTCAGCACTCTTCTGCGGCATATCTTGAATGAATGAATTTTCTTCCTATCTGCTTTTTTCACTATCCAGCTCTCACATCTGTATATGGTAATAGGGAATACAATGGCTTGGACAATTCTAACTTTAGTGTTCAGCTGTATATTTTTCACTTTACAGGTGGCCAATACCTGACCACGCATCCTCAGCGAGTCACTACATCTGCACAACAAAACAGACTTCAGCTTTTCTTTGTCAGAGGAAACTATGGATGCAATGAACTGCTATAGTTTCTCTTCCTTATGAGATAACTTATTCTCCTTGTTCTGTCCCTCCCAGCATCCAGCATAGCCACAGTTATACTTTTGTTCTCATTAGAAAGGAAAAGCTAAGCCTGTTCTGAAGGGGAGAAGCTGACACAATCACAGCAGTGAGAAGGTTTCCAGTTTATTGGAAGCAAGGCAATTAGTGGAAAGCGGCTGCCAAGCCTAAAATATGTGATACCAGCTGTTGGAAACAGGTGCTAATACAGTCATATGAGAGACTTCTGTAAACAAGATGCCCTACTAAATAGGGAAAAATGTGATCTGGTCCTTACTGGATCTTAAACATCCATGTTGACTGGACTGGTGGAGGGGAATTCCTGTGAAGGAAGTGCTGCAAACCAAGGAAAACCAATATTTTATATAGAGTAAGATGCCTGCTCAGATCCTCAAACTCCATCATAGTGTGTCAGTGGCCCAGACACGATGGCTCAAAATGGAGGTCATCACAGAAGACTCAATAAGACGACATTAGAAAGAAAAAAAGTAAAGATAGGAACCATGTTACCCACAGTAGACCTACCTTCCTTGTAGCGGTACTTCTGATCTGCCTGCTTGAGCTTCTCAGGATCTAGTTTATCCTCCTTCTCTTCCCATGTCTCCTCAGCCTCCTCCTGGGATCGAACTGGGGCTGGCTCCTCAGGCTCTGGGGCTGGCACAGGCGGCTTGTTCTCTGTCTCAGAGCCACCCTCACTGACCTAAGAATGGACGAAGAAGAGAATCTGTGAACAACTAGATTACAGGCAGCCTGCATGTTATGCAAAGGATCCATTCCAGGACCCTTCGTGTAACACGATTTTAGCATAAAACCTGGAACTCTATTTTTCTCTTATAAAAGATGAAGTGTTCTCTCTAAACTTCTTCTAGGTCCTCCAGCATGATTCTATGTTATGCTTCCATCAGAAGTTGGTCGCAGAGTCATGCTGGAGGATGTACAAATGCCTAGTAGAATTGTTTCTAGGAATGCAACTCTACAGTCAACTTTTGGCAGAAGCATATCATAAAATTGCACTGGAGGACCTAGACGACGCCTAGAGAAAACGTATTTTTTCAGAGACTTGAAAGTGGACCAGTGCTATATGAACTTGCAGAATACATGAACTATCTATACCAGTGATGGCGAACCTTTTAGGGACTATGGGGCTGTGCAGACAGCCACCCCTTTTACAGCTAGATCGAGGCTGTGGCACCACCAGATCGGGGCCACGGCATGTGGAGGCAGCATCAGAGCAGCGCCATGATGCCATGTGTCATGTGGTGCAGCACACGGCATCACACCAGCCTGGGGACAGAGCCAGGGCATGAGTCATATGGACGCCACGCCCCGACTCCAGAGTTGTTTTTCATGCCAGTCTGCACAGCCCAAGTGCCCAAATTAAAGGCCTTCCTTCGGGGGGGTGGGGGGGAGTCCAGGGCAGGACCTCTGCCCTTCTGGTGGGGAAGAGGACTTCCGCCTTCTAGGGGAGGACTTCTGCCCCCCCCCCATAGGGTGGGACTTCTTCCCCTTGTCCTCCTGGGCCTTCATCCTCCCCCCTTCGCATCCTCCTGGACCTTCACCTGCCTCTATAGAGGCAGCTGAAGGCCTGGGATGGCTGGAAAGGCATGCCACGAAAAATGGCTTTGTGTGCCATCTCTGGCTTTGTGTGCCATCACGTGTGCCATAGGTTCGCCACCACGGACCTATACACAAGATTCAGCACATATCCATAACAGCTGAGATTCAAGACACCGCTGAGCCCACAAAACAACTTCAGTGAAAAAAAAACTGTAACACCAAGCACATTTTTTTCTTCCTGTGAGTCAAAATCATCACCATCATCCCATCATTTCTCCAAGAACGTAATTCAAGTAGGAGGCTTTCAAATTAAAATAATTACAATAAACTTAGAAACCTACAAAACACTGACATTGGAATTAAACTATCAATAATATTGAAACAATTTAAAACATACACTTAAAATAACAACAGTGCAACAGCCTCTTAAAACCCCTTTCTTTAAAATCTTTCAGTTCCCAAAGCCTGACAGGGTTAATTCCTGGCACGCTCAAACAGACATATGGCCTGTCAGATGGCCTGAAAATATTCCTGCTTCCTTTCACCCATCACCTCAAGTCCCTTGACCTAGAGCTTCATGTGTGACAGCGCAAACACAATGTTCTTTATTATTTCTATTACGAAATTTTAGAAACTGCAATTTTTGCTAGACTATGAAACTTTCCTTCTATTATGTGAATAGTTATAGTCCAGACACTAAGCTGGTCCAATGAG
This sequence comes from Sceloporus undulatus, assembly GCF_019175285.1. Lineage (NCBI taxonomy): Eukaryota > Metazoa > Chordata > Lepidosauria > Squamata > Phrynosomatidae > Sceloporus > Sceloporus undulatus. The sequence goes on from NC_056524.1 coordinate 266,573,687, forward strand.
GACTCAGGGCTAGTCTCCCAAATTCTGGACGTTTTCCCATTCTGAATCCTGAGAAGTTTGAGTCTTTTCTATTCAAGCAAAACACTTTGAGGCTGAGAATGAGGAGAGGGTTCTTTCTTATTGTCATTAAACAGAGAGTCTGTGAACATTTAGAAGGCAATTCCATGATCACAAAAAATCAACATGGGTTTCAGAGAAACAAGTCATGTCAGACAAATCTAATCTCTTTTTTTGATAAAATTACCAGCTTAGTAGATGAAGGGAATGCTGTGGATATAGTATATCTTGATTTTAGTAAGGCCTTTGACAAGGTTTCCCATGACATTCTTGCAAACAAGCTAGTGAAATGTGGGCTAGACAAGGCAACTGTTACATGGATTTGTAATTGGTTGAACGGCTGAACCCAAAAGGTGCTTAACAATGGCGCTTTTTCATCCTGGAGAGAAGTGACTAGTGGGATCCCACAGGGCTCTGTCCTGGGGCCAGTGTTATTCAACATCTTTATCAATGACTTGGATGACAGAATTGGGGGCATACTTATCAAATTTGCAGATGACACCGAACTAGGAGGAGTAGCTAATACCCCAGAGGACAGTATCAAGATTCAAAATGACCTGAATAGACTAGAAAGCTGGGCCAAAGCTAACAAAATGAAATTCAACACGGAGAAATGTAAGGTACTGCACTTAAGGCAGAGAAATGAAATGCACAGATATAGGATTGGGGACACCTGGCTGAATGAAACTACGTGTGAAAGGGATCTGGGAGTGCAAGTAGACCACAAGTTGAACATGAGTTAAAAGTGCGATGCAGCAGCTAACAAGGCCAATGCTATTTTAGGCTGCATCAATAAAAGTACAGTGTCTAGATCAAGAGAAGTAATAGTGCCACCTGGAATACTGTGTCCAATTCTGGGCACCACAATTCAAAAAGGACTTTGAGAAATTGGAGTGTGTCCAAAAGAGGGCGACTAAAATGGTGAAGGGTCTGGAAACCATGCCGTATGAGGAACGACTTAGGGAGCTGAGGATGTTTAGCCTAGAGAAGAGAAGGTTCTGTTGGGCATGATAAATGGGGAGTTGAATAAGAGATATGGGAAATTAATGTTTCATTTGCTGTCATGTGCGAGAATTGTATATGCAAAACTATGGAAGACTAAACAAATTCCATCTATAGATCAATGGTTGAATAAGGTACTTGAGGTAGCAGAGTTGGATAAGATGACATATTGGATGAAAGACAGGAGTGAAGAACAGATAAAAAAAGACTGGGATATTTTCTATATGTACTTGAAAAAAGATGGAACAATGTCGTTTTTCAGTAAAATAATAGGAATAATATGTTGTTTAAGGGCACAGAGAACGAAAGATACAAAATAGTTAAGACAATCACCTGATAGCTTGAGTAAAAAGCATGTAAAGTTTAATTTTTATGAGCGAATGTTCTATGTTTAAATATAATGAAAGTTTACTTAATGGACAAGATATGAAAGCTAAGCTAGTTAACTCAGTAATTTATGTTTAGCATTTATGGGGGGGGGGGAGATGAGCTTAAATGTAAATATGGAATAATGTAAATATGGAATAAATCGTTAAGTTAACCTTTTTAAGGTGAGGGGAACCTCGATAGAAAGGAAAAGACAGTACAAAGGAGAAAAACCAGGACTTTAAGTAGTAGGAAGTACTCTTTTATGTTATATGCGTTTTAAAAATAATGTCAAGAGAGACGGTGTATGTGTTTAAAGGATCAAGATAGAAGAAAGCATGGAAGATGGAAATTAATAAGAAAGTTATTGTCACAATGAAGCCATGCGTAATAACGGAATTTAAAACTGGTAAATATATATGTAGTGGTATGTGTTTGTTTATATGGATTTGTATGTGTGTCTGTAGATGTATTAATGTCATATTGTGCGTTGTTGAAAAGTCTATAAAAATTAATAAAAAAAAAGAGGTGATAAGACAGTGCTGTTTAAATATTTGAAGGGCTGTCATATTGAGTAGGGAGCAAGCTTGTTTTCTGCTGCTCCAGAGACTAGGACCCGGAGCAATGGATGCAAGCTCTAAGAAAAGAGATTCCTCCTCAACATTAGGAGGAACTTCCTGACAGTAAGGGCTGTTTGACAGTGGAACAAACTCCCTTGGAGGGTAGTGGAGTCTCCTTCCTTGAAGGTTTTTAAACAGAGACTGGATGGCCATCTGTTGAAGATGCTTTGATTGAGAATTCCTGCATGGCAGGAGGTTGGACTGGATGGCCCTTGTGGTCTCTTCCAACACTATTACTCTATGATTCTTATTGTAAATACCAATTATAATGTCTAGGCAAAAATTATTCTGGCAGCAAATAGCATCTGATGGTTCTGGATATCCTGCGTGTTGGCACCCTAAATATCTGGCATCTGCAGACACTTCTCTTGCCCCTGAAATCCCCCAAACCGCCTTCAAAAATAATTTAAAATGTGATTTAAACACCAATGTGCACTACCTGCATTCCCTCACAGTTTGTCTCTGCACTCTATGGACCCAGAGGTATTCTCAGGGAAAAAAGAAGTGACTGTGGACTATTGGTTTGGCTTGTTGCACACCTCAACTACCTGCCAAACCTAAAAGAAGGTTAAATTTATTGTTTTGCATTGTTTGAAAATCTATTTTAAAAAAATTAAAATAAAGTAAGCCTGTGAAAGTTACAAAGAAAAACCTTTTCACTGGCCAATTCTGTTTTGTTTTACTTTGTCTGATGCTTTCATTTATTTTTATTACAATGAGATGTTTTAGCCTTTGAAATTCGTTCTTATGCTGGTTACTTGCTTTAATACAATCCTTCCCTTTCAATCTCCTGGTGCTACTGCCTGGGAAAACTGGAGGGGTGGGGATGAAGGAGGCATGACTGGAGTGCATGGCAGCTCATCATGGAAATATGGATCAAGCAGAAGACTCAAGGTGGAAAATCCATCATGAGGGATGCTGGGGAGGGGAGAAAGCACAGCAAGAGGATTCCTGTTGTTTGTGAGGTATGCATGGCTTTCGCTCAGAAGAAATCCATCTGTGGGTGACCTTCCTATTAATGCAGAGACACTGCTGATAGCATTCACATAACTGTAATTCGTAAAGATTCCTCAAGGAATCATGAAAATGAAACAGGTTTACACTGATAGTTTAGACAATTGCAGGAGACAACAGCACACAACTTAGTGAATAAAAGTATCCTCTCCTCTACCTCTCTGCAACTATGAAACTACACAGGCTACAGTTTCCATTTCCAAACCAGAAGGGAGGCACCTACCTCTTTGAATGCATCTAAGAGGTCTCCGACAGCTTCCTTCTTATTCAAGTCCTTCAACTTTCGCTTCTTCTTTGGCACCGATACAGCCACTAGACAGTTACAAAGAGGGGTCAGAGAACGTGGACCATTAGTCAGGGATTTACAATAGTGGTTTGAGCACTGGACTGCAACTCTGGAGTCCTGGGTTCAAATCCCTATTCATCTATGAAAACCCACAGGGTGAGCTTGGGTAAGACATATGCCCTTAGCCTCAGGGGAAGGCAATGGCAAACCACCTCTGAAAAAATCTTCCCAAAATAATCCTATGATAGGGTTGTCTTAGGTTTGCTGTAAATCGGAAACGACATGAAGGCACACAACAAATAAAAAAGCCCCTGTTACTAAATAACAGGCACCAGTAGTTAGGGTTAGGTGGTTATACCAGCAGTTTCATATAAAATAAGTATGGGAGAAAGGAGAAAACAAACAAATAAATAAAGGATGAAGCTGTGTAATGTTGCATTCATTCTCAGCCAACATGACCATTTAGCAGTACTATATGTGAAAAGGACCCTGGGATTATTGGAACTATTGCTGATCATGACCAAACAGTGTGACACTGCAGCAAAGAAGACAAATGCTATTTTAATCTGCATTAATAGAACCATAGTTTCCAAAAAAAGTAATAGTCCCACTGTATTCTCTGCTGGTCAGGCCTCACCGGGATACTGTGTTCAGTTCTGGATGCCTCATTTTAAGGAGGATATAGACAAGTTGGAGTAAGTTCAGAAAAGGGTAACGAATATGATAACAGAACAAAACATATGAGGAAAGGGTTGAAGGAGCTGAGCCTGTTAAAGAGAAAACCCAGGGGAAGCAAAATTCTAATCTTTTAATATCTAAAGGGCTATCACTGAGAGGAGGGTGGGGGTTTGTTCTCTGCTGCTCCAAAAGACAGGAGCAGGTCTAAGGGTTTTAAATTAGCGGAAGCTAGATTTCAATTTAACATTAGAAGGAACCTCTTGATGGGAAGAGCAGTTTAGCAATTGAACCAATTACCAAGAGAGGTGGTGAGGTCTCTTTCTCTGGACATCTTAAAAGTGGATGGACAGCTATCTGCTGACGGTACTTAGCTGGATTTCCAACATTACATGGGGTTTGGACTATGAGGCCCCACTCTATGGCCTGATACAGACAGGCCAAAATAAAGCTGCTTCGAGTCACTTTGGAGGTATGGTGTTTAAATGATGCATGCGTCCTAAAAGTCTGGAAGCTGCACCAAAGCTGGACTGGAGTGCGGCTTTGGTGCGGCTTCTGGACTCTTAGGACGCATGTATCATTGAAACACCATACCTCCAAAGTGACTCGAAGCAGCTTTACTTTGGCCTGTCTGTATAGGGCCTATGATTTCCCTGAGAAAAAGTGCAGCATCTTCTGTCTATAACCCAAGTGGGAATATTATAGATCCTAGAGTAATAAGGCTGGAAATAATGAAATTATCATAATGGCTGCATTTTAAATGTTTTGTAGATTATACCTTCATGGCGTACAAGGGAGTCTCTCCACGTTCTACAGCTCCTAAACCACTGACATTTCTCACCAACACATGGAGCCCAACTGAAAAATGGAATTCTAGGACTGATTTTGATGCCCTTTCAAGTAATTGAAGGAATTTTGTTTCTTTTTTCAAAGAAGCACATAGAATCATAGAGCTGGAAGAGACCAGAAGGGCCATCTATTCCAACTCCCTGCCATGCAGGAAATCCAAATCAAAGCATCCCTGACAGATGGCCATCCAGCCTCTGTTTGAAGACCTCCAGGGAAGGAGACTCCACTACACTATGAGGGAGTGTGTGTTGCACTGTCGAACAGCCCTTACTGTCAGGAAGTTCTTCCTAATGTTGAGGTGGAATCGCCTTTCCTTCAGCCTGCATCCATTGTTCCGGGTCCTGTTCTCTGGAGCAGCAGAAAACAAGCTTGCTCCCTACTCAATATGACTTCCTTTCAAATATTTAAACAGGGCTATCATATCACCTCTTAACCTTCTCTTCTCCAAGCTAAACATCCCCAGCTCCCTGAGTCGTTCCTCATAGGGCATGGTTTCCAGACCTTTCACCATTTTAGTCGCCCTCCTTTGGACACGCTCCAGTTTCTCAATATCCTTTTTAAATTGTGGTGCCCAGAACTGGACACAGTATTCCAGGTGGGTCCTGACCAAAGCAGAATACAGTGGCACTATTACTTCTCTAGACACTATACTTTTATTGATGCAGCCTAAAATTGCATTGGCCATGCATGAACAAAACAAAAGAGGTAACATTCCCATCAGGCTATCAACATACAAGGAGTTTCTATTTCCCAAGTCTCTTATTATTACAAACAAGCATTAAAAAGAACACTCAATGCACAAACCCAGTATTATTTTTTAACAGCCAGTACAACAGAATAAGGGACTAAAGGTACACTACAACCTTGCAGAAGACTCTTGGCGGATAAAAAAAGAACTACAGGGACTTGGATTTAAGATCAAAGAGTTGTAAGGTACCCTAGATGACATTTAATGCAATCCCCTACTACCCTAGAACCCACAGGAAAGTATGCAAGAGATGGGCACCCAACCTCTGTTCAATGAAGGAAAGTTCACTTATAATGAGACTGTCTAGTGTAGATACTCAATATAAGTCAACTTCATGTATAGGTCAAAGGTAGGTTTTGGAGCCAAAATTATGGATTTTGCTGTGATCTCTGGACATCAAGGGCAAAACTTGATGGTCCTTGAGGTCTCTTCCAACTCTACAATTATATGAAAACTTAGAGCCATGTAATAAAGGATGAAGAAAAAGAAAATATGCCAAATAACTTCTTATACTTGAGTGTATACAGTATACCACAGGTGAACAACTCTTAATGTTTGTCAAACTGATTTTGTGGATAGAAGAAAAATAAACTGAATGCTTACAATTAAGGACTACTACATACCAGTGACCATTGGTAAACTGGCATTTCCTTGTGCAGTTCTGCTGGCTGAACAAGGAATTTTGCACTCACCTGGTGTGGTCACCTCTATGGCCTCCACGGGCACAACTGCTGCTGGTTGGGTACTCTCCTCTGGCGTCTCAACCAAGTCCTCACATTCCTCCTCCTCCTCCTCCTGTTCAGGTTCTTTCTCTTCTTCAGCAGGGATGGCAGCCACTGGGGCCACTGACTCCTCAGCCTTAACCTCCTCCGGTTCAGAGATGGGGCTGATATCTGACTCAGGATGCTCCTCAAGTTCTTCAGCCTCAGCTTCCAGCTTGTCCACCACTGCTAGCCCACAAGGTACTACCAGCTCCTCAGGCTGTGCAATGGGGGAATCCAAGGCTGGATCTGGCTGGCACAGTTGGGTCTCAGACGTAGGCTCCAGTGTTTCCTCCTCCAACACTCCATTTGACTCAACAACCTGTTCGGAGACCTCCTCTAGAGAAGATGGTGGGATAGGAGGAGCATCTGGCAGTGTAACAGGAGGCTCCTCAAGCTGAGGACCTTCCTGCTGGGTAGTAGTCACTGTCTCCACTGGTGCCACCTCTTCTTCCATTGGCATTTCTGGCTCAGAAGGAGGTTCCAAAACTGGGCTAGCAGCTGCCTCCTCCCGAGACTCTGTGTCCAAGACAGGAAGTTCTGGAGAGAGCACAGGTCCCCCTGGCACTATAGTGGTGGCGCTAATCGGTTCGAGGATATCCGCAGGTACCTCCGGCAACTCCTCTGTAGTGTCCTCTGCTACGGGGCTCTCTGTGCGTACTACCGTCACAGAGGCTGGCAGCACAGACTCTTCTTCTGCTATCAGGGGTGGTGGGGGAGATGGGGATGCTGATTTACTAGTCTCCAAAGAAACCGGTTTACTTACAACTGGACCAGCCTTGGGACGGTCATCTGTAAAAGGAAAAAAATATGAGACATTTAGTACATTTTTTAAAAAACACTGATTTTGGTAACCAAGCTGAAAGGACAGGAACAACAGGATCCTTTTAAGCCAGCAATTTCAACAGAGATGTTGTATCAAAGACTATAGGTAGTTGAATTGGCTTATAAGCACAAGACAAAATTCATACTCTACACCTGGATAATACCTTTGTTTTGTTGTAATTTGCTATTAGGTTGGCTTCAAGCTTATGTTGATCCTATGAATGAGAGACCTCCAAGAGTCCTGGTCATCAACAGTCCTGCTCAGGTCGTGCAAACTCAGGATCATGTTTCCTTAATATAGACATACCTCATTTAACAAAGCCTCTGATAAAGAAGCTTCTTTTTACAAAGTCTTCTGTTCAACTGGAAGGGGGTTTAGGGCTTTTTTTATGCAGCACTGGGAGGATAGTGAAGGAAGGCTGAAGAAAGGCACACTTTCATTGTCGGGTTGCTGCGGCTTGCCTGCAGTAAATAATAAAATGAAGCTGGTCTTGGGAAAGAATGGGATTCTACTCTAGGTGAGCCTACAGTATCTGTGTGTGCTTACGCACAACAAACAAGATAAATAGCTGTCTCCAGAATCACTCACTGAGCCTATGTGAGCAAAACAGAAAGAAAAGGTAAAACAGATTAGCCTGCATCACCAGCTACCCTAGCATGTTACAAAGTATCAAAATGTTTTTGTTTGCTTATTCAAGGCTTTCATGATGCGGCAGTTTCATTTCAAATGTGCACAAATGTTAGTTTTGGATAAAAAGCTTGCTTAAGCATGTTAAACTGCTCTTCTTTTGGTTGTGTAGACCTATCCATATTCTTTCCATGTTTCTGTGCCTCTGTACCAAAGTTTCTGTTAAAGAAATAAAGCCAGGAACATATCTTACTTTGTTAACTAAAGTATCCCTGTATTATTTTTTAAAAAACAATCATGTGCAAGCTTTCACATTTCCAGCAGATCATGAGAATCATAAGGATGGGGGGGTGGGGGCTGAAAAAAATTAGGGAGGTGGGGAGAGAAGCACAAAGAGAAATGTTGTAATAGATGCAAGAAGCTGATCTCTGAGCTGCAACAAGAGATGAGGTGTCACCATTTTCTCTCCATCCAAGCAGTCAGATGTAACATGATACCCATACTTGAAGGTGCACATACACAAACAGGCACACACACATGACAGCTAGGGGGAAAAACTTCAAAGTTAAAGGATTGGCATTGAAAGCGTTTAGCTTTTTCACATCAGCTCAACTGTTTTTATGCTTCCATGTTTAGTAAATGGTTTTACAGAAGTAAGTGTAGAAGGGCTATCAACCAACTCACTTATGCCTTTGTTGGTCTTTTGTTGCCCAGAAAAAAGGGAGTAATCAGAACTGGTAACCAAAGAAAATAAAAAATCCATAGGAGGGTGGGCAAATGAGGGTCCCAAACTCATTAAGCCTGCATTAATGACTTATTAAGCCTGCATTCTCCGACTTGGGGCTTAATTGCAGAACACACAGCTGAAACACCTACCCACATTTCTAAGCGCCCACTCTCCCCACTTTTAAAACTGCCTAATAATAATAATAATAATAATAATAATAATAATAATAATTTATTTGTATCCCGTCCCCTGGTGCCCTCCCCTCCTTAAAAAAGTATTAAATCCAATGCAGAATTTAAAAACAAACAAACAAAAACATACAAGTTAAAAACTGACCAAAAGGTCAACAACATCACTCAGCAATGGCTAGGAATTGTAGTTTGTCCTAATAAAGTTTGGGACCCTCCTGTGGATTTGTGATTTTCTTTTGTTATCAGTGCTGAATACTCTCTTCTTTCTGGGAAACAAAAGACCAACGAAGGCATAAGTGAGTTGGTTGGTAGCCCTTCTACACTTACTTCTGTAAAGCCATTTACTAAACATGGAAGCATAAAACAGATGAGCTGATGTGAAAAAGCTAAACACTTTCAATGCCAATCCGTTAAACCAACCCTAAGGAGTCCCTTTCATGGGATTTTCTGAGTCATTTGCACAAAGTAACCCAGTGGGTTTCCATGGCTGAGCAGGGATTCAAACCCCCGTCACCAGAGTTGTAGTCCAACGCTCAAACCACTGCACCACGCTGGCAATTCCTTAGCGCACTGCAAATACATGTATGCCCCTTTGATCATATTTTATGGAAATGGGGAGGAGAAATATAATAAATAATAGATACATTATGTGTAACTGAAACAAATATTTATCTGTACTTTGTTTTCCCAACTTCCATCTCCCTTTCATTGTTAGTTACTGCCCACTGGTTGAATTAATATTGGGCAAGGCCCTGTTCTCTTGTATATAAATACAAATCATCTTTTATCCTAGGCTATCCATGGAAAGTAGGGAATCAAAGACCACTTTGTAATTCTATTGAAAAGAAGAGAGTCCTATAGTTACCCAAATAAAATAGCACCTACCCTGTTTTTAGAAGTCTCTAAGACAGGGAACCTGTTGCTCTTCAGGTGTTTGGACTACAACTCCCCAAAATACTGGTCACAGTTTCTAAGACATATGGGGACTATAGTCCAAAATACCTAGAGGATACCAATTTACCTACCACTCTAAGGGTTTCATGAGGCCAACGGGGATGACTAGAAGAGTAGATGGCTGAAATCTGGGCTATAAGAGAAATGGATGGCCCAACTTAGCATGCCAGGTGTCTCTATGAAACTACAGTACAAGAGTCTCCTGCCAAATCTCATAAGAAAGCAAGGGTGCTCTAAATTGCAAACAATTTGAACTTCATACAAGCTACATGTTTGGGAAGCAATTTAAGGAAAAAAGCAGAGAAGAGGGAAATTTTGTAAGAGTTCTTTATTGATATTTTATTTCCATGGTTCAGGAAACCTAAAAGCTATTGGCCATGAAGAATGGGGAGATCTGGAATTGTAGTCCAAAGAAGCGTCTTCCCTAAAGTCTACTTGTTGCCAATTCACTGAACTAAGTAAAGCCAAAGGAAAAGACAAATAGTTTGAAATACTGAAGCTGAGTAACCGATGCAGCACTTTTCCCCCCTTAAACTGTAACCAATCATTTCTTTCTCAATCCCTGTGCTTTCTTCCATGGAAATACACTGCCTCTTAGTGGCCACACTAGAGATCACCTCTGATCCTGGCTATTACCTAATGATGACAACTTGTGTGTTATCAAAACCTTCACATTTTAAGATACTGAAGTAAGTTGTAAAACAAGTCTTAAATTTAATGAATTATTTGTCCAAGAGGGCCACAGAACAATAATAACAGTCCTGAAAGTGGGCATCTTCATCAAAATAAAAAAATTCTGATCTAAGATTATGCTTCTGTAAGGTAAGATTCTAATAGCGAAAAAAATTACATTATTTTAATAATGTATTTAGAAATATGAATTGCAGGAACACAGGCCCCAATCTGGATGAGGATTATAATGAAAAGGGGAAGGTTAAAGCCCATTTACCCATCCACCCATGCACCTGATCTAGATCCAGGAGAGGCATGCATTTCCTCTAGAGTAAAGTAACAAATAAAACTTGGGAGAAGAAATATCAACAGTTTAAAAATATTCAGGTAATACAGTGGTACCTCGGGATACGAATTACCCAGGTTACGAATTTTTCGGGATACGAATAAATCCCATAGGGATTTATTGTTTCGGGTTACGAAGGTTTTTTCGGGTTACGAAAAAACCCTGGCGCTGTTTTAAATGGAGCCGCGGCTCTGCCGCGGCTTTTTTTCCATTAGCGCCTATGGCAATTCGGGTTACGAAGGTTTTTTCGGGTTACGAAATTAGCCGCGGAACGAATTAATTTCGTAACCCGAGGGAGCACTGTACAACATTACACTACCTTATTTTTGTAATAACATCAACAGATCTAGATTTAACTCACTTTAAGTGCTGAAGCTGCAGTACTGCAGTACATAACACAAACTTTATTTCTAAATTTCAATTAATTTGGTAACAATGAAATGGGACCACATCAGGCTTCTTAACTAGGGTCAATCTTAGTAGGAATGGAATGGAAGCTGCATGTTTTGAAATGTTAAATAATACCATCACAGAAGGAGAACAAAATGGGCAGAACCAGGAAGACTCTCAAATAATCAGCTGTCAGGCCAACTGTACTCTTGTCATTTCAGAAACCATCTGCTAAGCATCAAAAACATATACTGAAGCTAAATTCTCCTCTGATGTCAATTTGAAAAGTGAATGCTACTTGGTTTCAACTCCAACATTGTAACAAAACTATGTATTCAAAAGAAATATTGAATTCAGCCACCTTTGAAGAAATATAATTTACCAGATTTCAGGAATCTGGTTGTTTTACATTGACTGCTATTGTAGTCTCATCTTCTGAGCAATCAAATATGTACTCAGACTTGGTGCCTGTCCCTCTCCAGCTTATATGATTCCACCAGGTACGTTACCCATATAGACATGTGTTGCTTAGCTTCAAGATGCTCAATTTTGTGGGTGTGGAGGAGGTCAGCTCTCCCCTACTATCACACCCACTCCTTCCCAAATAGGGTGAGATACCACAGCTAAGTTCTCTTTCTGTCACATGCAGTATCTATTGAGTGGCATAAGCAATTATGAACATTGTCCCAAGACCTCCATGAGTCTCCCTCTGGAAAGCTGTCTATCTTGTATCAGCTGGAGAAAGGAAGGCAGAGGAAGCCACTAGTCCTCATCTTCATCTGAATTAGCCAAATCAACTCTGTTGGAAATCATACCTGGCCGGACAATCACTGCTACATGGGGTGTCTCTCCGTTGGCCTGAGGCTCTGGACCACTTCCAGCCTGTAAAATTAGAGGTTACAGAAAGGCAAACAAGTGAAAAGGTGTCTTCCTTTCCCATCCCGAAACTGTAAAATGCTTCCTACTATAATTTCAGTTGCACTATGAAGAGGTTGCCACCGACAAATACTTTGTATAATCTGGCAAGGAAAAGGTGAAACCTCTCCCTGTTTTCCTGCTAACTTTTGGAGGGACTCATTAAACAGCTGGTAAGGGGTGAATAGTTGCCTCATTGCTGTGCAGGGCCTCTAGAGCACTATGGGAGACTCTGAATCTCAAATGACATCACAGATAAGATTCCATACCCTCAACCACAGCTGAGAAGGGATGTAGGCAATCCAAATTTTGACAGTTTGTGAGCCCTTTCACGCACCACATTCATAAGTGAATAGTCATGTGAGAGTATTCTTTCATGTCTTTTAAATTTACAATGAAACTTGCTACCCCCATGGAGGTACACCAGAGTAAATTTAGACTAACATTCAGAAATACATGCCCTGTGTCACCTTCACTCTCCAAATCTTAACAAAATATTTGTCTTGTTTATGCCAACTCCCTCATCCCAGTGCAACTGCCTCTATAGCCACAGCTCTGATCTCTCTGAGGAAAGGACTCTCAGAAGACTAAAGGCCCAATCCATGTAGTTCATGTTTTCATTATGAAGGTAGCTCAACTGGTTTGACAATGTCAATTATCTTTTCCTGCTTCAGTTTTAACCTTTTGTTTATATGTTGTATTTAAATTAAGCTTTTGTTTTTAATGTACAGCCAGCCCTCCACATTCACTGGGATTAGGGGCATAGGACTAATGCAAAAGTGGAAATTACTCAACCGCCTCCCCCCCCCCCCCCCCAAATAAAGAACCAATATTTAACACAAATTACATTCTGCAGATTCAACCCACAGTAGAAGCCTTGAGGAAGCAGGGTTCCGTCACAAGGCAGAGGTGGGCAGCTGGTGGAGCAATCCACCACCTCCATTGCTGTCCTACACCATTTTTAATAGAGATTTACAAACTTTGCCACATGTTTGCAGTTTCTCAAGTCTGATGAGGCTTGCAGTTCCTTATTTAAAATGGCATAGGGCAACAACAGAGGTGGCAGCAAAGAATCTGTGAATAATCAAATCCACAAAGGTCAAACACACAAATGTGGATATTTTATTATTGCTAGCCATGCTGAACTTCTTTTTTGTAGTGGAAAGGAATAGATAAAGCAAACACAGTCTGACCACTTACACCCTTGGTGAGAACCTGAGACACGAGACACTTATAGCAGCCCCATTACAGAACACATTTCTGCAAGCTTTGACAGCAAAAACAAAATTTACAGCCTCTCCACAGCAGGAAAAGATCTCCAAATCAACATGGCCCATCAAAAATATGATGGGAGGACAGTCAGGTTGCTTTACAAAGAACATTTCAAATGCTCTTCATAGACATAAGAGACAAAAAGTATTAAAGAAAAGATTTTATGATTTTATAAAGTACAGCAGTAGCATCTAAAATCCAACATAGGCATGAAGAGGGGGTGAGCAATGGCATAGAGACTAAGATTGGCTAAATATTCCTTCCTCACACATACAGCTGTACCTTGTCCTTGCCATGAGCAGGCCTTTGATTGTTCAGTGAAAAATAGCAGTTTTCATGTCACAACAACCTCTTTTTCCCAGGCCACCACAGTCACAGTAATTGTAAAACCTGCAGTCAGGCCGATTTATATTATCATCTGAGGACACATTTCACTCCAAGGATGGGCCACAAATGCTTACATGAAATAGAGATTGTCTGTGTGGCCTTGCCCCAGATTCCTCCCTAGTTAACTCTCAGTCAAAAGGCATATGTTGCCAGTTAAATTAGGATGTGACTAGTGCCGTGATGGTGAATGTGTTGCATGCGTGCCACGGGTGGCACGCGGCGCAATTTCGCCAGATACAGGGCGAGGGAGAAGGTGGAACGGGAGCGTGCCCCTTCTGCCTCCTCCCTACCATTTTCGGGCCTCTTCCCTCCCGGCTTCCCTTCGCTCCGCTCGAAAGGGCTCCATGGAGCCCTTTCACGCAGAGTGAAGGCCGAGGAGAAGGGGGTTGGGACGCGTGCCCGGCCTCCTCCTCCTCCCTTTCCCTTCGCTCCCCGCCAAAGGGTTCCGTGGAGCCCTTTCTCGGGAAGCGAAGGCTGAGGAGAAGGGGGCTTGGACCGTCCTCTTGCTGGCCTCTTGACGGCCCGAGAAGGGACCCTCAGGGGCCGGCAAACGCCGGAGGACAGCATGCCATCCTCCACGGCCCTTTTGCCGGCCTCTGACGGCCCCAGAAGGGAGCCTCAGGGGCCAGCAAAGGCTGGAGGATGGCATGCTGTCCTCCACGGCCCTTTTGCCGGCCTCTGACGGCCCCAGAAGGGACCCTCAGGAGCCGGCAAACGCCAGGGGAGGAGCCAGAGGCTCCCTCCCTCTGAAAAGGGGGCAGAAGCCCCGCCCCCTGGAGGGCATAAGCCCCACCCCAGTACCCATCCTGGGGGTAGAAGCCCCACCCCCGGCATGCGAACTAAAAAAGGTTCGTCATCACTGGACTAGTGTATGAAAAAAACCTTAACTGCAGAGCAAAGTTGAGGAGAGAGAACACCAGTTACCTGTGGAGGAGTAGGAGTAGAAGACGTTCTAGCGCCAGACATAATTTCCTCTGTGATATCCTTGCCACCCTGATTTGGATCTCGTATTCGGATCTGGCAGACGAATGTGGAAGAAAAAATAAATTTGATGTCAGCAGGGTAAACTGAGGGGTTCCACATGCTGTGGGACCTGAGAGAAGCCTACTGGGAAGAATGTATTGCTGTTTTTAAGACAGCCTTCCTTAACCTTGTGCCCTCCAGATCCTTTAGACTACCATTTTCAGGATTCTAGCCCATAGGCTGGCAAAGGCTGAAGGAAATTGAAATCAAGATCTGAAGGGTAGCAGGATGAGGTAGGGTGTTCTGAACATAACTGACTGCTAAAGCATACTTTGCTCCCTTCCACCACCCACTCAAGATAAACAAAGGGCAAGGAGCTGTAGTTCATTTGGGGACTGAGTATACTGAGCACTCTTGCCCAGTTTCTTACATTTACACTCCAACTTTCCTTCAATGCAATCAAATTGGTATACATGGGATTCCTTCTCCCATTTTAACATTACAACAACCCTGTGAGGTAGATCAGACTACCTGCCTAAGATCACTCTCTGTGTTTCATGAGTCAGTGGAAGCTTCAATCTGGGTTTCTCAAGTTTCAATACAACTCCAGCCACTATTCCACAGTGGTTCTCATTGGCAGTGGAAGCGTCAACCTGGGTTTCTCAAGTCTAGCTCCCGCAGGCAGGTTAAAAACATGAAGAAATTGTACTTTTGGCTTAACTTAAAAGGTCCTCTTAGTTCAATGCTATGTTTCCAAAAGCGACCATCGAGATGCCAAAAAGAATCCTCCACAAACAAGGCATGAAGGTACCAGTCCTTTCTTGTTTTCCCACAACAGCTGGTACTTAATGATCAATTACTACTAAACACAGAGAGGATCCACTAAGGGATCATTTGAAATACCCATCAATGGGGCTAACATCTATGGATTTATCTTTCCCTTATTAACAGCCACACTGTTTGGATCCCTGTCCCACTGAAAGTCTTACAGGTGCAGAGAATCCTGGAGACAGAGAGCAGAAAACGGCTCTATCCAACTTTTGGTGGTCCACGTGGAGGCCTGAACTTGCCCTACAACTGGTACTTGGCAAGGACTTCACACCACCCATGACAGGGGGCTAACCTCACTCAAGCCAGCTGCCATGTCCTTCAAAGCTTGGCACACCCCTCAGGCTCTCCCCACCCTTGCTCCCTCCCGCCCTACCACAGGGCTGAGGCCAGGAGGAAGCAGGGTCCTCCTCCTGGCCCTAAGCGCCCAGGGTGGGTGGCTGGCAGTTGGAGGGAGCCAAGAGGAGACAGATCCTTAGCAGCAACTGATGAGGTCACAAGCAAGCTCTGTTTGGCAGGTCTGGACACAACAGCTGAGTGAGAAAGACAAGGCTGGCCTCTACTGCCTCAGCTGCATGCTCCCAGAGATTATAGCTGAAGCAGAGAACCCACAGCTAGGGAAGGAATAGTGCACTGGAAGAAAACACAACACAAAGCCTTTCCCCAATTTGGTTTCTCCCTAATAGGACAATTCCCTACCCCCCCCCCCTTTCCCAATAGGACAGTCCATGCATTCTGATATGACCTGACCCATGTCACAATGCTCTGGGAAATGCACACACCCATTGGCCAGCCCTGCTCCTAAGTGGAATAGTTGCATAACACTCTTGGGGTGCAAGCATACACTGGTCTCCTACCACTAAGAGATGGTCAAGGCAGAAAGCATAATCTATAGAAAGGAAGGCTGTGAAAAGCTAAGTTGCTGAAATGTCATTACCAGGCAAGCTTGCTTGGCTACAGTAAAAGACTGTGTTATCACAGATTCCTATGTAATTATACCCAGCAGTGGCCCAAGGAATCTAAAAAAGCAAATCATTTCCTTCTAGGGCACATTGCCTCTATACTTTGATGCACACACACTCATGCACAACAGCCACACTATAGAGGGAAGGGAGATGCTTCAATCTCACCCTCTTCCTTGAGATCTCAGCAGTGAAAAGAACTCATGATCAGCTCTGGAACAAGTGTTACACAGCATAATTCAGAGCCTCTGAAGTATAGCCAGAGTACCTGATCTGTTTTATTTTCCAAGTGTTTTTGTTTTAAAGAGTGCTCATCTGGGATTTGACTACATTCTATCAGGAGACTTCTACAGACATGAAGTGATATTCTTCCTTTTCTCTTGTCTTCCTTCTTCTGACTCCTTTATCTCCAACAAAACAAGCAAGTTTTCACACAAATACTGGCAAACATTCCTACCCCCCCCCCCCCTTCAATCTTCCTTTGCTATTAAAATTACAACTGTAATCTTCTTGGAGCAAGGAACCATTTCCTTATTTAACTCCAAAAATGCCATGAATACCAATGCTGCTGTAAAACTAATACTGAAACTTCATACAACCTAATGTGCAGTTGCACACCAAAAATGGAGAAAATGTGAGTTATGTGCAATGACCTGCTAAATATTCTTCTCTGATGTACTGGAATATTTTAAGACCGGGTGGAGAAGTCAGCATATTGAAGACAGGTTGTCCATTAACTCTGTGCAATCAAGATCCTGCTCCCATCCGCACTGTGGATGTGCTCACCTGCATATCCCACAACAGCATCCTCTCTGAAACACCACAGAAAGATTTTTCCCCTAACTTACAGCACTTTCTTTCCAGAGAAAGGCTCCAGAGTTTAACATAAAAAAACTATAGCAAAAACAAGTGTGCTGAAATCTGACAAACAAGCCTGACTTTTGTCATCCCCATGCCATCACTGCACAAACATTGAACTTTACTTCAATCAGCTTTTTATACACACAACAGAACGGCTCATAAAAGATTAAGAGAGTCTGATGTTTCTGACTGGCTAAAATCCAGGTTACTATCATGTTGTGGTGGTGTTTTCAAGTCGTTTCCGACTTATGGCAATCCTAAAACGACCCTATCATGGGGGTTTTCTTGGCAAGATTTGTTCATTGGAGGTTTGCTGTTGCCTTCCCCTGAGGCTGAGAGTATGTACCTTGCCCAAGATCACCAGGTGGGTTCCCATGGCAGAGAAGGGATCACAGTCCAACGCTCAAACCATTACACCATGATGGTCACAATCATGACCAGGTCCAAAATGTAACATGTAGGACCAAGTGAGTTGAGGTGGATAACAGACAGACATAATGCCTTCCTGATGATGCAAGACCTGCCTGTGGAATCGCAGCAAGACTTGCCTGGCATCTATACTGTCAACTTTTCAGCATTAGGGATAGCATGTTTAGTTTCTCAGACCCTTTTGAGGATATTTAACCCAGAATTGACTAGTTTCATATGTATTTACGATGAGTTTTTAGTCTTTGTTTCCACACTGTACTCATACTGAATGCTATTGTTAGTTGCCATGTTGAAATGCTTTGACATCAAAACAAACTATTAAACCATAAAGCTAAAAATATTCATAATGCTTCTGCAATTATGTTACTGAAGTCCTTAAAAACCACCTTGGAAGGCACATCAGTGTTATTAAAGAGGGCTGAGGTTGACAGACAGTAACCTGACCTCAGGACACATTAGGTGGAGGAGAAATTTAAGCTACAGAGTCGCTGACACCCAGAGCAGAGCCTTCCAGGGTGTTGGTCTACCATGCCCATCAACCACAGCCAGTTGGAGACAATGGAGTTGTAGCCCAACAGATCTGTGGAATAACCATTGTGCTACATCAGCTCTCTCTCAAAGACACAATCCCATAAATGCAGTAGTATCCATGTCCAAGGAAGAAAATTCCCAAGGGGCTGCACCAAAAGTAAAATGTTCATTCCCCCTTCAAAGACTGGCTGAGGTTCTTTCCAAAATTGCTGGAAGGCAACAAGATTGTGTTTCAGTGGTTGCTGGTTAACTGATGCACCAGCAGTCTTAAGAGTCAACAGTGTTTTATAGCTTATGTTTCATTTCAACACTAACACGTGTGTCTCATGGCTTGGGGCAAAAAGCAAATACACCAATACATAAAAACATTTCTAGGAGTTACTAAAGCTCTAGTCATGATAATGTTAGTCTATTGGTCCTTGCTAAACCCTATGTGACAGTCTGGCTCCACTGGTGCACATGATAAACTACACTTTCCATGAAATGCAGTGATAGCTGCCAGCTTGGATGCCTTTTAGAGGGGTTAGACCAGTGACTCCCAAACTCTGGCCTTCTAGTTATGGTGGACTTCAGCTCCCAGAATCCCAGACCATTGACCAAGATGGCTGAGGTGTTTGAGGGCTCAAATCCAAAGCACCTAGAAGACCAGAGTTTGGGAATCTCTGGGATAGACCAGTGGTTCCCAAAACTTGGTCCTCCAAGTGTTTTAGACTTCTCTTCCCAGAAGCCCCAGCCAGCTTGGGTGACATTCAGGAATTCGGGGAGCTGAAGTACAAAACATCTGGTGGAGCAGTTTGGGAACCACTGGGTTAGACTAATATGTGGAGAATAGGGCTATCAAGCATCTAGTAGCAATTACGGCCATATAGTCAGCCCTCCATATTCATGGGTTTCCGATTCCTAGTTTGGATTATTTGTGACTTTGTAGCTGCTGCTTAACAAGAGCCACCTCTTCACCCTGCTCCCACCCACTCTTTCTCCTAGCCAGTGAAAACCAACACCATACATTCTCCTTCTCTGCCAGACTTTGCATCCCCCTCAGTTCCAAAGTCCTTCCCCTTGAATCTGATGTTTATAGCCACCTCCAAGGATCCAAATTCTCTCCCCTCTTCCTCCTTCCCCTCTCTCCCAGCCAAAGCAACACCATAGAATCATAGAATCATAGAGTTGGAAGAGACCACTAGGGCCATCCAGTCCAACCCCCTGCCATGCAGGAAACCCAAATCAAAGCATCCCTGACAGATGGCCATCCAGCCTCTGTTTAAAGACCTCCAAGGAAGGAGACTCTATCACCCTCCGAGGAAGGAGTGCATTCCATTGTCGAACAGCCCTAACTGTCAGGAAGTTCCTCCTAATGTTCAGGTGGAATCTCTTTTCCTGCAGCTTGCATCCATTGTTCCGGGTCCTGTTCTCTGGAGCAGCAGAAAACAAGCTTGCTCCCTCTTCAATATGACATCCCTTCAAATATTTAAACAGGGCGATCATATCACCTCTTAACCTTCTTTTCTCCAGGCTAAACATCCCCAGCTCCTTAAGTCGTTCCTCATAGGGCATGGTTTCCAGACCTTTCACCATTTTTGTCGCCCTCCTTTGGACACGCTCCAGTTTCTCAATGTCCTTTCTGAATTGTGGCGCCCAGAACTGGACACAATATTCTAGGTGGGGCCTGACCAGAGCAGAATACAGTGACACTATTACTTCTCTTGATCTAGACACTATACTTCTACTGATGCAGCCTAAAATAGCATTGGCCTTTTTAGCTGCCGCATCACACTGTTCACTCATGTTCAACTTGTGGTCTACTTGGACTCCTAGATCCCTTTCACACGTAGTTTCATTCAGCCAGGTGTCACCCATCCTATATCTGTGCATTTTATTTTTCCGCCCTAAGTGCAATACCTTACATTTCTCCGTGTTGAATTTCATTTTGTTAGCTTTGGCCCAGCTTTCTAGTCTATTCAGGTCATTTTGAATCTTGATCCTGTCCTCTGGGGTATTAGCTATTCCCCCTAATTTGGTATCATCTGCAAATTTGATAAGTATGCTTCCAATTCTGTCATCCAGGTCATTGATAACCGTACCTTCCCTTTGTGGTAATGGCTGCAAACATCAGATTCCAAGTGGAAAGACTTTGGAAATGAGTAGAATGCAGAGTTTGTCAAAGTGGGGAAGGTACAATGTTGCATTTGGCCGGGAGAGGGGAGGGGGAGAGAAGGTGGATCCTCTGCCTGGTGGCTGCTAACATCAGATTGAAAGTGGAAACACTTTGGAAATGTGGGAGAGGCTATGTGTTGCAAGGTTGCAAAGAGAGTTACTGGTGGTGCTCTTGGTGGCACTGTTTATTATTCATGTTGAGGGAGGGTTAACGTATTCAGTTTTTCCACTTTCACGGGTGTCCTTGCCCCAGTCCCCATTAATGTGGAGCGGTGACTGTGCATTGCTGCCAATATCAAAGGCATCTGCCACCATACTGTGGTGTGGAGATGATCCAGGATTCTCAAAGACTGTGCTGATGGAGCACAAGCTCTGACAGGTTTAACCAAATCAGTAAAGCTGCATCTACAACCCTAGTGGCATTGCTGGCCACCTGAGCATCAGGCAAATTTAGCACAATGAGACTGTATTGTCAGAAGGTCACGCTTAATGTGAACACAGCAATACTAAGGAGTAGTTCTGATCTTCATTGATGAGTGTAGATCACACAAATAGAATCACAAATCTTCAAACTATCAGAGAAATGATGCCTTTCAGCTGCCATTCATGGAGTCAGAACAGCAAGAGAAAGCCACTTCATTCATCTCCTGCCCTCCTTGCTCGCATTTGGTTGGCCATTATGGGAAACAGGATGCTGGAAAGGATAGGTTTTTGGTCTGAGCCAGGATTGCTCTTGTTAGATTCTTGTTATATCCTGATGCATTGGAACATGAGAACTACTTTGCTAGATTACAATCCCATACAATCAGCACTGTACACTCAGGTCCATTGGAAAATGTTTGCTCAAACTGTCCAGGACTCAAATGGTTTCTCAGAGGTCCTTTTTGTCTGCTGCCCCCCAGATTGTGGAATGACCTGCCAGAAAAGATACCATGCCAAACTGCATTAATTCTGCACTCTGGCAGCAGCCACAGACTAATTCCTATAGGAATTTCCACAGCCTCAGTGTATCTTCCATGCCTGTGTCTCTCACTGATATGAGAAGTAGGTCTCATGTACAAGTAGCAATCTGCACTCACAGCAGATTCATCACCTCCAAGCTGGCTTTGAAACAGAAGCTACTGCAGCAGAAACAGACAGAGCCACTCTCTACAACCCTGACATCAAATTTTTGCTGCCAGCCAACAAGTGGATGGGCTGTAGCCTAGCCTCAGCTGTAAGGCACACAGGCAACCAACCCAACTACCGATTGTGGATACAAGACCACAGCCATTTTATTTTGCTTTACATGGTTATGTTAACTCTCTCTCTCTCTCTCTCTCTCTCTCTCTCTGTGTGTGTGTGTATGTTTCTTTTTTTTAAAAAAAATAATGTATGTGTTTTTTAAATTGGTTCTCTCTGGGAGCTGCCTTGTGTTTCAGTCTGGGAGAAAGGTGGCATACAAATTAAATAGATAGCTAACACCATCAAAATCAACTCTACCTGAAATGAACACAATTTCCAAATTTTGTGGCTCTCAACAGCTATTGAAGATCATTGCTGTATTAAACACTAGGATGCTGGTCTGTATTATGTTGTTCTAACAATTGTTTTTACAAAGGGCTAGCAAAACACATTGCTGGATCTGTCTCTCCAGCCAGTGGCAACAGCTGGAAGCAAACACAGAAGACCTCTTTCTGAAGATTCTACACATGCAAGGAGGCCCTGGGAAGGACATCATACAGAG
This sequence comes from Sceloporus undulatus, assembly GCF_019175285.1. NCBI lineage: Eukaryota > Metazoa > Chordata > Lepidosauria > Squamata > Phrynosomatidae > Sceloporus > Sceloporus undulatus. The sequence continues at coordinate 266,595,826 of NC_056524.1, forward strand.
TAGGTCTTCGGCTGCACATGGGAAAACTGTGGTTTTGGATTACAACTTGCAGAATCAAAAAAGTAACTTTTTCAAGCTGTGGTCATGAGTCATGTGCTTTCTGCAGTACATCATTCTCCCTGTTATTTTTCTTGCTATGCCCACAGAATACAGCTCCTGAACAAAGAGAAATCACATTTTTAAATGTACACTGTATGTGCCTCTCATTCCGATTGCTATGTTCTAGACTGGGTGGAGTAGAGAAGATGATAACCAAGGCCAAGCCACACTCTCATTCTTACAGCTGAGAGAACGTGGACATTGCAGCACATAACACCATCAACAGAGCAACACCCTGCAATATCTTAATTAATATGTTTACAGCTAGTGACAGGGGTGTAGCTTCAGCATGGCTCCAAGCTCCATCAGCAACCTTTTACTCTAGTCATTATTATTGCATCTTCCAACTCACTATTTGGCTCCACAGAGTACTAAAGACACCTAACAACCAATCAAACTTACTAACAAGAACAAGAAAACATACTGCATAAAGCCACAAAGCTACAAAATTACCAGTGATAAGCTTAGATAAAGGATACCTAAAAGGAGCACCAGAGTAAGTGAAATACTTAACAGCTGAAAGGCTAGCAAGTCACACCTTATTGGAAGAAAAAGTGGTTTTTGATATTCTCTTATATAAAACAGACTAAATCTGGAGGGCAAATGCTATGTTGAGAGGAGCTGCTATCAAGAAGCCTATGCCCCTTATCTCAACCAACATGGCTCTTAAGATAAAGGACCCGGAAGTACAAGGAGAGGCCCATATAATAGGAGCCAAACCTATCAGTTGCCAAAAGGCAACTCCACGTATGCATATGCCTCACCTGGTCCCTCTTCAGGGATGCAGAAACCAATCATGTTGAAGTTGTTCTCGTGCCTCAACATTAATGCAGACGTCCATACAAGCACAAATCAACCAGGCTCTGCCTCTACAACTCCAGCCCTTGTTCCCACTGAAAATTCTCACTGCTCTGCTCAGTCACATTCCAGATTCCTCCACCTTACTGAACTTTGACCCTTATTGCCACATTCTCTGCAGCAGCAGTTACACAACCACACACACAGAAGTGGGCCCCATTCTCTTTTCCTGCCAAATGCACTGCCGAAATCTTCCCAGGTGTTTTTTTTTTTGGGGGGGGGGCAGCTATGCCTTTTGCATGAATCTGAGGAAGTAGGCTCATGTCTATGAAAGCTCTTTCTTTCAGTTAGTCTCAAAAGTGCTACAAGATCCCTTTGCATATTGATTTTCCAGACTAACACCACAATTATATCATTGAACTTCCCAGGCAGCTAAGAGTTTCTAGTGCAGCTTGGAATAAAATGGCTGCTCCCTTCAGGACATTAGGACTGGACAACCAAATATGCAAAGAACCCAGCACTGGGAAAAGAAGAAATTAGTTTGTTTGGGTTTTTTATACTGGCATTTAAAACTCACTGTACTTTAGAGGCTCTTAAATCACCAAGTGGATCGACACATCAGGAAGAAAACAAAGAGAAGGGGCACCTGTCCAGGATAATTATGGTTTTAAGGCGGGATACCAACCAGGAATTCATCTGTGCCAGGGCAGAGCCTTGGAACCTATCACCCATATTACAACTAGGAAGAGTTATTTTTTCGGACTGCAACTTCTGGAATTCCTCAGCAAGCGTGGTCAGTGACCATGTTGGCTAGAGGGCACTGGGAGTTAATACTCCAAGAAAGTAGGTTTCCCCAGGTCTGGCTCCACAATATATAAAACTGTGAAAAGTTGAGAGCACGTGCAGAATGCCATCCCTTCACCAATAACTAAACAGAACAAATCTGCTCACGTTTAGGATTAAGGAACATCACTTCTGTGGCAAATGAAGTCACTTCTTGGCAGGCTCATATAGAACACATCATTATACCATGAATTAATCAGTATTACATTAAACACAGTACCCTGTATTCTAACTAGCAGCGGCTCTCCAATATCTCTGGCTGAAGCCCTTCCCACAGCTGTTGGCTGAAATCTTTTTAAATGGGAGATGTCAGATCCTCATAACATGCAAAGCATGTGCTTAGCTGTGGTTTTTCCCAGATCTTAAACATCAGCACTCCCTTTTTAGAAAATCCAGTTCATCTCAATAATATAAGCAGACTACATGTATTTCCTGTTGCACTGATCCTTGTCCTGGGACCATCTAGCTAGCAAATGGCTTGGCTTCCGAAACCCGCTCTTATTGGAAAATGAATGATGCAATCCCCAGCAGACTTGAGAATATATCTCACTGACACTCAGAGGGACTTACTTGTGAGTAGACTACATATGATTCCACCATGTAGCAAACTTAGGACCCACAAATGTGTCCCCTTAAACATTTAAAACTTTAGTCACATGTCCTGCAGCATTAACATAAAATGGAACGAAACAAAATACATCTCAGTTTGAGACGACAGAATCCAGATTCCCAGGTTCCTGAGCAGCCACAACACCTAGAATTTTTGTCCAGTCTCATATAGAAGACACAGGAAAACTAGAAACACTGCCTAATAAAGATAGAGGAAAGAGACATGAGAGGCATAGACTGAGCAACCAACCAGGGGGGGGGGGGAGTGGTTTTCAAATAAACTTTATACAATCCCACCCAGCAGGAACCAATCCCCAGCTTCTGTCTTACCGTCTTACGCTCTCGCTTTGGCGGGATTGGTGGCTGCTGATTCATCATGACCTGGGCAGTTGGGAACTGTTGCACACTCTGGGCAGGGTAATATGCACCAGCTAGGAAAGAAAAGGAAAAGTTAGGATACTGCAGTCCCAGAGTTCAAAAAGGAAGAAGATGACTGTGGCATGTCTAGGAACTCTTAGCATCTCACGACCTACAAAGATAAGCCTGGAAGTAGAGCCATCAAACAGCACAGAGAAGTACCTCATCCAGCATTCCCGTGGTTAGTGTCAGGCATACCATGGCTTGAGACCCCTTATGCACAACAAATACACAAACACATACACACTCCCAGCTGGCAAAGCAGGAACTCTGAAGCAAGCAGGAGGCCCAAGAGTGGCACGTTTGCCTCTAGCTCTGGTTGGATGTCAAAAACCTGACCAACAAGTTCACACAAGCAGCATCCCAACATTCTTTCTCCCTGAGACCAAGCGTATCTGAGCCACCCCATTTCCTCACCCTGGACAACCCCCTATTTTGAGGCTATAACACCCTACCCAACTCAGATCAAAGTACACCAAACTGCCTCCATTGTGTCTTGTTAAATCTGTAGCCACCCTTGCTTGGAGGGAAGGCACAGCATTCTAGATCTGGAATTACATTTGTCAGAACTTCCTGGGTCACCTTCTTAGCTCTTCCTCCGCATTTATTTTGCAATTAGCTACATGAGCAGATGAGAATGTAATTCTGTTACTAGAAAAAGAACAGAGACAAGAATCCAATACAGAAGCAGTTATCCCTTCCCACGGCAATCCTTCGAGTTTCATCGCCATTCTCCCTCCCAACATACATGTTTTCCAACTTCCTAATCCTCCTATGAGTAAAATAATTTCACATCTAAGATTCTGCAAGACAAAATATACAGCAGACTAGGACACTTCTGGAAAAATACGAAGGAACAATCATGTAAAAAAAAAAAATCACGATTTCTAGAACTGTGTCCCATCATTTCTGATTACTGGGCATGCTAGATGGGATGGATGGGGGTTGGAGCCCTGTACCTCTGGAGGGACACAATCTGGCCACTGCTGCTCTAAGGCACACAACTAAAGGAGAAAGGTTGTTGGATATGTAGCCACAAGAACTCTACGGTACCTGAAAAGATTACATTTTTCAGGCCTGAAAGAATATTTCTCATTTCCAATGATGAAACCTATCATCCCACATCTTGGCAACCACACATTAAAGACTCATCCTAGCCCTAAACCAACTTGGAGTAAGTTTTCACAATTAACAGCCTGCTACACATAAGGATATAGTAAGAGCCTTCCTGGATCGGGACAAAAAGAGCTCAGAAAATCTGCCAAAATTCCTATGCCAGCATGGCTAGTGGCTGGAGAGTGGGTTGTGGGAATGTTACAAAAAGTAAAATTTTCAAGCTCTTAAGTAAAGCACAAGGTTCCTTCAATTATTATTAGTAGTAGTAGTAGTAGTTATACCTCACTCTTTAGAAATGGTCTTAGAGCAGCTTACAAATATTTAATTAGACCGTTCCCACTAGCTGGCATTCAGTGGCATACTGCACAATAAACCTGAAAGTCACACAGCCACCGTGGCCACCACCGAAAAGACTAATTGTTCATGATTATTAGTTAAACAGCTTTTTTAAGACCAACTAAGTCAGAAGATGCTACCATACCTTGTACCAGCTAATTCCATATGTTAACTATGCATCATGCAAAGAAAGATTTATTTTGCCAGAGCCAAATCTAATGACAGGCAGACTCCAGCCCAACAGAGGTGGGATTTTAATTATGGCCCACACAACTCCAATGCACTTTACAAAGCATTTAGGGGAATTTTGAAATGATTCAAAATAAATGCTGAGTATGGAAAACAATTGTCAGGCCCTCTGTCCCCACAGATTTTGCATCCACAGCTTGAAAACATTCAAAAATATATAAATTCCAAAAAGCAAACCTTCACGTTACCATTTTATATAAGGGATGCCATTTTATTGCACCATTGTATATAATGGGACTTGAGCATCCACAGGTTGGAACCAAACCCAGAGGATACCGAAGGCCCACTGTAGTTTTGTTGTTAATCAGGTTGTTAGCCCTGCCAGCACAGCATAGATCTGACCACTGGAAGAGAACTGAGCACTGGAAGAGCTGACCACTGGAAGAGATCTGAGAAGAAAGATAGATCTGAAAAGGGGGTAGGCATGGTGGTGGGGTGCTTTTGGACCACAACACCCATAATTTCTCACTATTGGCTATGCTGGCTAGGGCTGATGGAATTGCAGGCTGAAACATTTGGAAGGCCTTGCATATTAAGATGAACAGAAAGTCTCTTAACTAAGTGAGGTTATTGTGAAACCAAGCCTTGGCACACTGATGTAAAGACAACCTCCAACCATTCTCATAAGATGGAAGCCCACAGAAAAGGGTGAGTAAAGGAGTACTAAAAGGAGGCCAGCTTCCATTCACGTTTCCCAGGAACCTAGTGTTCTCCTACAATCCAGAGGTCCAATCATGGCTATTTGCACATGGGTGAAAAATAGAGGTTCTTGAGTACACAGCAGATTTCTCAAACCTGGGGTCCTCCATAAATTTTGGACAGTTGATTCTCACTAGTTTTAGCTAACATGTTAACTGCCAGGAAATATGGAACTTGCATTTAAAAACATCTGTAGGGCACTGGGTTGAAGAAATTAATCCTTTACAGTGTGCCCTTACTTTACAGGGGAATCCGTTCCAGACTCCACCGCATAAAGCAAATTCCACCTATGCTCGAGCCCCATTTAAATGAATGGGGCTCGTGCATGCAGCGGTGCTCACATGCCATGGTCACATGCCCCACTGTTCCCTATGGGGCGCACCACCCCTTCTCCCCATGCAGGTTTCAGCATATGCTGAAAGCCGCGTACAGCACACCCACATATGATGCAGGCGCACTGTACATTCCTCAGATCTATGCTGTGCTGGCAGGGCTAACAACCTGATTAACAACAAAACTAAATGCTCTATTTACAACTGCGTTAGAACAGAAACCAGCCATAAAGCAATTTAGTTCTCAGTCTCATGGTTTTCTAAAGAGAACTGAAATAACAGAGCTGCCACAGCTCAGTCTCCTGTAGACATGGCTGCCTGCTGGGCTGAGCTGAACCAGATACTGTGAGCTAACTGCCAGATGTTAAAACCTGGGAAGAGATGACAAAGAAAAACACTGAAGGCCTAAGGAAGACTGTATGCTTTTAGACAGCCCAAGCCAAGGCAGCACAAATCTGATCAACAGTTGGCATCCATGGAAGCCCAACATAAGCCACTTGGGCATCCCTAAAGCAAGGATCTCCACCACCATGGACAGACGTGAGAGCTGGACAGTGAAGAAATTGGACAGGAGAAAAATAAACTCATTAGAGGTGTGGTGCTGGAGAATAGTGCTCAAGATATTGTGGATGGCCAAAAAGACAAACAAATGGGTCTTTGAACAGATCAAGCCTGAAACGTCTATGGAAGCCAAGATGATCAAGTTGAACCTGTTGTATTTTAGAAACATCATGAGAAGGCATGACTCATTAAAAAGACTATAATGCTATGAAAGGTGGAGAGAAGCAAAAAGAGAGGAAGATTGCACACTAGGTGGATAAACTCTATTAGAAAGATCATGGTTATGAATTTACAGGACCTAAGCAGAGCAGTGCAGGACAGGAAGTCTTGGAGATGTCTCAACAGATAAAAACATTCTTGTGCCATCACACTTTCTCCATATGTCAAGGGCTGGGTTTTAAATGCTGTGCTATTCAGACTTTAAGAGGTATGTATGAATAATAATAATAATAATAATAATAATTTATACCCCGCTCTTCAGCCAAGGCTATCATGTATATATCGTGTATGCATGTATATATGATTATTATTAATTATTTTCTTATACAGTAGTCTGCCTTTCTCCCAATACAGGGACTCAAGGCATGAAACAACAAGTGTAAAACAATACAATTTCAAAATAGTACAACAATATTAAACTATGTAAATATAAAATTTAAAAACCAATTAAACTGTGAAGAGTTTTAACATGTTACCTTTTCTGCAACTGCTCCCAGGCTATGGAACGGCCTGCTGGATGAGATCCGTCAAATTACTAACTTAGACAGATTCAAAAAGGCTGTCAAGATGGATCTCTTCCGGCAGGCCTTTCCCAAATAAATTCCCCGGCCACAGATTGATTACCCCCTCATACCATGTATTTACTCCCCCCCCCCCCGGCCTATGTTATCTTTATTATTAAAACGCTTTTAATTGTAATATATTTAATTCTTTTTTAATGGGGGGGGGTATTGTAATTTTATGTATTATATTGTATAGGGACATTTTAGTTTGAGCTGCTCCAATTGTCTTGCTACAGAAGAGCGGGATACAAATAAAAGTTTTATTTATTTATTATTTAAAGTATGACTATTTTAAAATTGTGTAACTGTTTTTCAAAGATTATAATTATACATTTTAATGTTTTGTACTATTTTTAATTGTATTGTTTTAAATTTGCTGTTTGCCACCTTGAGTCCCTATATTGGGAGAAAGGCAGGATATAAGTAAATAAAATAATAAATAATAATAATAATCCACAGGGTCGCCATGATTCGAGGCTGACAATAACAACAACAAAGCAATGATAGTCAATACTGTTGGACTGTAGCTCCTATTAGCCCTAGACAGCATAGCTGATGTTAAGGGATGAAGAAAGATGTAGCCCAGCAATTATCCCTGCTTTAAAGAAAGGGAAGGATGTGAGCCAGCATAAACAAAAAGCCTTAGCAGTCAAGACAGCCTTTTCCAGCCCCACTGTGGGTCTCTCTCTCTCCACAGTCAGGATGTTTGCCACCCCTAATGCCACCAGGTCCATAAGCCTACAGACAGCTTAGATGTGCCAGATCTTAGACCTTGAAAAAGAAATATAATATATATGAAGAAATAGCTACTGCACTGACTGGTCTAACCCGTTCTGAGCACATGGCAGCAGCATACGTACTGTGCTGACTCATCTGGCCTAATAAACTTTATGGGTGGGGAGTCGAGCAACACCTTTGCGGCCTGACAGCCATCCCCAAGGCAGAAGTAGCAGCAGCAGAAGCAACCCGGCAAGCCAGTTGTGACGCTAGGCTGCCTTCATGGGCTGCAGCCATCATGGAAAAGTGACACTGCCACAGCTTGCGTCTTGGAGGACCTTTTAGGAGCTGGGCAGTGGGGAGGGGGAGGAAAAGTAGGCTCATCTTCTCCTTTCAACAAAGCCCTGGGTCAAGAGAGAAACTGAAGCTGGCTAGGCTGCCGCCTGTCTCTCCAACATCAAGAGACAGGGACCATTTTGAAGCCCTGAACTCACTAGGCTTTTTCTCTCCTCTTCTCAATCTTTCCAGCTTTAAGGGCCCCCTCCCCAGCTGTACAGAACCTGGCAAAGATTAGACAGGTCCAACCTAAGCATCACCCGTTGGCAGTTCAGTCCTTTCCTGAAGAGGCTCAATGCACCTACCTTTCTGAAAAGAAGTTGTAGGCAGATGTACCTCTCCCCCCTCCCCTTTTTTGCCACCTCCGCAGCAGCAAAAAAACTATGACATGCAGGCCTGGGATGGGATGGAGGCCTAAGCTCACATTTCTGAGTCTGCAGGAGATGCCTGGGACAGGTCCAGGCTAAATATAGCCCTGGCCCTCAGTGAGCATGTGAGCACCATTGGAGGGAGGGGGATGGAGGTAAGAGGAGGACCAAAACCTCCGGCAAGTCAGAAACCAAAGACCTCTGAGAAACATTAAATCCAGGACAACTATAAAGTAAGCACGTATTCCAAGAGTGACAAATCTGGACAGGGACAGTTTGGAACATGCTATCTCTTGTTCCGTGTATGTTCACACCCACTCAAGGGCTCACCCTCAAACATGCAGCCGGCATTGAAACATCTGCTAAAATTTACTTAAGGGGCAAACAGATCAGGGGCTGCCAACAAATCCACTGTTGGCCTCTGTGCTGCTGCAGTAATCCAAATGCAGGCTAGGGCTAAAGTCTGCACAACAACTCACAAAGTAGTTAAACATTAAACTGTCCTTACCAGAAACTGGAAGAGAAAGAAAGTGCCCCAGGAGAGGCTACAGGTCTTGCTCTCTCTTCCACACTAAGTCATGTTTCAGAGATCTTCTTTAAACAAATCTATCTGGGAACTCTTTTCTTGTGTTGAAGAGTAAGACAGAAATGTTGAAAACAAGTACTGAGATTGAATGCATGCTGTGAGAGAACTGCACAGTCTCCATTTGTTTCATTGCAATTTTATGCAGCAAGATGCTCCTGCTAGACTATTTCCCATGCTTTCTACCAGGACCCACCTGCTGCAGTTTTCCATCCAATCTGTTTGCAATTTGGGAACAATTCCAATAATATTTCAAGAGTAGTTGCATTCAATATCATCCTAGAATACCAAAGTTTCATGACATTAGAAGGAGCAAAATGTGAGCATGAAACAAAGGCTGTGAACCTTCTAGGAGTCTGTACACCTTGCACCTTCCAGCAACAAACAGAAGAAGCAATCAGTCCAGAATGAGAACTGTATAATGAATTACAGACATGGAGTGAGACTGTGAGGCTGCTAAGACATATTCTCCAACCTGATATGAACTAGGCATCTTGGACTACAAACTCTCATAAGCTGAAGCTGGCACACTAAATAAGCATTATGGAAGGTGGGGAAATCTATTTTATTTATTTATCTGAATATAGCACTCCACCTCATCACTACTCACAGTGGGCTTCTTCCTTCTGTCTATGATTGGCCTTGCCTATGATTTGCCCAACTATCCTTCCTCCTCAACCAATCAAATGCCTCCTGGAAATTTCTAGACCAGAGGGGGGTAAAGTGTGATTCTCCAGATGTTGATGGACTACAACACCCAAAAGCCTTAGTCAACATAGACAATGATATGGAATGTTAGGAAGTGAAGTCCTGGATGGCTGCACTTTGGCCACACTTATGAAGACACTAAACTTTCTCTATGGCAGAAGCTCTTTTGTGTTTGACAACTGCCCTTGAGTCATCCCCGAGTCATGGTGACCCTACAGATGATACATCTCCAAGACTCCCTATCCTCCGCTGCTCTTAGTTTCTGAAAATCCATGCCCATGGTGGGTGGTCTTCCTCTCTTTCTACTGCCCTCTACCTTTCCCAGCATTATTGTCTTTTCTAATGAGTCATGCCTTCTCATCATGTGGCCAAAGTATGAAAGCCTCAGTTCAATCATCTTGGCTTCCAAGGAGATTTCAGGCTTGATCTGTTCAATGATCCATTTGTGTCTTTTTTGTTGTTCTTTGGACCCTTCTCCAGTACCACATCTCAAATGAGCAGATACTCTTCATATCTACTTTCTTCACTGTCCCAACTTTTGCATCCATACATGGTGATGGGAAATACAATGTCTTGGATGACTCTGACATTAATGCGTCCTTGTATATAGCTAAGCCATAACTTACACGTCTTTCTTTTCTTTCTTATGCCACCAAACTGTCTCTTACCTCATAGAATTGAAGGTCTGGAGTTGCTCAAGCAAACACGGAAGAAGGAGAGACGAAGACTATTTTCAATTTGACTGTGTTTATATACTCAATCCTATTGCCATTCTTCCAGTCTATCCAGATTCCCACTTATTTATGAATGCCACTGCAGAAGGCAGATGGAGGGTTGTACTCTTAAATCTGTCTTCAACGTAAAAACTTCCCTTCATGTAATAAACTAACCTGTATTAGAAGACATCTTCCCAATGTCACAGAAACACATGGAAGGGGTGCTTGTAGGCTTTTTCATACAACCCCCCTGACTGATGCAGGGGGGAATCCGGAAATCCAAAGTGGGAAATCCAGCCTCTATTTCAAGATCTCCAGGGAGAGCTCCATCAACCTCTGGGCTATTTCCCCCAACGTGGCATCCTCCAGATGTGTTGAACTACAAGGCAATCACATTCCTGACCATTGGCCATGGAGGCTGGACATAACAGGGGCTGAAGTCCAAAACATATAATGGGTATCTGATTATGAAAGGCTGCTGGCTTTCTACATGAAAGGAATGTGACATGGGAAGGGGTCACTGAGAAATACACACGTTCTTTCAAAGAACTCCACCAACTCATTTCCCCTAAAACCAGAGAATGAGACAGTAAAGGGGCACAGCGCTTTCTGAGTGTTGTGTGTGTGTTATCTAAGAAATCTTTACAATTGTTAGTATTTGCATCCCAATTGGCAAACAGACATCAAAAGATAGCAGCCTGCCTCAGTTCACTCAGTGAATTCTTAAGATGAGAACGAAACAGGACAACTTGCTGTCTCATTGTGCAATCACTGTGAAACTACAGTGCAATGCCTTTCTGCTTTACACAACTACTTTACACAAGCAAAATTTTCTTTTGCATGAATAAACATACACAAATATACACATATGGTTTTCATTAATCCTCCTGAAACATCTTTTCTTAATTCCTTTAATTCTCATCCCTCTCTGAACACTGGAAGTGAAACAAAGCCAAATGCCCAGCTTGATTTACTGTGTACTCCCTCTTCTTTCTCCACTGCTTCATCCCTTGTATAATCTCAGGACTAACAAGGACAGTGAATGGAACTATCTGGAACACAGGTGGACAGACTTCAGGTTCAAAAGATTTACTTTGTTTTTCCCCCCTGGAATTCTATGATCATGCATTGGAACATGGGACAAAATAAGCGGAATTAAAGAATTCTGAGATCAGAAATTATTTTGAGTGTCACAAGTGTCAGAAGCTCACTGTCCTGCACAATAATCAGCTCCTGATTATCCCAAGTTTATCTCATTTTATTGAAATCATTTACGGGTAGAGAGAAATAACTTTTATGTTCCTACTGTTAAATGTGAATCGGATAATGTTGCCATTGTGTTACAAATATCTAGAGATCTAGAGCTTTTTTCTGCCCACTCCTCATCTAGAAACATGCCACATACTAGCTATTCCCTACCTTAGTCAATGATTTAGAGGGCTGGTTTCTCATACTTTATATGTCTTGGCTCTTTATTTATATCAGGAGCCCTGGTGGTGCAGTGGTTAAATGATATTTACCATGAAGGTGCATTCTGGATTGAGAGGAGGAATCTACACAACTTGGGTTATTCCCATCATTGACCAGAGTAAGGGAAGAAAAACAACATGGTCTCCTGATAGCTAAAGACACACTTTGATGACTCCTCCCACTCATTTTGGACTCAAAGCACCTGAGTAACATCATTACAGACAAATGTTTCTGCATGGAAACACTGTTGTCCATTTGGGAGGTACTGCACAGGGGAGACTTCCTAGTTTCCCTGGACTTTGCAGAAGCATATTTGCACATTCCAATTAAGAGCAAATAAAAAGGTCTTAAGAAGGAACAAACAGAGAGCTCTGCTCTGGGCAAAGAAAGGGAAAAGATCTGGTCTCCAAGATGGCTTTGTGGAAGGAGTCATCCAAGTCTGTCTTCAGCTATCGTGTGACTGTGTTGCTCTTCCTGCCTTATTCTGGTCAGTGTATACTCTCAAGACTGAAGTTGTGTGGATTTCTCATCTCACCAACCCAGAAAAGCTCCAAACCCATTCAAATCACACTCCTTTTCTCAGGGCAACAACACTGTAACACTTAAACCAGGATGGTATCAGAGTGAAACCTCCTCAATCTTTTTTCAAACAAATATTGGTCAACAATATCCTGAATGACCAGGAAGTTGGGAAGAAACTTAAAAAATGGTCTGATGGGAAAGGTATACACAAATGAAAAATTAACCTGGAGCTTAGAAGAGGATGCAGCTGCTTTGAACCAGGGAGATTATGCTGATTTTGAACTGAGTATTTTGAACACAAGATAGGGCTAAATGCACATTTTTGGAGGAATAGGATTCAGGACTGGAATTCTCCAGTTTCAGGCATTTCACTACCAAGATCCACCTTTCACTTTGCTCTTTAAGGATGCAGTCGAACTAATCTCTCCTGTTCAAAATATTATGTCCTTCCCATTCTAGATTTTCTTGCAATCAGTTTCCTTGATGTTGTTGAGTTATTCAACTGAAGAGACAGGCTACTGACTTTGTATAGTACTTTTAGCTAAACAATACTACTGCCCAAGAATAAATTGAAACAATGACCGAGCAACAGGTACTGAATGTATAGATGAAGCTGCAGACCAAGATCAAAGAACAGAAGCAGATGCAGCAGAGAAGAAAAAAAGCTTTTCACAGCGCCAGCCTTACATCACACATGTATGCACACACATACACACGTCTCCTTACCATAGGTGCCAAATTCTGTGGGGCTTGCTCCAGGGTAAAAGCTGGGAGCGCCTGGCTGGACAGGATATTGCTGGGTCGGTACAACGTAAGTGGAGCGTCCCTAGGTCAAAAGGAAAGGGGGAAAAACAAAGCAAATGAGTAGCTCTACATTACAGTTAGAAGATGAGGAAGCAGTGTAACTGTGATGTACAGAACAGTAATGTCAACTGGATCAAGCACAGCATAATCAGTAAGGGAACAGGGAGAGAAGGATCAAAAAGAGCATAATGGACAACAATATGGTAACAGAAGCCCTTCAGGTTAGGTCTTCCAAATTCAACCCAAGAACTCAAGCTGGACACCTTCAATCTGCTGCTGCTGTTCTCAAAACTAAAACCAACCCTTACTACACATGGTGCAGAGACAATACATAGAGCCGCTTCTCTCGACCTTAGCTTGGGCATCCAACTTAACTGAGCCATTCATTTCACTGATTACATTTCAATCTCATCTTTCCTCCACACAGTTCAAGGCATTTTATACATTGTTTTCTTTGTCCTTCCAGAACAATTTTTATTCTCATAACAACCCTGTGAAGGCTGGGCAAGCTGAAAGAAAACGATTAGCCCAGGATCACCCAGTAAGTTCCACAGCTGAGAGGGAGTGGAGATCTGAATAGAGGTAGCCCCAGGCCTAGTCCAGTGCTCTAACCAATACACACACAGGGCCAATTTATTCACTCTTTGTCCAATTGTGTGCTCTGGCTGTTGGGCTTGCTTATTTACAACTGGCACAGAAGCCTTCCAATATTACTTACTTTGCACTGAACTCTACCAAGTCAAGTTTGTGTAAAGCTGGGATGGGAACTGTGTGGCCCTCCAGATGGTAACAACCCAAATTCCCTGGGCAAAAACCATCTGTAGCACAACATTTACACTCCTGGTGTGAAGCATGGTATTCTACGACCACTATCCCAACCTCTTACTGGGGGATGGGGTTTTCAGTGGGGAAAAGTCTAGTTATCTGTGGCATATGTTCACTGTGAAATATCATTCCTCAGAAGCTTTCTAAGAAAACCTTGGAAATCATTTGTGTTTAGTGGACTTTGCCTTAGGCCTTAGGGAAAGAAATCCACAAGGTATTTTTTCACAACCATGTAGCAGATTTTGGTATGAAGGCCTCTGCAGCTGGATACTCATCACTTGAGAGGCCTGATATATGGCCCATTCGCAAATATGTAATAACAAAGCTCATATATATCTTCTGGGTGAGAAACACTGAGGAGTAGACAGATTGAAGAAATCTAATTAATTTTACAAGTCTTTTAATAGTTTAAATTTGTATATATTTTCACATTAAAAACCTCACAAAGTTCTTTTTATAAATCTACACAATTGGTGTTTTTTTTAAGATTATGTATCCACATGACATAGAAGGCATCACCTGTGAGGTGCTGTCCTTTTGCTGCAAGTAGGAAACAGCTCTTTTTAAAAAAAAATACTTACCATTTGCAGCTTCTGAAAGGACTAAAATTTTATAAAAATATAAAGCTGCTACTCATTTCCCCAGAATTACTGTTTTCAACTGATCAAAATATATTAATTCATTAAACTCTGCAGCTGTAGAGGGACTGATTCATAAGCAAATGACCAGGGGCAACATAACTAAGGAGACCTGATGTTCCACCATGATCAGCCAAGGTATCTATCCAAACTACCCCATTCAATAAAGTCTGAAGGTATTTTCACCAGTCATCCTTCAATTTTGAGTGACTCACCAAAGCCCAAGCCTGTGTGACTTTCTAAAATGGCACAAGATACAAACTCAACTGGGATGGACAAAGAAGCACAGGGTATTGCAGTTAGCATGCAATCACTGATACTATGGTCCACAAGTCTCATGGAAACAGAAATATACAACCAGCAGGATTATTAAAAGCACAGTTCCACTGTCTCCAAAGTTCTTTTTTCTCACTAAGTAAAACACATATCACATCTGACACACCAAATGTCTGTTGTTGCTCCTCACAAGTACAGTGGACAATTCTCCAATTTTCCTAGTGGCTTCCAGCAGTCAATATTAGATCAGCACATTTACAAACAAGATTTGAACATGTATACATAAACTGTGACATAATCCAATTACAGTCACTTCTCCAAGTTCTGTGTACTTGAAAGCCACGGACTTGAAAATTTGCAGAGGGGTGACCGCTGCTAACCTCAATGGGATGCATGCCCGTGGCGTATGCCCCACGTGCACACACCCCATTCAAGTCTATGGGGAATGAATATACATGGGGTTTGGAACACGGGGGGGGGGGTCAAGAACAGATCCCCAGCGAGTTCCAAGGAGCAACTGTAGTTTTATTTATTACCCTCATAAAACAAAGATAGCAGAATCCATCCATAACCATAAGAAACAGTGAAACCAAGGCTATGGTACTACTGGCAAGCAGGTATGTAGTTAGGGGAAGGCACCACGGAACGGGGTAGAAGCCTGACCCACAACACAACTGGAATCAAACAGGGAAGCAACCTAGCAGTAGGCTCCCAAAAACATCCATCATCTGGAAAGGTGTCCTCCACAGAGACAGCCTTGGCCCCCAACCTAGCCCTCACCTGTCCGGGGATGTAGTAGGCGCCTTGCGAAGCAGGGTAGGAGATCTGTGAGGGAATCATCATCACCTGGGAAGCAGCTGGATAAACATGAGTGGGTGGGCCAGGCCGAGCCGACGCGTTACTCTGCACCCGGGAAGCACTTGTCGGAGGCTGGGGCCTGCTCTGGTAGAAATGCTTCAAGGGAGAAAGGAAAGAGAGCAGGGCATGCTTGGTTAGCAAGGCCTGGCTGGAAAAGTCTCTGAGACACCACAGCTCCCCCTTTGTCAGCCCCACTGTCACCTTCCCCATCCACCCAAAGACTGTGGCTCTGTGAATGTTGCGTGCAGGAATTCGCCTCAGCTGAAAACACAGAACAGGACGGCTAATACAAAAGCTGGCAGCTCCAGCGCACTCCTTGCAAACCAAGCTATTGGTTTTGTTTTTAGAAGAAAGCAAATTTCAAACTCAGGAGGCTGCAGAGAAAAAACTGACTTGTGGGCAATTTCTGCATGACACTATGCCATGTTCTAGTCTTTCAAGTGGCAGAACTACTCTATAATAAGATGGGGAATAGGCCCTGAAAGTTGGTGCCAATCTTCCAGTAACTTTGGTCAGCAACCTGGAGGGCCACACTGGGAAGCAAAGAATGGGATGGCACCTTAACCTCTGTCTGTCTCATAATGCTGACCTGCTGTCAAATTCATTGCTGAAAATGTGTTGCTGTTTTAGGTACAGTAGTGACAAAGGATAAGCTCAACTTTTGCTAATTCTCTATCATATATAGTCTGCCTTAACAATATGATATATTCTCAGGTCTTCCTTCCTCAAATGAATGAAACAGCTTTGATTCTGCAAAACAAATCCAAACATAAATGTGTAGTGAGGACACAAAATGCAAATTACCTCATCTATAAATGGGTCTAACCACAATTTCCTTCAAAAACCAGACTTTAGAGAATCATTGACTGCATCCAATAGGAATCAGCAATTCTGGACGCTAAAGCTCAAGCTACCAATGTTTCTCATATTATGTACATATGATACTGTCCTGTAATCAATCTGGGTTTCTAGAAAGATACTCTGACAGAGGGGAGAAAAAAGGACAAAATGTCCAGGACCAAACATTTTTGGAAGGATTAAAAAGGGGGGAAATGGAGGAGAATGGCTCAGAAGCAGTCAGTGGTGTGAAAAATTCTCCCACCCCTTCCCAGGAGGCAAGGAAAAACCATTATGGATTACAGTGATCCAAAATGCTCCCTTTTCCAGACTCTCACACAAAATGGAGGCAAGAAAAAGGATGCCCTAGTGCATCTTTTGCATTCAGCAACAGTTTCTGCTGTACAGACTTGAGCAGAGTGGCCACTAAGCAAGTGGAACTCCTGCTCAGTCCCTCCCGCTCCCAACCGGAGTAGGGGTTATAGAAAAGGCTTTACCTGAAGAGACCTGAATCCTCCCTGTTAGCAAGCACACAAGCACGCGCACACAAGAGGAGAAAAGGAAAGGAGAAAAAGAGAGAGAAAGAGAGAGAAAGGAGTTACCTACAACCAAACAAGTTACCAGGCTCTGGGGAATAACCAACACTGAGCAAGAAAGGAACTGCAGCCTTATGGGAAGGAAGCTGGAATGGGGAGGCATGGGGAGAGGAAAGAAGAAAATCAGGCTGGAACTTGTATTTGAAGTTTGTCCTATAAAATGAAACACCATCAGAGGATGACATCAGAGGAGACAAAGATCAGATTTCTGGGACAGACCCTCACCAAGGGTCAGGGAAACTGAGAACAGAGGAAACTGTTGGGCAACTGAGAAAGTCAGACTGAGCAGCTGGTGGGCGAAATTCAGCTTGGTGGGTGACAACTTGGGCCAGTCTGCCCTATCCCAACTGGCAAGGGTCTAGGCCTTACTTTTCAAATTAACCAGCTCTCCATTTCAACTATATTCCCTCCATCAATCTGCCTTCTCTAATCTACATTGGTCAAGTGATCCCTATTCCTTCTCCCAACCATGTTTTACTGTCTCCTTGGGCCAGAGACAAATACAAATGGGTTCTCCTCAGCCATCAGATGGTCTGGATGACAGCAAACCCCATAATCAAGAAAAGCTATGAGAAGCACAGATATTATACTAGTGATCAGTTGAAAGGAACTATTTTCTTGGAAGCACTGAATAAATATAAAAAAGATATTGCAATACAGTGCATTATGTCTGGCATTAGGAAAATACTTACATTGAACTGCTATACAGTTTCTAAATATAACCTAATACACAAGCTTCCTCCCAGTAGGATCAAATTAGGTTATTGGCTCACCGCCAAATACCAGGTATTGCCTAATTTTTTTTTAATCCTTCAAAGTAGCCTCCTCAGTGTGGTGCTCTCCAGATGTGCTGGACTACAACTCACATTATTCCTTGTCAATGGCCTCCATGAGAAATGATGGGGGTTGTACTGGAGTGCACAGGTTAGGAAAGGTTAATCCCAAGGGTTTCTGTCTTTTTCTATTTTCATGTTTTGGAGTACTATTTTAAGATGGCCATCCAAGGATATTAAACAACACAGTAATTGTTTCACACATGTTAAAACATTAACAAAAGTTGCTCATACTACGGAAAGTGCTAGATGGACTTCAGCTAATAAAATTGTTCTACACTGCAGCACAATCTTTTCTTCTTCTCTTCTGAACTTTTTCAGCACTTTTTTGAAATGTTCCATTAATGTCTGAACTCCTCTTCCCAGTGGACTATATAATGGGTTACTTCCATATGTCTTTGCACTAGGGCAGATGACTGCAGTATCTGGTGGCCAGCTTTCTGTCCCTAGCAACCCCTGGGGCCAGAAAATGTCCAAAGTACATTTCAAGTTTTGAAAAACAGATCCTTCATGCAAAGGGATCTCATAGGACATTCGAGACTACACTGGTACCCCGGGATACGAATGCGCCGCCTTACGAAATTTCCGGGTTACGAAAAAAATCCATTTAAAAAAACTGTTCCGGGTTACGAAGGTTATTTCGGGTTACGAAAAATTTTTTGGTGCTTTTCGGCGCTATTTCGCACGAAATCGCGGCTTTTCCCCATTAGCGCCTATGGCTTTTTCGCCTTACGAAGATTTTCGGGTTACGAAAGCGGCGGCGGAATGAATTAATTTCGTAACCCGGGGTACCCCTGTAATACTAATATTCTAGACCAGCAGTTCCCAACCTGTGCTCCGAGGAGCCCTTAGGGATCCACGTACACTTCCTAGATGTACCAGGAAAATGAAAGAAATGAAAAATGAATGAAGTTAAAGAATAAGTACCTTTTCTTATATATACTCCTAAACTCTATTAACATGCAAGACATGGGGTAGGTCTCTTAGGGGCTCCACCACAGACATAGGGGTGCCACAAGTCAAAAGGGCAGGGAACCCCTGTTCTAGAGTAACACAGCTATCTCTCTGAATTCTAGATTGTTTCAACAGTACAGCAAGCATGATACTGCCACTTATTTAAAAATGGAACTAGTGTCCCTAGAGATTTTTCAGAAATGGCAAATTACCCTATTTTTAGCCAGAAAAGGCACAATCCACAAACTTAAAGGTTTAAAAAAACAGCTTTGGGTGCTGCGTATGCAACCTCAGGGTCACATTTCTCCTAGCCCTGCCTTTTACCACCATGCCCACATTGCTGCCCAATAGTGTTTGCAAAACACTGTAAAGCAATCTTTACATTAGGAAAAAATACTTGTTCAAAGAAATGGCAGGTTTTGTTTATTTTGGTTAAGTTTACAGCTTATCAAAGAAACACAAGAGATGTTTGCAGTTCAATTGTCTACCACAGTAGACCCTTGTTATACGCTGGGGTTTGGTTCCATGATCCGCCAGGTATAACAAAATCCGTGTATGCTCAACTCCCATTAGCAAAATGGTGTCCCTTACAAAAATGGACAATCAAGGTTTGATATTTGAGATTTATACTTTTTTTGAAAATTTTCAAACCGTGTATGCTCGAATCCATGTATAAAAAATCTGTGTATAAGAAGGGTCGAATGTATATACAGTAATGGTAAGCTTACACCATGGTGTAAATAGCAACATATTATATTTGAACATGTGATTGTTTCACTTTCTATATATTGCAAAGAAGTTTTAGAAATACTTATTTCTATGTTTTAAGAAATATTATGGGTGGGAAGGAAGCCCAGAAAAGTTGTTCTGAGCTAAAATGAGGCTTCATCGTTGGAGCTGCATCCTCTGAAAGAAACACCTTCCAACTATTCCTCCCTTCAATGACCACTTTCCAAGACAGTGACATCGGACCCACTAATGCTTGGGCAGACCTCTCTGAGATGGGAAAGAGGAGCACTCACCTCTGAAAAAATCAGCCTCAAGCTGAACAAGACTTGGGAAAATTACGTTTTTGAATGACAATTTTTAGAATCTCCCAGCCAGCATGGCCATAGTTACTGTGGCTTTTCTGAACTTGCGCATGGAAGTTACCAAAGAAAAACGCCTTTCTCATGACTCCCTATCTGAGACATCTGGAGACCACCATGTTGGGAAGAACAGTAGTAAAAGAAGGGATTACCTACCAGTATGATGACAAGCTAGCAGTGCCCACACACCCCCTTTAAGAGCAGTAAAGAGTAACTCAGCTACTCACCTTGGGCTCACAGGCAACAACATAACAGGTTACGCATGCTAAGCCAGCGACCCAGACCTGCTATAGGGAGCTGACTTTCTTCTTCGTCTCCTACCCACATACACCTCCTTTCGGGACATACATCCAAGTAGTCTTTGGTCTGTAGTTATTTAGGATGATGATGATGACGACGTTATGTGCCTTCAAGTTGTTTCAAAATTATGGTGACCCCAAGACAAACCTATCACAAGGTTTTTTTAGCAAGATTTATTAAGAAGGGGTTTGCCTTTTGCCTTCCTCTCAGGCTGAGAATATGACTTGCCCAAGTCTGTTTACTTATCACATTTGCAGATGACACCAAATTAGGAGGAGTAGCTAATACTCCAGAGGACAGGCTCAAGATTCAAAATGACCTTGATAGAATGGAAAGCTGGGCGAAGGCTATCAGAATAAATTTCAACATGGAGAAATGTAAGGTACTGCACTTAGGGCGGAAAGATGAAATGCACAGATATAGGATGGGGGACACCTGGCTGAATGAAACTACGTGAGAAAGGGATCTGGGAGTCTAAGTAGACAACAAATTGAACATGAGTCAACAGTGTGATGTGGCAGCTAAAAAGGCCAATGCGATTTTAGGCTGCATCAATAGAAGTATAGTGTCTAGATCAAGGGAAGTAATAGTGCCACTCTATTCTGCTCTGGTCAGGCCCCACCTGGAATATTGTGTCCAGTTCTGGGCACCACAATTCAAAAAGGACATTGAGAAAGTAGAGCGTGTCCAAAGGAGGGCAACTAAAATGGTAAAGGTTCTGGAAACCATGCCCTATGAGGCACGACTTAGGGAGCTGGGTATGTTTAGCCTGGAGAAGAGAAGGTTAAGAGGTGATATGATAGCGCTGTTATTTGAAGGGCTGTCATATTGAGGAGGGAGCAAGCTTGTTTTCTGCTGCTCCAGAGACTAGGACCCAGAGCAATGGATGCAAGCTCCAGGAAAAGAGATTCCACCTCAAAATTAGGAGGAACTTCCTGACAGTAAGGGCTGTTCAACAGTGGAACAAACTCCTTCAGAGTGTAGTGGAATCTCTTTCCTTAGAGGTTTTTAAACAGAGGCTGGATGGCCATCTATCGGGGATGCTTTGATTTAATTTCCTGCATGGCCAGGGGTTGGACTGGATTGGCCCTTGCAGTCTCTTCCAACTCTATGATTCTATGACCAAGCAATGAGTCAAATCCTGGCCTCCAAAGTTCTAGTAAAAAACTCAAACCACTAAACCATGCTGTCTCTCTCTAGAAAACTAGGGTACTGACCATGAAGGAAGGTCACCACAAGGCATAGCACAGCACAAAGCAGTGGTTTTCAAGCTCTGGCCTGCCAGATGTTTTGGACTTCAGCTTCCAGGATCCTTGACTACTGGTAAGGCTAACTGGGGCTTGTGGGAGCTAACATCCAAAGAATGATAATGATTTTCATAATGAAGTGTGGCAGCAACAAGACTGGAGTGAGAACAGTCACAATCACTTAGAAAGAATAATTTTTAGAAAAATGAAAAGTAAAACAATAGCACATGAAATCAATACTTAAAATGCTTTGTCTATATACAATGCTCTTAAGCATTACATCTTATTGTTTTGGTGATACTCACCATACTTCTGTGGTTAAGGCCAGTATCACCAGCCCAAGCAGACTGGTGCTAAGAGATAGCGGCTTTGTTCAAGTCACACCCTTGAGATTACAGTGGTGGTGAAATGTGAACCAGACTTCTGCATTCTCAGCTCCATCTTTTAGTAGAGCCTTGACAGATATCTAGCAGGACAAGCACTGGGGGAGTGATTTGGGAGGCTTCGTGCTGCAGAGCCAGGCCACTTATATTGGTGTCATACTGAACCCAAAAGCAAGAAGGGTCGGCACTTTTGTTGTGGTTATTGTGATGACGGTAATGGCAAACCTCTCTGAAGAAACTTGCCAAAAAAACCTGGTGATAGGTTCGCCTTAGGGTTGTCCTATGTTGGAAATAATTTGAAGGCACACAACAACAACAACACACATGGTGATGGAACCATTCCACTTGAAAAAGTGCAGATACAACTCTAAGTGGCTACAATGGAAGCCTTTTTAATCACTCCCTTTGATGAGCCTGAATAAGTAGGAGTCATGTGAGGAGTTCAATCCCCAGGGAAAAACAGGAACAAACTCAGAATCTAAGCCAACATCTTTTTAAAATGCTTACACAAGTATGCAGGTAGATCGATCAATAAATTAAGGGTTTTACAGAACAACACCTGAGTATTATGTGCATATATGTGTGTGTTTCTGCTTCAGTGAATGGCTTTCCAGCCTTTTCAGCCCTCCACAAAGCTGACAGTAACCAAAATTCCCAAGGCCATTGAAGGATGAAACCTTGTCTCTCTCCTCTTTCCTACTCCCAATGGCCTAAACACTCTCTCTGAGCAACTGGCACAGCACAGATGAACAGAGACAGGTGTAACCAAAGGGGTTTGGAGTAAGATGAAAATTTGGGAGCAGCAGAGAAGGCCAGTCTGTAGTGTAAACACCAGGTAGTTTGAAGGCAATATGCAAATCACACTGGGCATACCAAGAACGAAGTCTATCCCCCCTTTCAGAGAAGCCAAGACAACGACAACAATGGATGGGGTGAAAACGGGAAATAAGGTGACAGCTCCAAAATACTTCCAAGACCAGACCCCAGCATGGACAGGCAATTCATTCCAAGGGAAGGGAAGGGGGTGATACCAAATGGGGAAGCAAGAGACAGAAATAGTGCCTTCCAAGCGTGAGAAAGTATGTAGCAGAGATACTGCCATCGTGAGTCAGACATCATGCAAGTCACAGGGGAGGGGGGAAAGGTACTGTGCTCTGGACACGGCAGTCAAATTGCCTCATACCCTACCCAATCATCTGGAGTCTCAGGAGACAAAATAGCTCTTGCACTGCAGCTGAGCACCTTTGCCACAGATTCCCTTTTCCATGCTTTGTTTCACTTTTTGACTGGATTCATTTACTGACCCTAAGCTGCCCTAAGCTTTAAAAGGTCGGATGAGCAGCAGAATGCTTTTAAAAAGTAAACTTTGGCATTTGGGCAGCACATGTATTATCTCACTTAAATCCTTGCACACTTCAATTCCTACATATAGAAGGTGTGTCAATATTATTAGTCTCATATTAAGGGAAGGGAGTAAAGGGAATGAGAGTGCAGTTTATTTAAGTTCACCAGCACATAATTTAAACTGGGAACTTCACAGCTCAATCTTTTTAAAATGCATATGCTACCACAGCTCTCAGATCTTTCTCTCCCACTAGGCTGGGCTATATAACCACTAACTTGTACCACTCCAACCAATTTCCCTGCAGTGTCCAAAGCAAGACTATCCACACGGCTGCACCCCCCAAAATTGCATTCAGCATGCAGTGAGGGGAGTGGAGAAGGGTTAGTACCTGCTGATGTAAAGCACGAGGCCCTGCTGGAAACTAAGACAGGAAAGAGCGAGGGGAGACAAGAGCAGAACATCACTGACAGTTACAGGCACTTCCCCCCTGCCCTGAAACCACACATCTCACTTCCCAACATGGCCTCTTTGTGAGAGACCAGAACATAAATTGAAGACAGGGCAATCCCCACTACAGCTCTAACTTCATAGCTGGCTCTACAGTGGGTGCTCATCCAAATCAGTATCCCCACCTAGTACATGCTGCAGAAGTACTCTTGAGTCAGCAGAGCCTGAAGATTGAGTCAGCCTGCAGGATTCCTTGTGCCCAGCAACACCCCCACCCCAAGCCACCAGCAACACAGAGGAACCTGTTTGGCAGGCAGCTCATGTAAGAATGCCTGGCCGCCACTCTGGCGGCCCAAGAGCAGCTGCAACAACAGCAGTAGTGACCCCACTTCCCACTCCTTACCTGTCGAGGCTGGGAAGGCGTATTCATTTGGGTAGCTTGCGCTGGGTTAAAAACCACAGGTGTCGTCTGGCCAGGAGGAAATGCTGCCTGCTGAAAGAAGGAAGCAGGGAGAAAGGAGGAGGAGAATATTAGTGGCCTCAGTAGCGGCCTCGACCCTCACCCTGTCTAGCAGCATATTAACAGGATGAAGCACTTCTCTCACTGTCACATAATTTCCTACAGAGAAGTTCACTAAATGGCTGTCCAGTTACCCCATTTGCAAGACTGCTTGAACAGACACTGAATCAAAATCAAGCCACATGTTAGGCAAGTGAGCTGCAGATAGGTACATTTGGGGCAACCGGCACCATAGAGGAACTTCCTCTTAAACTACCAGAGGAGACAGGACAGGAAAATGAAGTTGTGAAAGGGGGATAAAAATCAACACATGAGAGAAGATCAAGGTGGCCTGGAATGTTAAATCCTTACCTGTGGAAGTCCAGGAGAAGGGGAGGGGTGTGGGGCCGATGGGGTTCCTCCTGAGGGTTGTGGAGCTTTGTTCATTTCACGTGGTGCTGCATAAGGATTCCTTTGCTATCTGTTGCAATGGAGAAAAGTCAGGCATTGTAAACATGAAAACAGAAGGAACTAGACACAAGCAAATCCTCAGGAACAAGAATTTACTGGAACCAAGTCAACCTTAAAACAGAACACTACATGCTGTTTGCAAGAAGGAAAGGGAAACAGCCCAGAAAAATTGAGACCGTCATTTGCACCACAATTCATTTAGCATGAGGCGCCCTGAGATGAGATGGCACTCCCCAAAGAACACAAATGAGCAGGAAATGGAACAAGGGATCCATTTCTACACTGCAGAAATAAGGCAGTTTGAAAATCACTTTAACTGTCATGACTCAATGCTATGGAATTTGGGGATTTGTAGTCTTGTGAGATATTTAGCTTTCTCTGTCAGTGAGCTCTGGTGCTCCATCTAGCTACAAATCCCGGAATTCTATACAGTGGTACCCCGGGATACGAATTACCCAGCTTACGAATTTTTCGGGATACGAAAAAATCCCATAGGGATTTATTGTTTTGGCTTACGAAGGTTTTTTCGGGTTACGAAAAAACCCCGGCGATGTTTTAAATGGAGCCGCGGCAGAGCCGCGGCTTTTTTTCCATTAGCGCCTATGGCAATTCGGGTTACGAAGGTTTTTCGGGTTACGAAATTAGCCGCGGAACGAATTAATTTCGTAACCCGAGGGAGCACTGTACCATTAAGACACGGACGTTAAAATTGTGTCAAACTGTTTTATTTCTGCGGTGTGACCCACCTCATCTACATTTTATCTTTTGCATGTATTCTCATCTCCTTTAAATCAGTGCCCCTATCCCCAAAACCCCTGTGATATTCTCTAATCTAATACATATGTAACATAAAATGCTTCTTTGACTTTATCTCTCCTGTAGATTATCTTTATTGTATCATGGCCTCCAGAGACTCCATAAGTCTTGGGAAGATCATTTCAGTTCAGATCTCTGATGTACACTAACTGTACTCAAACATATATGGCTTGGTAGTATTTTGTGGGTTTATCAGTCTATGTGGCCACATTCTAGAAGAGATTATTCCTGACATTTCGCCAGCATCTGTGGCTGGCATCTTCAGAAAATGCAGACCTGGAAGAGAGTGGATACACACACACACACACACACACACACACACACAGTGATCATGGGTAAGGAGGAGTGATTCCCTGGCTGGGCCTCAAGATAGGAGGATATGCAAAAGAAGATTAGTGTCTGCTAATTGGTGATCATTCTCTACTGGGAAAGCCCCTGACCCTGAGTGGTTTCTCATTTGCAGAGTCCTGGTTTTGGTGTTCTTCAGGGCTGGTAGCCAAACTTTATTTACTTTAAGGCTACCAGTACTGAAGAAGACCAAACCAGGACTCAGCAAATGCAAATGAGAAACCACTCAGGGTCAGGGGCTTTCCCAGCAGACAATAATCACCACTCTTCTTTTGCATATCCTCCTACCCTGACGCCTGGTCATCAACAACAGATTAACACAGATTAACAGGGGAATCACTCCTCCTTACCTAGGATCACACAGGATACACACACACACACTTTCTTCCAGGTCAGCATTCTCTGCTGGTGAAACGCCAGGAATAAACTCTTATAGAACATCACATAGCCCGAAAAACTCACAAAAAACTATAGATGCCAGCCATGAAAGCCTTTGACTTCACATATATGGCTGGCCCGCACTTTACTTATTTATCCTACACCCCATGAAACACAGGATTTTACCTCCTGGGATTCTGCCTGCATTTCATTCCCTAAGACTGAACATGCTTTTTGCCACCTTGTTAGCAGACTAAGAATGGGCAAAGAGGAGAAAACTTTGATAAATACCTAATATCTAAACTTTGATTAATATCTATCATTCCTATAAACAACAAGAGCTTTATGAAAATGCCCACCCCTTACTTCCAGGTCTCCTGCTTCTAAGTACTCTAAAAATATTATAACTCCCCACAGCAAAGATAACAGTTGTGTAATTCCTCCATGATACTGACAATTTAATTATGGACACAACACATTGTCAGTTTGCACATAACACTAGCTAATATTTGCTTTAAATAGTTCAAATGAAGGGTTTCTTAGGGAGCACGAAATGAGTCTCAAACAGGCTGAAAGACTTCTGGCAGTGAAACTCAGAAGGCAAAGCAGCACCATACTGGAAGAATCTCTCAGCCATAAAAACCTGGCAGACAGATGCCCAGCAGGGTGACGTTCTCACAGACATGCAATACAGACCATATGTCTTTGAATGACAGCAGCACTGAAAGGCAAGCTGAAAGGTGGAGAGCATCAGCATCAAAGCCATAGCCTTCCCAAACATGATCATTAGGGCACCCAGTCTGTTCTGTCAAGTCAGCATAAAATATGAATGCAGGTATCCACGACGGCAACCATCACTCATGTCCATGTGGCTGCAGAGGAAAACCATTTTGAGAACTCCAAACAAGAGGTGACAGATGTCTTGAATTAATGGACAACCAAGGACTTCACCCTCCTCCACACCAGATGCACAAACTCATTTCACCTGAGTGACTTGTTACACCCTCCCCACACTTTTGAGATACAACAGGAGTCCAGAATGTAAAACAAATGGGAGAACCTCCCACGCTTGTACAGAGGAAGCATGCCAGCTCTTCTTCCTCTAAAGTTTCCCTGATGTAACTGGCCGAGTCAATAAGCAAACACTCCCAACCACTCATAAACCCAGGTGGAATTAAGCAACACAGAAGCAATTGAGTCATACACAAAGTACCGTTGGCCCACCATATCCACAGATTCTGTGTTCACGGATTCAGCCATCCATGGCTTGAAAATATTACAAAAAATATATAAATTCAAAAAAAAAACCCAAATTTTGATTTTATCATTTTATATATGGGACACCATTTTACTATGTCATATTAT
The DNA here is from genome assembly GCF_019175285.1 of Sceloporus undulatus. Classification (NCBI taxonomy): domain Eukaryota; kingdom Metazoa; phylum Chordata; class Lepidosauria; order Squamata; family Phrynosomatidae; genus Sceloporus; species Sceloporus undulatus. The sequence goes on from NC_056524.1 coordinate 266,623,395, forward strand.
TTAATGAGCATCCATGGATTTCGGTATCCGTGGGGAGGTTCTGGAACCAAACCCAGCAGATATCTAAGGCCCACAGTCTACGCCAGACATCCACTCATCCGACCCACTATCCAGGGTTGGGGCTACAAAGTGCCTGTTTGAGAAGCCCCCTGAACATCAGCAGGCCCCATCTCTGTAAGTACAGGGCCACAAACATTTTAAGATGGAAAGACAAAACTGACAAAGCAAGGGTAATGGCTGCCAAGTGACAAGGCAGCAAACAGCAACACAGCCATTCTGTGAAATCCTCCAGGAATGGAACCATTTGGAACTGTACAAGGGGGCAGTGCCCTCTCATACAATCTGAGGTATGACTGGGAAAGGAAATGGGAGGCAATAAGGCAGGTCAACCAGGAATATAAGGCCCCTCCTCAGCTACTCTACAATCCTGCTGTAACCTGGCGCTTGGGTTGTGGCTGACAGCATTTCAAACTACAAAGACTTGGCGCAAGAAATGGAAACATAAAGCCAAAGAAAAACCCACCAAAATAAAAACCAGGAAAGATTTCTGCGGGATTCCTGTTTTGCTTTATAGTACACTCAAGAGACCTCTGCTGGGTAGGCCCTGCTGGAAGACACCCTAAGCCTGATAGAGTAAGAATTTCAGTTCGATGCATCTCAGAAAGCACAGCAATGAAGCCAAAATGGACATGGATTGGAGGAACAGGAGAAATGATGCTGGTGATCTCCTCAGTTCCACTCAGGGCTACAGTGACCAATGTCTGGAGGAAAGATTTATTTCTCTCTAGTCTTCTAAGCAGTTACCAAGCCATAGTTTTAACAGGACCAGCATTCAATGTTTTCAGTGTACATGTTTGGGGCAGGAGGATTTGGGTGGAAAGCTGCACCATCCACAAGAGCAGAGTTTGTAATCATCTTCTCTCCCTCTCTCACACCAAGCAACCAGCCACACTGTGGTGCAGCATCATGTACAGGCATGGACGGGGGAACAATACTGCAGCCCTTCCTACAGGAAGCAGCTCCACATGCTACTATGGGCCTGATCTACCATGAGACACCACCCCAAATGGCACTGACTTTTCAGACACAGTAACAGACGCCAAACTGGAAGCAACATGAAAAGCTCTTCAAGTAAGATGCAGGGTACCATCTCAGAAAACTAACACCAAAGACCCAGAGGAAGGGGGGAGGGGGTAACCAGGTCATCATCTTGAATGCAGTTTCTGAATACCCTGATTAGCCAGAGACACCCCTAAACAGCCCATGTGAAGCTTTTTCAGAAAACAGGCAATGTGGTCTGACTGGTTTGGGAAAAAGTAACTGTAAAGTGCAAGTCATTCCCTCTTCTTGCCACCCTGTCCCCAAAAATTCTTGGTGAATTTGTTATGCAGGGCAGCTCCATGCCAAACACTCTCCTTCTCCAGGCAAAGGCCAGTGCATAATCTTAGCACAGGCCCAACCTCAACAATATTTGGGGGGGGGAGGGGGAGGTCAATGCATCTGAATTAATCTCCTCCCCACCAAGCCACCCACAAAAATGCCACAATGGGGCACAATTTGAGATCTTTGGTGAAAAAGTGCTCCACACTCAGAATAACAACAGCAACTCAGCACATGCACAAAAAACACACAGGTCAAAGAGAGGAAATTACTCACCCCAAGTAGGAAAATCCCCAGGCCAATTCTTGCAAGCAGCGGAGACTTTTCATCTGCCACACTTTGGGGTGTGTGTTTGGGGGGAGAGAGAGAAAATATCAGCCTGCAAACCTGCTGGTGCGCGGTGGGGAGGGTCGGGCTCGCCAAACATGGGCAAGGCAGGGGACAACCCCCCACCCCCACCCTGGCAAGGCCAGGAACATGAGTGCTGAGAGAGAGAGAGCTGCTGTTGGTGGGGTGGTGTCAGATCGCAGAGTCTGCTGCACTGCAGAGACACCAGAGAGGCAGAGAGAGAAGAGAGACTAAGGAGAACCAGGGAGCACCCAAAACCCCACCCAGTCAATGCCATTCGACCCTAGCACTGCCCAAAGCAGCCAGAGAAAATCCCACGCCTACAAGCCTGAGTCACTCGCATTGCATAGGCTGGAGGAGGGAAGAAGGGAGGGAAGGCCGGCTGACTCCCAAACAGCCAGCCTAGCTGAGCCCAAGCCTCTCAACTCTTGCCAGGGCCAAGCAGCCAGACACCCACCTGTGCAACCAGAACCAGCACTAAAGAGATCGCAGGAGAAGCCCATATACCATAGCGTGTCACAGTGCTTATGTTCACAGGACACCTTGCCTTTCCGAGGAGCATGGCCAGCTTTGCCCCCTCTCCAAAGGGTAGAGGATATGAATCAAAGAACACAATGTGCATGCCTTATAGTTCAGTCTTGAAATTGGGAAGATTTAAGGAAGTACAACTGGAGTGGGTCGCAGGGCAAATTAATATTTGACTCAAGGGGGAGAAGGAGAAAATACACTTAAGGGAAACTGGAAAGTAGAAATCCAAGTTTTAGTATAGAGGAGAAAGAGCAGAGAAGCAGGCAGGAAGGAAGGAAAGAAGGATGGAAGAGATGCGACAACTACAATGACACCAATTTCTACTGCAACTACAAAGCTTGCCGGGTTTATAGATAAAATCATTCAGTATCAGGTCCTCACCTGCAAATTGGGGGCAACCGAGATCCCCATGTAATTTGCAGAACCGAAGACTGCACTGCCCTCAGTAAATTACACATGCAATTTAGTGGAGACTGGGAAAGTTAACTCTTCCCAGAGCTGTCACTGGTCATGCTGGCTGGGAGATTCTGCAACTTGTAGAGCAAAGAAGTAACTGTCTTTTTTTTAAATTGTGATAACTTAGGTGTATTATTATTATTATTATTATTATTAAACTTTATTTCTAAAGTGCTGTAATTATACACAGCACTGTACAAAGTCAGTAAAATTAAGGAATATTTTAATGTTGTAAACCGCCCGGATTGGTTCGCCACATGGCGGTATATAAATTTTTAAAAAATATTATTATTATTATTATTGAATATATAAAAGCCTGCCCGAGGTGTACACTCTAAAAGTAATAACAATTAGATAGAGGAATAGATAAAATTACAATGTAGGAAAGAAAAGACAAATTAAAAACATCAGATATAAAAGCAAATCACAAATGTAGTAACATCTTCATTTGTCTCATTTACAGATGGCTCCTGACAGGCTTCATGGCCTAAGCTTGAGTGGAGTTACATCCTCACACACCTTTCAGAAAGAAGGTTATCTAGCATACCTCCTTGGAGGATTTACAAATAAGGTAAGGTTCAGAAATCAAAAAACAAAACAAAACAACAAAAAAAGGGTGAAGACAACTGAAGTAACCTAGTCCTAATGAAGGACACTACAAATAACCCATGGAGGCAGGTCAAGTGTAAACAGCCCCCCTCCTCTAAAATGGTACCCCACAAACAAGGGGAAAATGCCATCTCAAAACTGCCTTAGCATCTACCAGTCTCCCACTGAGAGCAGATCTGAAATCAGAAGAGGCAATTCACAAAGGTCACAGGAATGAGTTACCAGAGTGTTGAGCACATAGTGGTTGGAGCAGTAAGATGAGGGCTAGTAAAGATGGCAAGGTCTCTGGGTCAAGAACAGACATGAAATACAGTTTCACTGGGAGAAAGGGAGAGATGTGGAACAAGGACTACAAGCCATGGATAAAATAGCATTGCTACGGATAACCTTAACATATACAAAGGGCCACTAAGGGTGACTTGAACAAAGAGCTCATTCACTAGTTCAACCACATCTCTTGTATTCACTAAGAGGAGAAGCCAGCAACACAGCCATCACTGACTCCCTCCCCCCTCCCCCCCCACACAACAACCAGGTTGCACAAATCAGATATTTTTTCCCAGCCTGAAAAGGGTTAGCCTCCATCGTTTAAAAAAGTTAGTCCTGGGGGGCTACAACTCAAACCCCAAATCCCCCAGTTGGCATAGCCAGTAGCTGTGCTAGCTGAGAATTCTGGGAATTGCAGTTTGTTTGTTTTAAAGGCAATGGGCCCAAGCCATGCACTACCTTCACCTGGAATACCATTAACATAAGAGAATTCCCCATAGGTATGTGTAGGCCTATGCCACCATTTGGAAGCTGTGACAAAAATGCTATTTTTCTAGTGGCTACTCAACCTGGCAGGAAGGTGCTTCTCTGTTTGGCTCCTTTGTTTATGCCAGCATTTCTGAAACAGAGTTTGGGAGAAGAGTGGGCACAGAAAAGAGTACAATGCTTCATAGGCATATGGACTGGCACGGGTTTTTTCCGAAGTAGGGAAATGCAACTCCATCTGTATGACTGAAAGATAAAATGGGGCTTACGAATCCCTGGCTAAGGCATGTCAGGCTCTCTCTGTGGACCAAAAACCAGGTTTGCCTCCCCAAAAAGGTTCCCTTATCCTGCTTAGGGCACACAGGCCTCAACAGCTGTTTTTCACCAAGAGCCAGCAACCACAGTGCAGTCAAGAATCACATGCACTCAAGATTTCAGCCATTCAAGGTCTGCCAGAGAGATATAAGCCAGTCCTACTAAGCAAACACCACGAAGGTTAAACACTGCAAAACCATGGAGGGTGGAGATTTAAAGCTGTAGCCACAAGGATCTGATCAGGCTGCCTATTTGAGGCCATTTGCTGGCCCTTTAGGCTTTATGCACATCAAGACAGAAATTAAAGCAGACAGTGAATGCCAGGAGTCAATCTATTTGTATAAATCTTAACATGTTCACTAATTCTTACCCACATAATTTTGGCCAACCATTGTGAGAAAATGTTCATTACACCAGGAGGGAAGGGGTGTGATTGTTGTTCTTGCTGTGTGTCTTCAAATCGTTTCTGATTTATGGCAACTCTAGAGCGACCCTATCATAGGGTTTTCTTGGCAAAATCTGTTCAGAGGAAGTTTGACACTGCCTTCTCCTGAGGCTGAGAGAGTGTGACTTACCCAAGGTCACCCAGTGAGTTTCATGACTGAGCTAGGAATCAAACCCTGGGCTCCAGAGTCACAGTCCATCAGACACTGGCTCTCAGGGATGTGATACCACTTCTACACATCTGAATTTATATAGGCTGTTTCTATAAATGTAGTGCACAAACATATTAACTTATTTTTCCATCAAGCCACAGAGGTTAAGGAGGGTTAAAAGCTTCATTCAGAGGCTGTACATTTATTTCCTGCTTTTCTTTAAATTAGCCCAAGTGTCTCTCACCTTATCATCACAACAACCCTGAGGTAGGTCACCCTGTGAGAGTGACTGGCAGGCACAATGCCATCCATTTGAATTTCATGGCTCAAGAGAGACTTGAACCTGGATCTCCCAGGTTCCTCTCCAATACTTCAACCACTATAAAGTGGGCCCTTGGTATCCACTTAGGTTTGGTTTCAGGACCCCTAAGCTGTAGATCTCAAAATCTGGGGATGTTCAAGTTCCACTGTATACAATGGCACAGTAAAATGGTCTCCCTTATTTTAAAAAAAATGGTCAGAATCAAGATTTGCTTTGGGGATTTAAAAAAAAACATTTTCAAGCCATGGATGGTGGAATCTATGGAAGCAGAATCTGTGGACATAGAAGGCCAACCATACCACACTGATTTTAGGATGGATTATCAAGAATCACTTACCTAGTCCTGATATTTACCATGTTTCCTACAAATGCCCTAGTTTAACAGTAAGGGCTGTTCGACAGTGGAACACAATCCCACAGAGTGTAGTGGAGTCTCCTTCTTTGGAGCTCTTTAAGCAGAGGCTAGATGGCCATCTGTCGGGAATGCTTTGATTTGGATTTCCTGCATGGCAGAGGGTTGGACTGGATGGCCCATGCGGTCTCTTCCAACTCTATGATTCTATGATTCGTTATAGCACATACATGTATGTTTGTTCACTGACACCAAGACTCTCCACATGCACCCAGATTAGACCAGCATTCTCATCTTCTTCATACATTCATACTGCTGCTGCAGCACAGCCGTCAAGAAACTGTAAACCTCCATGGTTCACAGGCCAAAATCTCTATTAGAAATAGGTAAAAGCCTCTTAGTGACAAACCTATTTCTTGAGTATTCTTTGCCTAAAAAAAACCTATGAAATTCATGGGGTTGCCCTAAATTGTCAGATGACTTACTCTCACCTTATAATAATAAATAATAATAAAATTTTTATTTGTATACCGCTCTTCCATTGATCAGGGCGGTGACAACATATTATCAATAACAATACAAAAACACCATAATACTAAAAATACAATACATGTACTGTATATTAAAAACAAAATTAAAACACCATCAGCCAATCACCATTGTCGTCGGGGGGGAAGACCAGCTGGAACTTCATTCGGGGAATGCAGATTGAAATAAGGTTTTTAGCTCCTTCTTAAACTGGATCAGGGAGGTGGCCGAGCGGAGCTCTATGGGCAGCGTATTCCAGAGGGCCGGGGCGACGATGGAATATGACCTCCTCGTTGTGGAGGTTAGTCTAGCCCCTGGGACCCTCAGTAGTTGCTGCCCAGAGGTTCTGAGGGTGCGGGGCGGAATGTATGGAGAGAGGCGGTCCTTCAGGTATCCTGGGCCCAAGCCATATAGGGCTTCACTCATCCAATACCTAAACACACTCTCACCTTCACTCATCCAATACCTAAAATAGGGATTATAATCCAGGCCTGCTTTAAAGTGTTGTCGGGAAGATTGGAGCTCTAAAATCATTGGGAGAAGGCCTTCTCTCTATCTCTGGCACATTTTGTTAGAACAAGGGAGAGGGCTTTCTCAATGGATGATGATGATGATGATGATGATAATAAAATGTTTATTTCTACCCCGCTTTTTGTGAAAACAATCAAGGTGGCTTACAATGTTAAAAGAATACCCCATATATACAAAATATCTTTGAAATACCTTCCCTAGGAAGGCAAGAATGGCTTACTTCCCTGCTCTCCTTCCATTGGCAACAAAAAACATTCCTGGGCCACCAGGCTTTTAGGAAGTGAAGGAGGTGGGCTTTTAATGATGTGCTTTGCAGTTTTATGGTCTGTATAATCTTCTAATGAATTTTAATGCTTTTTTTAATGTTTAAAGCTTTAACTTTAAATTGCTTAATTGCTTTTTAATTAATGGTTGTGTTTATATTTTTTATCAAAGTTTTTGTAGCTTTTTAAATCTATATTATTTTTAAAATGTTATTAGTCCCCTTGAGTCCCATTATTGGAGACAGGCAAGAATTATTATTATTATTATTATTATTATTATTATTATTATTTCAACAACAATTATTTCTGCTTATCTCCCAATAATGGGGCTGAAGGGGACAACAGCAACTATTATTATTATTATTATTATTATTATTATTATTATTATTATTATTTCAGAATAATTTCAACACTCTGTCACTACAAAAATTACTATTGTTATTACTTGCATTTTTGAAACCATTACTACCATTACTACCCACTCCCTTTCACAGGAACTATTTTCTGGGAGTGGGGGAGAAGGAAGGACAACAGGGTTCAGCTGTCACCTCAAGAAAAGTGGAAAAGTGAGCCAAATCCCAGACGCGAGGACAGGGAACTTCACAACCCCTGCGGTGCAAGCCTGCTTGTCAGAGCAAAGATTTTATAACAACACAAGCTATTCTGGGAAGGGACTGCGGCTGGTTCTTCATAGGCGCATACAGCCAAGGGCCGCCTGGGCCAGAGGCTGGCCAAATGCTCCTGACCTTGCTGAACCACAGAATCACAATCTCAAGGACTGGATCACCAGAAGTTAAAATTTGGTCTGGATGAGGACAATGACTTGGTGCAATGAAATCCTCTATCGCCAAAGCACACGAGAGGTTTCAAAATGCTGTCGTATAATTAATGGCTTTCACATCAACTCATATCCAGTCCCCAATCATACGCATAACAGTAAACTGCACAAGATGATTCTGTAAAGAGTATTCCAGAAGGACTATTTTATTACTGCTGTACTACACAAGTCCCAATGAGAAGGACCATTTTCAGCAAAGCCATATGAAAATTTCCTAATTGCATTCTCAGAATCCAAGAACACTGTCTCTGAAAGGAGTGAAGCCTGCTCTAGTCAATATTCAAATAGTGAAGGAATTTCTTTTAAAATGTGTTCCTTCCACACGTTTTATTCATCTTTTGCATTCACATCATATATTATATAGAGGGAAACCCAAGAGTATCCACAGCCAAAAAGCCCATGACAGCCAAACCCAAAACAAAAGTATGTGCAAGATATGCATTTATCCTCCCAGCACTTTTAGATGTGCATACAAAGCATCTTAAGTATGAAGTGGTTTTCAATTAAATACAGTAAGTCACAAACCTTGTTAAAGAAGTCATTATACTGAATACTGTTTATGTCAGGGATGCCAAATGTTGCTGGACTGCAAGTCCCAGCAGCACTATCTGAAAGCTAATGATGAGGAATGCTGGAAGTTACAGTCTAACATGTGAAAGGGCTGTGTTATACCCACCCTAATTTGCATCACATATGGGCAACCCACAGCCCATGAGGTGCATGGAACCCTTGAACTGCAGTGTAGCAACCTCATGGGTGACCAAAGCCTAAGTGAACTGTCCCTTCTCTACTGAATTTCCTCATGAACTCTATACACCCCAGAGGCTGCCAAGTAACTGCTAGTAGGGTTGGGGAAGCATGAGGAGAGGATAATATGCAGGGACAGTCATCCACATGAGACATCTTACCCCATTAATATCACCCACCCACCCAGCCCACTAAACAGCTGTTTGACAGGCTGGGAGAACACAATTTAAATGGGGAAACCTCTCTTTGGGACATCTTCCCACACTTGAATTATGTACTCCTCTGTCTATTTTAGCACCTGACTTGCATTAGAAAGGCTGGGGAGCACAGTGCAGACATGGTGAGATTTGAGTGAGCAAAGCAAAGTTTAAACCTCATGCTCCTAAACATTCTGAGATGGGAAAAGAATGTACATATACTGGTGTGGGTGTGCAGAAAAATAGTGGGTGTGTGGGAAGAGGCTGTTTGGGAGTGCATTTACACATAGACGAGAGAGTGAGTAATTCTTCAAAAGTATAATTTTTAAAAAAATTAAATTTCTTTTTAAAAGCCAACATTATTCTAGAGCAGGTTTAACTATCCCTAAAACCTTAATCCTTAAAATAGTTTAAAGCAATGTTCCCCAAACTTTGTTCCTCCAGGTATTTTGGACTTCACCTCCCAGAAGCTCTAGCCAGTTTGGCCAACCATCAGAAATTCTGGGAGCTGAAGTCCAAAATATCTGGAAGGCCAAGATTTGGGAACCACTGGTTTAAAGGCCATCTAAAACAATAGTTTTGACCGTCTGCTGGAAACTCAGTAAGGACGCTTCCACCCTGACTTCCCTTAGATAGGAGTGCCACACCTGGGGTGTTGGAATTAACAATGACCCAGGGCATGATCTTGTATGAGCTCACATGCATGTTTCACCTGGATCATGCTCTGAGCCACCAGACTGAACACCTGCATGTACTATGTCGAGAGTTCCACCTCAATTATCCTGAGTGGCAGCTCAGTCAAGGGGCCCATTTCAAGGAAACAGACTAAGATGTAGTCTGGCCATAAGGAACACAGGTTGGGTAAGTCAATACAATTGCAGGATTTTTATCTGTGAATGACCCTGTTAGTGTTTCTCAATGCTTTAAAACTTTACATTTACAGAACAGCTAATGGAGAATGTGAACTACCCAATCTCTCACAAGTACAGTGGTCCCTCCACATGCGCTGGGGTTAGGGGTGAAGGACTCCCATAAATGTGGGGAAACTGCAAATAAAATACACTTCTCTTTACCTGTGAGAATACCTATCTAGGAATCTCCAGGTCCTCCAGTGCAAATCTATGGTCAACATCTGCTAAAAGTTGATCACAGAACCATGCTGAAGGACTTAGAGATTCCTAGAAAGAAGATATTATTCAAAACTGCAAATAATCAAATCCGCAAAAGTCAAAGCCCCAACTGTGGAAGGAGAACTGTACTGTATTACCCAACAAACCAGGAATTTCACATCCTTCTCTGGCTGTTTATAGAAGCTTTCTGTTCAGTGACCCAACACAGCTTCTATCACGAATGGCCAGATGGGCACCTGGATGTACCCTCCATTTTTTCACAATCTATCAGAAGCCTAGAAAAACTTCCTAGTAAATTCTCCTGCTTACCCCATAGTCTTCATTCCAGCTGAAATGCCAACCACATTTCCTAGAATCTGCATCTTCCTTGCTTCTTTTCCCTTTGTTATTTCCCTTCATAGCTTATACTCAGACTGTAAGCACATTGGACATAAAACTGCTTATGTTAATGGTTTATTATACCATGTAAAACGTTTCCATGTAAAGACAAATATATCTTAATTTTCCCCACCTTTTTTCAAATTGGACCCTTCTCCAACAAATGCCTGCCCACTTTAAGATGGGAAATGGTCATTACTGGACTTGTAGCTCCAGCTCCTGCAGGACAGTAAAAAGAAGGCAGCAGATGATAAATAAGTTCCTCTCACACAGAAGAGGTACATGTAAAAAGACCCTGCTCTTGAGTCTAAATTGCTCAATTACTTTTTCCTAAGAATGGCTAGAATATAGCTGTACAACTTCTCAGTTTACAGACTCAGTAATACAACATAATCAAAAAGGACTTCCCTCTCATTTTACAATTCCATTAACTTCTACTTTCACACCCTTTTACTCTGTAGTAAGGCCCAATTGCTATATAATGCAAATTACACCGGCTTGAGATCTCAATACTTCAAGTGCCTCTACCTATACAGTACCAGCATATCTCAGTAAATAAAGCCCCTGGCAAAGAAGCTCCTTTTTCAGTCTTTTTATGCCTGTCCAGCCTCTGTCTTTTCCTCCTTGTCCTCTGTCTAGCTCATAGTTTTTTAGCAGCAAAGATACTGAGAGGTAGGTGAAGGAGGGCACTTTTAGTGTTATGCTGCCACAGCAAGTCTGCAGTAAACAATGTAACAGAACTTGAACTGGGAAAGAATGAAATTCTACTCTACATCATACTGTAGCTGTGTTTTGTTTGTGTCTGCCTACAATAGAAATGGAGCATGCTTCTGACTAGCACCATAGCTGGCTTCATTTCAGAGCCAAGTAAAAACACTGCTTTTTTTAAGTCTTTCCACCCAAACTGACTGCAGCCCTGTACAGACGGGCCCTTTGCGGCGCGCCCATGACGTGCTAGGGTTGCCTCAGGGTGGCGCGTGCACACGTCCCGCAACCCTAGCACGTGATGAGGATGTCACAGCTGTGCAGCACCATCCACACGGGGGTGCACAGCTATGACGTCCAAACAGTGCTGTGCAGCTGCGACGGCATCGGGAGTCTTTGTAGGTTTGCAGCAGCGCAAATGCGCCACAAAATGGAGCCACTTTTTAATGCTCCTTCGTTGCTGCTCAGCAGTGTCACAGTTTGGTTGCTGCGGCGCTGCTGCGGAGCAAAGAGGCACCTCCCTGGGGCCTTTTTCTGGCGGTCTGTACCCCGCCTGCATGGATTAAATGTTGACTACATGCATTTTGTCTATTTTAACCTTTTTAACATGCCTTAATATGTTTTTACTGTTTCAATTATTTTTATTTTTTTAGACCATTTACTTTTATGTTGCCCAGAGATCTTCATCATGGGGGAAGGTTTATTAATAAATAATTAAAAATAAATACATTAAAAGGCCAATCTAAGTATGTACCTGAATGAACATGCAGCAGAGTGGGTGAATGGGAGAGAACCATCCCCTTCAATACTTTTCAGTTAAGACAATTTCAGGTATGACAGACTGGTAAGGGATAACAAAGTTCCCTCAAACAATTTTAAGTAGCCGCCTATGGAATTGTCGGGAACCCTCTTCTCTCACTTCTCCAGCAAAATTTGTTTTAAAGGATATCAAAGGGATCTTGGCAAAAATCTACGAAGGCTACGTAAAATCATCCTATGCATGCTGACTGGAGAGTAAGGCACACTATGTTTAGGAAGCATACAGGACTGCAATCTTGAATGTCCAATTCTATATACATCTACTCAGAAGACAGTCCCACTGAGTTCAATAAGGTTTATTCCCAGGTAAGTGGGGTGCAGCCCCTTGTGCTCTTTAAGCACCTTCAACTTAGATATACTTATCGGTGAAGCAGGGAAAATAGTAAAAACAAAACCTACAAATTTTGTAGTGGATAAAAAGAATGTTATTCACATAGAAAAACAGTCTCATAAAGTCACATTACAAAGAATACCAAGTTCTCTCTTGCAACACCAAAAATGTCAGACAAGGTCTTGTTTAGTAGAGAACCATTGAAATTAACAGGAAAAAGTAAATCCTGACTAACTTAAGCCTCATCGATTTAAAGTGGTCTATTTTAAGCATGAAGAAAGTTGAGCTTTGGCCCACCGAACAACAGTATTACACAGGAATGATGTTATAGCTTGGCAGACCAACAAACAGCTTCATTTATATATCACCTAAGCAGTGTCTAAGCGGTTTACAACTGTAAGCTAATAGTCCCCAACAATTTGGGTACTCATTTTAGCAACCTCGGAAAGATGCAAGCCTGAATCAAGCTTGAGCCCTTTTGCTGGTATTGAACTCACAACCTTGTGGTTTTAATTGAGTGGCTGCAGTACAGGTATTTAACCACTGTGCCACCAGGGCTCCTCCTCATAAGTCTTCATCCTGTATATTCTGAACAAGTAAAACATTGTTGTTGCTGGATTGACATATATATGTCATGGGTATGTGAGAATGTCTTCAAATTCAAACATGACACATATATGTCTGTCCCTGGCTTTCACTTCACAAAAAGGCTTCTGAGGAAGTACTGTAGATGGAAGTCTATGAAAGCTCATGCTGTCAACTTCTTTCAGTTAGTCTCAAACGTGCTACAGGACCTCTCTACAGACCAATTCTACAGACTAACACGGCTATATCTTTGAATTGTTGTGGTTGTGTGCTTTTAAGTAATTTCAGTCTTATGGCAACCCTAAAGCAAACCTATCATGGTGGTGTTCAGAAGGTTTGCCACTGTCTTCCCGAGGCTAAGTGAGTATGACCTGCCCAAGGTCACCCAGTGGGTTTTTACACTTGAGTGGGGAATGGAAACCTGATCTCCAGTCATAGTCCAACACTCAAACCGATATGCCATGCTGGCTATCTCTATTTAAAAGCATTTTAACCATTCCAAAAGAGAATATGCCTCAGCTTTTTCTTCCCCTGTGATCTTCAAAATGCATCCCCTAAAAAAAAGTTGGGGGGTGGGAAGGAAAGAGGACTCCTCTCTCCTATATAATATTTCTGGCTTCCTTCCATGTTTTCATATGCTACTAGTAGGTAGCAAGTGATATTGCATTAGACTGCTGTTTTGAGGACATTAACCCTCATTCACCAAGACTCAGGAGTCACAGATTGGGGGGAACAAATCTACAGAGAACTAGACCTTCTCTGCAGCAAGAGGGAATTCTCTGTAGTGAGACATCTCTATGTAATACCATACCCTCAGAAGGCCTGACTGGCACCAAAATTGGTTTCATTTCAGCACCAAGTCAAAAACTGGGATTTTATTAATTCAAGGCTAATTGATGTTACTCAGGCTGCACATATGCTATGGCTGCACTATTTTATTTTATTTTATTTTACAGTCCGCCCCGCACTCTCAGATCGGGCGGAAAACATCTGCTAAGAGTTCCGAAGGCTAGATATACTTCATCTTCACAAAGGGCATTTTCCATCTTGGCCCCACAGATTTGGAACTCCTTGCCCGACGAGCTCCGCTCTGTCACCTCTCTAGATGTGTTCAGGAGAAATTTGAAGATCTTTCTTTTCCGTCAAGCTTTTCCCCATGTGCCTTAATACTATCCCTTCTCCCTTCTCGCATATTGTTCGATCCACCTACTTTGTTGTATGGTTTTATTGGTATGGTTTTAATGGTTGTAATATAATGGCTTTTAGAGTATTTTGTATAGCCTTTAATTGGTTACGGGTAGTTTGTTACACTGTTGGGGATATATGTTGTTGTAATTGTATCATTTTATGTTGTAAACCGCTATGATCTATGTAGGAATAGCAGTATATAAATAAATTTTCATTCATTCATTCATTGGTTTTAAATTGTCAGGTTTTTAATCGATAATCGATTTAACATATTTTTAACCTTCTAAAATTATTTTCGTTGTTCATTGTTTTAAATTCATTTTATTGCAAGCCAATCTGAGATCTCTGGGTAGAGGGTGAGAGATATATATTTTTAACAAATAAATAACAGACACGCGACACAGGCACTCTGCCACTTTAAAACTTGTAAGCCAATTCTCACAATTTCATTTGCCACAGACATTTTTTTTCCTGTGGAAGAAGAAAACACTTGCCCAACTAACACTAGTCCAACTTGTTTGTTTAAAAACTGGGCAAAAGGATTTTCAGCAAAGGCTATTCTTCTGTCATATCCATTGTTTCAACTGGGTGAGATTCTCACAGCTTTAGTAGATTCCTCCCAGCCTTTTCTCAAGAACTTCAAGGAGAAAAAACAACAACTTACAAGCTCTCTAGACTGACCTATGTCCATTTATACATTTATATTTCCAATACAGTGGTACCCCGGGATACGAAATACCCACGTTACGAAATTTCCGGGATACGAAAAAATCCCATAGGAAATAACTGTTCCGGGTTACGAAGGTTATTTCGGGTTATGAAGAAAATTTTGGTGCTTTTCGGCGCTATTTCACACGAAATCGCGGCTTTTCCCCATTAGCGCCTATGGGTTTTCGGCTTGCGAAGGCTTTTCGGGTTACGAAAGCGGCAGCGGAACGAATTAATTTCGTAACCCGAGGTACCACTGTATACTTCCATGGTCAAAAAATAAAGCACCGCGTATTGTTTGCTTACATCTCCTTCCAAGATGTAAGTTAAAACCAACTCAGTACCTGGCTGAGCCTGATTTTAACGTCTGCTGCTCCCTCCCACCTTCCATCCTTAAGAATGTAATTGGATGCAAGCTGCCATGGTTTGAATACCAGCCACTTTCTTTTCCTCCTCCCCCTGCCCACCATATCCAGCTTTGCTTGGTTTATCATCTAACCCAATAAACAATTCTGAAGAACTCTGAAAGGCAGCACAGTGTCCTGTGATGTTTGTGTTGGATTTTGAAAAATTATGCATGTATGGATTTTAGCATTTTTTCTGAAACTCCTTTCAACCCTAGGCAACATAAGCCAACAGTGGGAATTGCCAGGAATAATCCAATATCTGGAGGGCTTCACACTGCCAACCTCTGATCCAAATACTAGGTGCTGGGATCCTTGGAAGCATCCCATAGCCATCTAGCTGGCCACTGGTGGATCCAAGACTATATGCAGCTTCAGTCTTATCCAGCAGAGGGACAGACAAGTACAAATTGAGTCTTCCTTATCCGAAATATACGGGGTCAGAAGTGCTTCGGATTTTGCAGTGTTTTTCTGATTTTTGGAATATTTGCATATACACAGTAAGATATCTTGAAGATGGGACCCAAATCTAAATAAAGGAAATTTATTTCATATACACCTTATAATACAGCCTGATGGTAATTTTATATACAATATTTATACAGTGTTGTGGATGAAACATTGTGTACACTGAACCATCAAAAAGCAAAGGTGTTGCTACCCCTATTTGGATTTTTGAATATTTAAATGAAATTCTGGAATTCCGGAGAAGGGAAGAGTCAACCTGTAGCTTCTGGTCTGATGTCAACTTTCCCAAACCTGACACCCTTCAGTTGCACTGGACTATAAGTCCCATCTCAGTTGGCTATGAGATTCTAGGAATTATAGTCTGACAAGGCACTTCACTGACAAAAATTGCCTAAGACCATATAGTGAACTCATGGCTGTGGTACAATTTTAATCTGGGACTTCCTGGCTAATCCTTTTAGGCCCAACACTACCTACCTCTCAGGTGAAAACAGTAGTCATTCCAGAGAGTCATAAAGTGAGAGCTCTTATGACACCTGCTTGTAGCACTATCACCATTTCCTGAAATGTCCTCTCCAGAACATCATGTGGATAAATACAAGAAACCCTGGCCTGGCAGGATTTTCTCCAGCTAATGAAGCAAAGAAAAGAGGAAGCATTATGCACCTCCACCCTATTATTAGCCTGCTCCTTGCATTGCTCCTTGAAGGTAATACTTGCTTCTTTTGCTGTGTGGCAGGAAGTGAACAAGGAACAAAGAGCAAGAGGCACAACCTCTCAGGGAAGGTGATTAGGAAAGGACCTTTCTGGGTGAAATGGCAAGTCTCAAGAACATAAATGCTCTCCTGAACAAACCTCTGTTCATCAAATTCCAATCAAAGGGAGGGCTGGTTTAAAAACATAGCCCATGTTCATGCCACATCTCCTGCTCTAAACAGAGCAATTCCAGATCCATATGGTAGAGAGGCTTCACAATTTTGGCACAGGGGACTTACACATGCATTGCTGAACATAACAAGTACATGTTTACATAGTCCTTCAATTCCAAGTTTTTGCACATTCAGTAAAATACAAGCATGTGCACTCAACACCTGACCCTGCATGCCAGTGGATGTGTGATTTCCTATTCTTGAGATACCATCTGTGACCAAGCCTTGTCTCAGGAGAAGGGGTTCAGATAATTAGATGAACAGAGTTATATTCTTGGATTTTAGAAGACCTGGGTTCAAAAGAAAAACAAAACACTGGCCACAAACTCACCGAATAGCCTTGGGAGAGAAGTCACACTCTCACAGCCTCAGCTCCTGAACAATGTAATAAAAACAGTAACATTTAGTATTTATGCAGAACACTTTTTAACATTTCTTTTAACCTTCCCAAAAGCAACATCAGGGAGTCTAGTTTAAATTGTATTCTTGTATTCCAGGAGGGCCTAACAATAGCTTGCCCAATGCCTCCCAGTGATTTGTAATATTTTGCCTTCATATCCTGCCTTTTCTCAAGTGGTTGTGAAATTCAAGTGAGCACATAAGTGGGGGATGCTTCCAGGTACCCATTCTGACGCAAATCTGGCCACCCCCAGCAAAGTTACCGGATATGAGCAGTCAATACTGTGTCCTGGGAGAGATGGCATTTGAATCTGATGCTTCCTGAGTAACAGGATAACTGTGCCTCTCCCACAACCTGGCACCCACCTGATGTCTTAGGACTACAATTCCCACCAATCTCTAGTCATTGGTTATGCTGTCAGAAGGTTGATGGGAGTTGTAATCCAACAAGTCTGACAACTTCCACATTGAGTGGAAGTCTATTTTAATCACTACACCTACCAAAACAAATGGCAGCAGTGTGCTCAACCATTTCAGAGGATTACTGGAAGAATATGCAATGAAGGGGGAAAGCACAAGGCCATATAAACTCTTACACAACAGTAATGAAAAGCCACACCACTTTGCCTAGGGGGAACTGCCTCCACACAGCACAGCTTGAGAAGGACAGTACCACACAGATCTGAACTATTCCAAGTAAAATGCACTGAAGAAGTGAAGGCAACACTTAACTTGGCTTACAGCTTTCAGAAGAGATTTGTAGGGATCCCACTGCTGAGGAGCAATACAAACATTTGCCCCTATGCATTTTGTTCCTATTAGTTCCTATGCATTTCGACACTTTCTATTCTGGTGCAAAACCGGTTCCAATTTTTTTTTAAAGAAAAATCTGGATTTTAGGAATTTAAAATATTTTCCCATCCCTTCTTTTGAAGCACACACCTATGTTCTCTAGAGTTGTCCCAGTTTTCTTCCATTACAGAAATGCCCACATTCAGCTATGCAGGCAAAAGCAGTAAGCTATCTCTTCCTACCACAATTACTCTCTTCTAAAGTAAATGAGGACCTGAAAGAAGCCCAGGCAATGAGTGTTTAGCACAACTTTCCCTACAAACTACCCTCCCTTACAGAACAAAACTACACAACTTCCAGGAAATGTGCAACTAACCCTTTTTCTTTTTAAAAGCCAGTCCCTATTGCTCCATGCTGTACAGTCCCCTTATCCCAACCCTAGTGACTGGAATCCTTTACTCTAAAGGGAAATCACCCAGCTAACAACAGCCAGGTTTTTCACTATAAAAATCCAAAAAAAGAAAACTTGAGATTCTGGATAAGTGGCTCACTATGAAACCTAACAGAAATCAAGATGCTTAAGGAATTGCTAGGTTTTTCTGTTCTGGTTTTTTGGCTTTCTTCTGGGTACTAATGGGACTAACATATGTTGAGGGTCAAATAAACAGGGACCAACGGAAAACCCAAGAAAACTAAATAGAAACCAAAACTGTAACCAAAATAAAACAAACTCCTCACACCAAAATTGAAGATCCAACAAGAGACAATACAAAAGAGGTCACTTGCGCATGGCGGAGGGGAGGATTTGGAAATAGTTGGGCTTATTTACCAACTATATCTATACAAGGTACTGGAACCTAAGATCCAGACCTTTCCACCCAGAAAAAAAGGTGGCTCTAAAATAATGCGGCAAAGGCAAACTCTGGGAAGCAAGGCCAGGCCTGAACTATTTGGGCCAGGAGACCTCCTCAAATCCAGAAATGCCAAGATCTTGCCCTCTCTCCCTTTCATAAAAGATATACACAGTGGTCCTCCTTTTACTAGATATGTCCTACATTTCAGCCAAAGGACAAAGGCCAAAAAGTCCTCCATTTTGAGAGGCGCTAATTTATATCTGTTGGGAGGGTTCTGAACTTTTCTTTGGTCATGCCCTCCTTTTTTTCCCTGTAAGGCCCTCCATTTTGTGGTGCCAGGTCCTCCTTTGCATTGAGGACATCTGGTCACCCTATGGCCAGAGAGAAGATCACTTGCGGGGAGGGGGCTGGGAGATAGTTGGGAGGGGAAAATATATGGGGCAAGTATATGGGCTTATGCGGGGGGGGGGGGGGGGGGTTTTGGGGGGGGGGGGATATGGGGGGAAGTATATGGGTTTCTGTGGGGGGAAATATGGGGGTATATACAGGCGTTGATGCAGAGGGGGAAATAGATGGGCTTATTTACCGACTGCATCTGTACAAAGCCCTGGAAGCTAAGATCAAGATCTATCAAGAGAGTCTAGAAGGCACAGAGTTGGGGGGAGCACATGGGCGCAAAAGGCCAGATGCCTTCCCCGCTGCCTTCCTCTCTTCCCAATCCCCGCCAGGAATGGCCGCCTGCTTGGCTGGCAGAGCAGAGGGGCCCTGGCCTGCCGGGTCCTCCAAGGACACGTGTCCCAGCCCCAGAGCAGAGGAGAGGAGAGAGAGAGCGGAGCCAGGCCCATGCGGTGGCGGAGGAGCTGGCCGGGCCGGATGGCGCCCTTGCAGCCGCGGGGAGGGGAGGCGGCTGGGCCGGGGAAAGCCAAGCGGATCCCTCCCTCCCTCCCTTTGGCCAGGCCTCCGCCCCGGATCCTACCCGGTTTCAGCCGCGAGCACGTGGGGCCTGATCGCAGACGCCGATCCCGAGGACCGGCGCAGAGAATGGAAGGAAGGAAGGAAGGAAGGAAGGGAGGAGGAAGAGGGAGGCGGAGCCCGGCGAGGGCCAGCCCAGCTCGGCCGAGGCCTAGGGCGAGGCAGGCAGGAGCCCAACACGTGGGGGAAGGAGGAGAAGAGGCTGGGGAAAGGCCGCCTGGCTTGGGGCCTAAAGGGAAGCAGGAAAGAGGGCACCTCTGGCCCGGGCTTTTACGCGCGGGATCCAAGGCGAAGGACTGCGGGGACCCTCGGGGCTTCCAGTTTTGCAGACCTAGGGAGGAAAGAGGGCCAGGAAAAGAAACCCCTGCCCCGGGTCCTTTGGGAGGGAGGCCACTTGGAAAGAGAGGCCCTGGGAAGAGGTTTTGGCCTCTCCAGGGAAGAAGGAGCAGCGGACAAGGAGAGATTGGAAGCCATACTGAAGAAAGGATCCGGTTTGGCACCGCTTTTAACTGCCATGGCTCCATGCTATGGGATTCTGGGAGGGGCCCAGCAAATGATGAGGATGATGGGATCTCCACTTAGAATCATAGAATCGTAGAGTTGGAGGAGACCACTAGGGCCATCCAGTCCAACCCCATTCTGCCATGCAGGAAATCCCAATCAAAGCATCCCCAACAGATGGCCATCCAGCCTCTGCTTGAAGACCTCCAAGGAAGGAGACTCCACCACACTCCGAGGAAGGAGTTTGTTCCACTGTCGAACAGCCCTTTCTGTCAGGAATTTCCTCTGAATGTTGAGGAGGAATCTCTTTTCCTGCAGTTTGCATCCATTGCTCCGGGTCCTGTTCTCTGGAGCAGCAGAAAACAAGCTTGCTCCCTCTTCAATATGACATCCTTTCAAATATTTAAACAGGGCGATCATATCACCTCTTAACCTTCTCTTCTCCAGGCTAAACATCCCCAGCTCCCTGAGTCGTTCCTCATACAACATGGTTTCCAGACCCTTCACCATTTTAGTTGCTCTCCCTTGGACACGCTCCAGTTTCTCAATGTCCTTTTTGAATTGTGGTGCCCAGAACTGGACACAATATTCCAGGTGGGGCCTGACCAGAGCAGAATACAGTGGCACTATGACTTCCCTTGATCTAGACGCAGCCTAAAATTGCATTGGCCTTTTTACCTGCCACATCACACTGTTGACTCATGTTCAACTTGTGGTCTACTTGGACTCCTAGATCCCTTTCACATGTAGTTTCATTCAGCTAGGTGTCCCCCATCCTATATCTGTGCATTTTATTTTTCTGCCCTAAGTGCAGTACCTTACATTTCTCTGTGTTGAATTTCATTTTGTTAGCTTTGGCCCAGCTTTCTAGTCTATTCAGGTCATTTTGAATCTTGATCCTGTCCTCTGGGGTATTAGCTCCTAATTTGGTGTCATCTGCAAATTTGATAAGTATGCTCCCAATTCTGTCATCCAAGTTATTGATAAAGATGTTGAATAACACTGGCCCCAGGACAGAGCCCTGTGGGACCCCACTGGTCACTTCTCTCCAGGATGAAAAGGAGCCATGAGAGACCCTGAGGGTTGGTTTTGGGCCTCTCCAAACTGTGGGCACTTTGTGGTGCAGGGGAACAATCACCCCCAGAGGAGATTTGTGAGTTTATATATAGACATTTTAATTGTTTGAATTTTATAATAACTAAAGGTTTTATCTGTGAGCCACCTTGGGTCCCTCCAGGGAGAAAGGTGGGATACAAATTAAATAAATAACAATACTGTACAGACTAACACCACCATATCTTTTGTTCGTCTGTTTTTATCCTCAACAGAAGGCCTCCCAAGGGGAAATTTGAAGCTGCATTGGAGAAAGGATCAGGTTTCGCACCGCTTTAACTGCCATGGCTACATACTATGGCATTCTGGGAAATGTAGTTTTGTGAAATAAGTATTTAGCCACCTGTCTCGGTTGCCACAAGAAACATGGGATGCAGCCATGACAGTCAAAGCAGTGTCAACCTGGATTATTCTTCCAGTATGGCTGCAAATTTTCCCCTTGGGAGGCTTTTTCCCCTGCACCAGACAGCGTGCCCAATCTGGAGAGGCCAAGATCTCCTCCCAGGGTGGCTCCTTCCAAGTGGAGGACCTACAATTTTTTGGAGGCCCCCCTCCTAGAATTCCATAGTATGGAGCCAGGGCAGTTAAAGCGGTGTAACTTATGGCAACCCAAAGACTTATGGAAAAGCTACCACAGGGTTTTCTTGGCATACTTTGTTCATAAGAGGTTTGCCATTGCCTTTAAATGATTGTAATTATGATGTATCATCCATTTGATACTGGCTGTTATCCCGCCTCAATCCATGGGGAGAGGCAGGAAAATATAAATAAAAATTTTATATTATTATTATTATTATTATTATCATCATCCTGAGGCTGAGAGCATGTGACTTGCCCTAGGTCACCCAGTGGGTTTCCATGGCCAAGTAGGGAATCAAACTCTGGTCTCCAGAGTCACAGTCCAACACTCAAACCACTATGCCATGCTGGCTGTCCTAAGGGTAATGCTGCAATCTGAAGAGATGCCACCTTTTGTAAATGTGCCTCTCTGGCAGAAAGCCCTGCCCTGCCCTTCCTTGCAAGGCAGGTATATAGTCCAGCCTTCCAGGTCCAGAGAAGGCCCACAGACATGCATGTCAGGCAGGAAGATCCAGAGTCCAAACAGCAGCACACATCCTATAAGTAGTTCCCAGACAGAGTAGGCCCACTCAGTACATGGAAACTACATACATGTTGATTCCCCAAACAGCCACTGATTCAATGTGTCTGCTTTGGAAGGTACAACTCAGGCCAAACAGCACAGCATCCATCGCAGCGGATTGGCTTGTGCTGATATACAAGGTTCTGCTAGATCAGTGCTATTCAAAGTGATGGTCCTTCCCTGGTCACTGAGCTGTTGGATGCCAGTTACTGGCAAGTTTCCTGGGGAAGGTGGACAACTGGGGCCAATGGCCACACATAGAGCGCTTGTTGGTGGTGTGTGCCTTCAAGTCATTTCCAACTTACAGGAACCCTAAGGCTAACCTATCACATGGTTTTCTTGGCAAATTTCTTCAGAGCAGGTTTGCCACTGCCATCCTCTAAGGATGAAAAAGTGTGACTTACTCAAGGTCACCCAGTGAGTTTTTATGTTCAAGGAAGAAACAAAATTCTGATCTCCAGAGTTATAGTTCAGTACTCAAACCACTACACTGCACTGGCTCTCGAAAATACTTTCTTGTTGTGTGCCTTCAAGTTGTTTCCAAATTATGGTGACCCTAAGACCTATCATGGGATTTTCTTGGCAAGCTTTGTTCAGAGGAGATTTGCCAGTGCCTTCCCCTGAGGCTGAAAGCATGTGACTTGCCCAACACTCAAACTAACCACACTGGCCAGCCCCTGGCACAATGGAAGAAAGTACTTGCTAGTCCCCTACATTAGAGAGCCTGTGAAGCACTGCACTAGATTCTTCCTCTGCCCTCCCTTCTTATGCACAGCACACTCATCATATACTTTCACCTTAAAGAATGCATGGCAGGTTGCAGTTCTAATTTGCAAGCAGGATAGCTTCATGAACTCCCATGGGTTAGAATCTGAAAGACCAAGGTGAGATACTAATGCACTCTAAGCTAAAGCACAATAGAGCTGGGAATCATAATGGCCCTACAGATGTTGCTGTATTGTTATTCCCAGCATTCCTCACCAGTGGTAATCTGGCTGCTGGGAGTTGTAATCCAACAAATCTAGAGGGTTGAAAAATTCCCACCTCTAACTCCCAATCAGAGCAGACCAAGAGAAAAGTAGTATCGGATCAATTCAAGGCCAGCATTCTGCTTACATGGTGGCCAGTGAAACCCATTACATTTTAAATTAATAGGAACTTGCTGAATTAACATTTATTTAAGTTCCATTGGGTCAGTGGTTCGATTTTACCTAGAACTAAAAAGCTTAGGCAGAGAGGAGAGTTAAGAATTAAATATACTGTTAGTTACTTTGGGACTTACTCCCAAGTACCTTTGTACAGGACTAGGACACACAAAGCTTGTTGCAACAGTAGCCACAGACAGACATTCTTGTGGGGCAGGGGCGTTTTAGAGAAGTGGCAGTATTATTGCGTAACATGACTGATCCTCTCAGTAAAAGATCCTGTTTGGTGACATTCAATCCCATCCATAAACAATAGGAGAGTGGGATAAAATTATGTGGCACCTTAAAGGCTAGCAGATTTTATTTAGCTTAGGATTTTGTGGGCTCCAGCCCACTTCATCAGAGGCACAAAAGTGTATGCCTAATAAAACATGTTAGTCGTCTAGGTGCCACAGGTCTCCTCATTGGCTTTGATGCAACAGCGTAGCACCACTCCCTCATCTTTCAGAAATCTTTTTTAAAAAAATAATTGATTTCTGAATATACACACAAGAAAGGAGAAAGGAACCTTTGGATGCATATCCAAGGAGAGTTAGAATAAATAAATAATAATAAATAAAACTTTTATTTTTATCCCGCTTTTCTGTGACGAGACAATCAAAGAGGCTCACAACATATTAAAATATCCACATTTACAACATTATGTCCCAAATTCCCCCCTTAAAACATGATTAAACATGTTACAAGAGAGAGACTGGAACGGAATGAATTATCCCCCACCATACTTTCATGTCTTCAGTTCACATTCACAAACAGAATAGATTTTAATCCACATTATTTTAGAGCATGCACGCACACACAAAACAAAACTAAATTCTGAATTAAACCATCTAAATATAGGACAGGGAATCCAAGGACACACCTACACTTGTAACTGCCAGAGAAAAGTGTTTGTGAGAAGTAAGTGGCTCTATAGCTCATTACTGAAGGTGTCTGTGCAATTTTTTTGTGTTGGGGCTTGTTCTCAGAATTATATTCCAGAGATGAATGAGCAAGGGAGGAATTATATTTGGGAAGCTTGAGAGCCAGCTTTGGGGAAAAAACAAGTATAGCATACAGTATATCTTTTTTTTTGGGGGGGGGGGGGAAGAGAGACTGGATCAGATTCTAAAAGAAGTCTGAAAAAAGCTAGCAGGAAAGGTACATAAAGAAGAAACTGTGGAATGAAATAAAAAAATCTGGAAAATACAAAAATACTTGAAAAAATTATAGCAATCTGAAGATATAATAGCAAGAGGCGGCAGGAAGAGGCTTACAGTAAATGTTGGTGTTTTTACTTTGCTGTGGAATAATGCTCTTTTTCATAGACAATGACTGAGAAATGAACCTGGTTACACAACTGTTGCTGTATGCCTTCAAGTAGTTTCCAACTTAGGGTGATCCTATCATGAGGTTTTCCAGACAAGATTTGTTTAGAGGAGGGTTGCCTTTGCTATAAGAATCCATGGCAGAGTGGGGATTCGAACCCTGGTCTCCAGAGTCCAATGTTCAAACCACTTACCAAGCTGGTTCCCTACAGAATTGCAGACTCTTTATAAGCTAGCTATTCTGTGCACATGTGTATGTGTCTTCAAGTTGCCTGTCGACTAATGGCAACCCCATGAATTCCATAGGGTTTTCGTAGGCAAGAAATATTCAGAGGTGGTTTTGCCATTTCCTTCCTCTGACATATAATCTACATCGCCTGGTATTCATTGGCAGTCTCCCATATGAGTATTAACCAGGGTAGACCCTGCTTAGGCTCCATGATCAGATGGGATCTGATGCTTTTAATGTACACAGTGGGTCCTTGGTATACGCGGGGATCCGTTCCAGACCCCCGCGTATACCAAAATCCGCGTATGCTTAAGTCCCTATTGTCCCCAATGGCGGCGCGCGTGCATGCCTCCTTGCCGCCACCGGTAACAGCGACTTGGAGGCGGCGGCGGCGACGAGCAAGGTGAGTGGGGAAAGGGAAGAAGGGAGGCAGGGAGGGAGGGAAGGAGGGAGGTAGGAAGGGAGAGAAGGAAAGGGGAGGGTAAGCCTGGGCCTTTTGTCCCCAATGGTGGCGAGCCTGCACGTGCGCCGCCATTGGGGACAACTTCCGGGTTTGCCTTCCGCGGATGCTCAAATCTGCGTATAAGAAGGGCCGACTGTATTTAAGACCATTATACTTGTTATTCTGTGCCCTATAGAAATTGAGTCAAATGTTACCAAATAGTGTGAATATGGCTGATATGACAAACTGCAGGTTCAGACACCCTGCAGTTTTTATGAGAATGTAGCAAAGGCACCCTAGATAATGTTTCTAAGATTCTGGGTTATATAGATAAACAGGGAGGAGACCTGAATGAGGTCTACAGAAATAATGAATGGGGGAATAGTTAAACCCATTGAGACTACAATTTGGGGTAGTCACTGGTCTTATGACTGAAACACATTGAACAGAATAGAAGCCAGCTATCACTTTACAGATGTTGGTTTGCTGCTACAGTTCTCAGAGGGGCTCAAACTCTTTAATACTTGTTTGGCTCCACAAATAATCCTGGAGGCATAAGATTTCTTGCACTTGCAGACATGATGCAGAAGAGGGAACTGGCTGTACAAAATGGCCATGGTGCCACATCAAAGGGATTTAGGGGTTGAGATTCAAGCTCGGTATTATAATGTGACCATTGCTTCACCGCTGTTCACAGCACTTGCCTATTGAAAATGCATAATTGGAATTTGGGCCATACCGATGCTATTGAAAGACAATTTACGCTTATGTGGCCAGTCTTCTTCAATGGTTGTACACTTGAAGGATTCAATAACCTGCCTTTTATAGATTAGTAACTTATTAAAGAGCTGATAGCACAGAGAACAGAAGGAACAAATATTCTGTTCTCAAAGGATGAAAATAATGGTCTCCTTGAAAGATCTGTAGTTGGACAAATTCTTTCTAACTTGCTCACAAATGACCTGGTGCTAAGGGCAAGCAATAAGGTGGCCAACTTTGAAGATGACACCAAACAAGTTTAGGTGGCTAGAACAAAATGGATTGTGGAAGGTTCCCGACGAATCCTCCAGATTGGGGAACGGGCTTCCAAATGGAAAATCTGGTTCCATGTAAACAAATGTGAAGTTATGCACATTAAGTGGGGGGGGAAACAAACTGGGAGTTGTGGCTGATTGCTTTCTATGTCAGCCTAGTCAATGCTGCTCAAAAGAAAATTCAACATTTGTCATATTTAGAAAAGGAACTGAAAATAAATGGCCAATATCATATTGCTCTTGTACAAAGACATGGTGTGGCCACACAGGAAATATGATGTCCTGGTCAGTGCACCTCCAAAAGGAGGCTGAAAAGGGCAACAAAAACAGACAAGGAGCAGAATGGCCGGCTTAGAGGGGGAAAGGCAAGTACTGTCAAACGAAACATGATGTAACTATGTAAACTTATGCATGCTGTGGAAACAGTGGATACATTTGAGGGTCAATGCTCTGTCAATACCTACACAGGCTAGAAAAGGTTTCCATCATGTTCTGGATTCTCTCCTGAAGAAAACAAGGCATGACTCAGAAGCAGCCCATGACAAGAGCATATTTGCTGGCAAAGCTCAGTCCTAAAATAGACGAACAGGGCAGGGAAATATAGAAAACAAATGTGCTGTGCATTGGAGACACGGCTACTTCAAACAGCTTTGCACTGGAGTTAAAGGGGAGGGGGTCTCTTCTGTGGTTCTAGCTCCAAATGTACAGAGGAATGGGTTATTTGGAAGGAGCATCCAGAGGACACATAAAGCTTGATATCTGTGGAATCGGGGGTCCACTCAATTTGCCTATTTATTTAAAGGTTGGCTGGTGGGGCGATTGGTGGCTGTGAACCCCAACACCTTCTGCGTTTGCTGAGAAACTAGCAAGACGCTGAATTGATTGGCGACTATGAACTCAAAAAGCCTTCTGCATATGCTCAGAAACTAGCGAGGCACTGGTTGATAGTGACTATAAGAACCAGGCCTTCTGCATATGCTCAGGAACTACTAGGGTGACAGATTAATGGCTATGGACCCCAAATCCTTCTAGACCAGTGTCTTCCCAAGTCCAGGTGTTTTGGACTTCAGATCCCAGAAGCCACAGCCATTTTGGCCGGTGGTCTGGGATTCTGGGAGCTGAAGTCCAAAGCCCCTGAAGGCCAAGTCTGGCCTTCTAGACTGACCGGTGACAAGGCTTTCGGCATCTGCTCAGAAACTAGGGAGGCGGCGCCGGATTGACTGCCTGGTCATGACCCCCGGCCTTCTGCACATGCTCAGAAACTCATGAGGCCTAGATTGATTGGTGACTATGAGCCCCAAGGCCTTCTGCACATGCTCAGAGGCTATGAGGGGGACAGACTGATTAATGTCTGTGGCCTTCTGACTGGAGACTAGGATCCCCAAGGCCTTCTGCACATGCTCAGACACTACTAAGGACTCGGCTGCTGCCGCCGCCCGCCCAGCCCAGCCCAGCCCAGCCTGGAGGAGAAACAGGGAGGGAGGGAGGAAGCCAGGCCCGGCGCCCGGCTGCTGTTGCTGGGCCCACGTGGCGCGGAGGCCTTGAGGCGCCGGCGCCCGGCCGAGGAGGAGCGAGGGGAGGCGGCAGCAATGGCGCCGGAGGGAGGGCGCGAGGGGGAAGAAGAAGAAGAAGAAGAAGAAGGGCCTTATCTTCGCAGGGAGCGGCAGAGGCCACGCCCCTCGCGGCCCTCGCTCCCTGCCTCCCTCTCCCTCGGGAAGGAAGGGCCCCAACGGCTTACCTTGGCTCTCCTTGGCCTTCAGTCCGGGGAGCGGGGCCCGACGCAGCCGCAGCGCAGCAGCCCAGCAGACGAACATTTCCGGAGCCGCTCCGAAAGGGAGGGGCGGGGCCACGAGGAGGAGGAGCAGAGAGAGAGAGAGAGTCACGGGGCGGAGGGGGCGGGGCTTGGCCGAAGCCGCTCCGGAGATTGAAAGGCCACCTTAGTCACGTGGCCTTTTTCGCCATGCTTTGGGCGAGAGGAGGAAGAGGAGGAGACATCGCTGAGGGGAAAGAAGAATAGGAGCGCGCGCTCTCTCCCTCCCCCCACGGTCACGTGGCTGACCCCTCCATTGGAAAGTCCCCGGATGTGTGCCTATATGTGTGTGTAGTGTCGGACCAAAGTGTTCTCCTCGGCCCCTGCGATCTCGACCACGAGGCCACGCTGTCACGTGACACGCGCCTCCTCACGGTGGAACTACTTCCGGTTCCGGTCTGGAGAAATTAAATAAATAAATATGTGAATAAAGGAGTGTGCCTCCCTTTCCTTCCCTTTCCTGCCGCTCTTTCTGCCGGTTGTGGCGCATCATGGCCCGCGAGGGAGGGAGGGAGAAAGGCATACCAAGATTATAGCATTAGTATTATATTAATATAATCTTTATTATGTCTATAATTATATATTGTGTAACAACAATATAATATTAATATAATATAATATTAATGTACTATTGATTATATAATAATGTATTA
Source organism: Sceloporus undulatus (assembly GCF_019175285.1). Lineage (NCBI taxonomy): Eukaryota > Metazoa > Chordata > Lepidosauria > Squamata > Phrynosomatidae > Sceloporus > Sceloporus undulatus. The sequence goes on from NC_056524.1 coordinate 266,652,255, forward strand.
TGTATAATAATAATAATATAAATATATTACATAATAACAGAATGATATTAATATAATATAATGTAAAATAATTACATATTATATAATAATAATAATAATAATGATAATGATAATACAATATTAATGTAAATGATCATGTTATTTGTAAAGTCTCCACTTGGATCGAGGCGGCTTCCAATGAGAATGAAATACAATACGCAGAACGATAAAATACCAAATAAAACCCATTATCTCTCCCTCCAAGACAACACTTAAAATTACCAATTAATAATCATAATGATGATGAATATCCATTGATGAAAAAAAGCATCCTGGGATGTTATTGGACAATAATAATCAAAAGAAATCAAACAATACTAATAATAATTTAATGTCCTTATGTCCCGCCTTCTCCCGCTGTTTCTCTCGTCGTCGTTGGGTGCCTTCCAAGCTCTTTCTACTCATGGCGACCCCAAAGTGAGCCTGGAGGGGCCTAAATGGTTGGAGTGTGGGACTATGGCTCTGGAGACCTGGGTTCAAATGCTACTCAGCCACGTAAACCCTCCTTGGGCAAGATTCCAAAGATATAGCCGTGTTAGTCTGGAGAATCAGTACGTAGAGAGCCCTTTTAGCACCTTTGAGACTCACTGAAAGAAAGAAATTGGCAGCATGAGCTTTCATAGACTTCAGTCCACTTCCTCAGATGCGTTTGGCTCCTTGGGCAAGTCACACTCTCTCAGCCTCAGGGAAAGGCAGGGTCCTAACAGCAACATGTCCTAACCTCAAAGGAGGACAAGGCATTGTAAAAATGTAGGGCGTTAAAAAAACCACGTAGGACATGACCAGATAAAAGCTAAAAACGCTCATAGACAATTGGTCCTCCTTGGCCACAATGTTTTTTTTTACCCATGGATTCAAGCATCCAGGGCTTGAAAATATTCCAAAAACATATAAATCCCAAACAGCAAAGCTTGGTTTTTGTCTTCCCATCACTATGTACGGATGTGAGAGCTGGACAATGAAGAAAGCAGATAGGAAGAGAATTAATGCATGTGGGATGTGGAGCTGGAGAAGAGTGCTGAGGACGCCATGATGGACGGCCAAAAGGACAAGCAAATGGCTCCTTGAACACATCAAGGCTGAACTCTAACTACAAACCAAGAGGATCAAACCGAGGCTTTTGTATAGGCAGCCCTCCATATGCATATATTTTTTATCCACAGTTTGGAAATATTCAAAACATATATACAATACGTTCCCAAAAGCCAACCTTGATGTTGCCATTTTATATAAGAGAAGCTGTTTTCCTAAGCCATTCTGTTTAGTGGGACTTGAGCATCCATGGGTTTCCGTATCCACAGGGAATCCTGGAACTAAACTCCAGCGGATACTGAGGGCCCACTGTAAATCCATGCTTCTTAGTCATGCTCAGAATGGAGGACATTTTGGAATTCCTCCTGGACAGGAAGTTGAAATGGAGGACATGTCTGTCCTGGGAAAGGAGGGCAGCTGCTCGCCCTGAGGGAAGGCAATGGCAGAAGTCCTCTAAAGAAACTTGACAAGAAAACCCCATGAAAGGCTCGCCTTTGGGGTCACGATAAATCCGAAACCATTTGAAGATACACAGAAGCATAGCTTCACCTCTCCTATCTGAGGCTTTCTTAGCAAGATTTCTTCAGAGAGGGTTTGCCATTGCCTTCCTCAGAGGCTGAGAGATTGTGTGACTTGGCCAAGGTCATCCAGGCTGCATCCGCACCGCAGAAATAATCTGGTTTCATCCCCCCTTTAACTGCTGTGGCTCCATATTGTGCAGTTCTGAGATTTACAGTTTATTGTGCCACCAGAGCTCTCTAACAAAGAAGGCTAAATACTCACAAAACTATAAATCCTGTAATTCCATAGCACTCAGCCATGGCAGTTAAAGTGGTGTCGAACTGGATTATGTCTACAGTGCAGATACAGCATTACAGTAATGGGTTTTTATGCTGGAGCAGGGATCTGGACCCTAGTTTCCCAGAGTTGTAGTCCAACACTCGAACCACTAGACACAAGTCCCTCAAATATCATGTCTCCCATTAATCCTCTCTCTTCCCACTTTTTCAGCTGCTTTTAAATGCCCTGGTTTCCCTCCCACTTTTCTTATGATTTACATTTTGATGCCCAAACTTTCAGTCCTGTGCTTTTTAACACTCTGGACATAGCTGGTGAGGAGGAGGAAAGGGGCTCAGTGGGTATAAAACCCTTTGTTAAAAGGAGCATCTTTAAGTAAGGTATACTAATGCCTGAAAAGTATGCAGTTTGAATGAAGCCCTAATGCTTTGAGACATTATAGGACTTCAGATAACAGTGTTGCCAGAGTAGACATGGGGACAGAGTTGGGACAGGAGCGTGTGTCTTTTAAACCTGACAAGGAGACTATTTCTTTCTACTGAAGAATAAAAAATATAACAATAAATCTAGCGCCACAAATTAAAATTGTGGGGGGGGGGGCACTTTAATCTCTCAGGATGCCATGTCTGTGACCTTATTATAATGGGAATGCCTTGAACAAAAGGACACCCAAAATCCCAAGGCAAAACAGGGTTCCACCCTTTTTGTCTCCTGAGGTTTGAAGAGAGACAAAGGCTTTTTGTGACACTTATTTAGCATGTGCTGATCAGCTCATCAGTGCAAGAATGGCTGTCTTATCACAACAACTGATGGTTAATGTTTGCTGTTAAGCTAATGATCCTTGTAGGATCATATTACAGTCTTACATTCACTCAAGCCCACCCCTTCACCTTTGTGTTTAATAGTCTGCCAACTGGTTTTAACTAATAATATAATAATTTTAACTAATGATATAATATAGTACATGCTTCTTATGAAGCAAATTGTAGTTTACCAAAAGCTAGAATAAACATTCAAAGAGATAGCTGTGTTAGTCTGCAAAATCAGTATGTAGTGCAATCTTGTAGCAACGTTGAGACTAACTGAAATAAAGAAGTTGGCAGCATAAGCTTTTGTAGACTTTGGTCTACTTCCTCAGATGCACTAATGCATCTAAGTCTCAAACGTGTTACAAGATCTCTCTGCATAGAATAAAAATTGGTAGCCTTCAAAGTGCTACAAGACACTCTGGTATTTTCTCCCCTACAACAAATATAATACATGTTGTTGTTGTTGTTGTTGTGTGCCTTCAAGTAGAATCTGATTTAGGATGACTTTATGATGGGGTCTTCTTGGCAGGATTTATTCATGGCAGTAAACTTTGCCTTCTTCTAAGGCTGGGACTTGCCCAGGGGCTTTCCATGGGTGAATGAGAATTTAAACCATGGTCTCCAAAGTCCTAATCTAACACTCAAATCACTACACCATTAACACATTAGCACTACCACTGAACACTGTTGTTGTTGTGTGCCTTCAGGTCGTTGACGACCCTAAGGTAAACCTATCATGGGGTTTTCTTGGCAAGATTTATTCACAGGAGGTTTGCCATTGCCATCCTCTGAGCAGCATTACTTGCCCAAGGCCACCAAGAGGTTTCCATGGGTGAGTGGATTAAAATCACGGTCTTCAAAGTCCTACTCTAAACTCGCCCTGATTTTGGGGGATTTGATTATTCATGAAATCTGTTAATATGTCCTCTCTAGGAATATCTAGGCACACGGGGCCCCTGTGCTCCTAACCTCAGCGAATGTGGAGGGACAAGTGTATACATCACCCCAGGGGTCCTTGTGGGTTGAGAGGACCTATACAAATACTTCAATCAATCAATGGCCAGGAGCGTGAGGCACTTGCCTCGGACAGCAGATGCTGTGAGGTGGCAACAGGATAGAATCATAGAATTCAAGAGTTGGAAGAGACCTCAAGGGTCCTCCTGGCAGAAGGAAAAACTACCCTCTTCTGCCATGTAGGCAGACACAGTCAAAGCATCCCTGACAAATGGACATCCAGCCTAGGTTTAAAAACCTCCAAAGAAGGAGACTCCGAAGCAGCGTCTTTCACGGTCAAACAGGTCTTACCTTTAGAAAGTTCTTCCTAACCTCTTTCCCTGTAGCTTGCATCTATTGTTCCTTGTCCTAGTCTCTGGAGCAGCAGAAAACAAGCACGCTCCATCCTCAATTTGACATCCCTTCAGATATTTAAACATGGCTATCATGTCATCTCTTAACTTTTGGGGATTTGGGGGTGGGGGGGTTATTTGGAGAAAGTGATGTACTCTCCAAAGGCAGCCCTGTGCTGACTTCAGGGGCCATGGAGGACAGTGGCCCCCAATGCTGACGCAAGCTTCAACTGCCACGCAGTCACTTTCTGTCCATGGAACGCAAGGGGTGGCTTGTATTGTCATTTGCCTCAGAAAGCAAAATATTTTCATTCAGCTCTGTCAATTGAAGGCAGGCCTGTCTGCAGCACAGAGCTTGGTGTCACTCTCAAAGTCAGGGATCCTTTTTTAAAAGGGTGCATGTGGACAAAAACAAGTGCAGCTGTGAAGAAATGTGCAGTTTGAAAACTTGGAATGTGCAGCTGGAAAAATGCACACAATGGGTTTATTGTCTTGAAATGACAGTGTTTCTCAGGCAATCTTGTTGAAAATGGGAGACACACAGTTTTCTAGGGATGCCCATTTTGAGGTACAAATCTGACCTAGAGATTCCTAGAGAGGACACTCTAATAGGCCTTTGTAGCTCCTCCAGCGCAGTTCTATGGTCAGTGTCTGTCGGACGTTGACCACAGAGTTGCCCTGGAGGACCTAGCGATTCCTAGAGAGAATACTCTACTAGGCCTTTGCAGCTCCTCCAGTGCAGTTCTGTGGTCAGTATCTGTTGGATGTTGACCATAGAGTTGCCCTGGAGGACCTAGAGATTCCTAGAGAGGACACTCTACTAGGCCTTTGTAGCTCCTCCAGTGCAGTTTCTATGGTCCGTGTCTGTTGGACGTTGACCACAGAGTTGCCCTGGAGGACCTAGAGATTCCTAGAGAGGTGTCCTCTCAGGTAAAAACATGGTGCTTTTGTTATTTGCGTTTTTTCCATATTCACGGGGGTCTTGTGCCCCTAAGCCTAGCGGATAAAATCTGGTGTGGCAAGGCAAGATTCATTCTAGTCTACTGCGGAGGTCATTGCCTGATGGATTTTAACTGCAGCTGCACAGAATCAGGCACCGTGTTATATATGTTATACAACATGTTATATGTCCTATCTGGACTGGTGTCCAAAAGCAGTAAGGAAGTGTAGAATTGACCAGTGTGTGTCCACATATGGCTCCTGCAGTCATACTACAGGGACAGGCACCTTAGCCTTATCTCTCCTCTATTGTATAGAGATAAATGTGAGGTGCATGTCCCTGTAGTGTGAGCGCTGGAGCAACATGTGCTCTGTTGTTTCTATTTGGCCAGAACCACAAGGACATAGTCTGTTTGAGAAGGGGATCTTCTTATATCGGTCTTCAAGAACAACTATGGGGAGGGAATACTGGCCTAAAAATAAATACAGTATTAAAGTTGCCAGTCACAGGCCCTGCTCAGCCCTCTCCCCGCATCGTCATCACGACCAGTCCCCTTCCCTCAGTCGCCTGATTGGATGAGGAGCCCCTCTTGCGTCATCAGCCCCGCCCTCAGCGCGAGAGACCCGGATGTAAAAATTCGTAAAAAAAAAACGGCAGTACACTCCCCGCCCCAAAGGCCTGAGGCCCCGGAGCCGCTCAAGCGGGGAGTGCAGGGCCTGTCTCCTCCTCCTCTCCTCCGCTCCCCGCCTCGGAAGGATGGGAGGAGGAGGCCCTCTCGCCACTGCCGGCGCGGCGCTCCCAGAGAGAGGCGACGGGCGAGGAGGCCCACGCCGCGGTCCTTTGCGTCCGGCTGCCTTGCATCCTTGCCCGGAGGAGGACAGCCGGGCAGGCCAGGGTCCGAGGGCCGGGGCCGAAGAAGGGCTGGGGCGGTCGGAAGGGGAGCGGGAGGCCTGATGGAACGGCATGGCACCTCAGCCCCCTTTTATCCACACCGCGGGTCTGGTCCGCCCTCAGAGCCCAAATACATGGGGGAGGGCGGGGATCCCGAGGGGAGAAAGGCGGCCAGCTACGGTTAAGTAGCAGTGGTATGCTCAGCCGGCTAGGCTCCCCTCTCCCCCGCCGAGTGCCCCGGCCGTGCCTCCGGGGACCGAGCTGGCGACAGGCCAAGCGGCAAAGGACTCGCGTCGAGGGTCTCCCGTGGCCCCCCCTGGCTGCCGTCCCTTCCAGGGGCAGGAAGGGAGGGCAGCCCCCCGGAGGGAGGACAAGGCAAGGCGGCGCTGCCCCCTCCGGGGAGGAGATTCAGGCAGCGCCGCGGCTGGGAGCCGGCTGAGGCTGGAGGGCGCCGAGGCCTTGCAAGGCTTCTTGGTGTCGGAGGGGCTTGAGCACCCCCTCCGCCTCGGCCCCCTCCAGGCAACTCCAGGCGGATCCCGCCGAATGGGAGAAGAGCAAAGGGCGGGCGGTCCCCCTCCTGCCCGGGAGGAGAAGAGGGAGCGCCGCCGGCTGAGAGGGTCTGGCGCTGGGTGGAGCCGAGGGCCGGCAGCGGCAGCCGCAGGAAGGGAGGGAAAGGCCCCTCCGCGACCCCGCCGTCGCCCCGGCCCTTGGCTTCGCCCGGCTCCAGAGCCCCCCGCCACTCACCATTCACCGCACGGCTCTCCCTGGGTGGGTCTCGGCCCGGAAGGACTGCCCATGGAGCCGCCCCCGCCCACCGGGCCCAGGCAGAGGGTCCTGCCGGCCGCCTGGAACCCTCGGCGGGGAAGCTTCCTAGCCTGGCCCCCTCTCTGGCTTCCGAGAAGCCAGAGGCCCAGGTTCCCAGCGGCTCTTCCCGGCCAGGGCTCCAGGAGCCCGGCCCAGGATGCCGCCTCGCTCCGCTGGAGAGAGAGGGAGCGCGCCTTCCACCTCCTCTTCCTCCGCAGAGGAAGGTATTTCCCCCCTCAATGGCTGTCTATGGAGAACTGCCTTCCTCCAGCCTCCATTGCTGATGCTGCCTTCAAGCTCCCAGCTAGACTGAGGAAGAGGAGAGAGGAAGAGAGGGCTGCTCAGGGGAAAGGCTCCAGAAGCCGGATCAGCTAAAGAGCGCCTGCCTAGGCTTCGGCCGCAGCATCCAATAGTTGGAAATAGGGACCCCGTCCTCTTCCTTCTGCCATGCAGGAACTCCCAAATCAGAGGGCTTAAGCAGAGGCTGGATGACCCCCTGTCATTGGGGATGCTTTGATAGGGAGTTCCTGCATGGCAGAATAGAGGGGTCGGGCTGGATCAGGGCCCTTCCAGCTCTAGGATTCTACGATTCTAAGGGCCATCCATCCAGCCTCTGTTTTCAAACAGCCCGATCAGACCCAGGGGCAGCAGGTTGTCCCATAGGAAGCATGGATGGATGGATGGAGAGACACAGCATGGCCATCCTCCCACTCCTTGGAGTGCCTTCTGGGGGAACTCCTCTTTTTGCCCCCTCAGGGGTCTGAGTGCTTGTAGGAACAACACAGTTTGATCCCACTTCTAAGTTATGAAACCCTAAGGAAATCCTGGGATTTGTAGGGTTTGTTTTTTTGACAAGGCCTTCCGCCTCCTCCGTCAAAACATGCTCTTACCAAACTATAAATCCCAGGGATCCATAGGGTGGCGTCAGGCCAGTTAAAGTGGTGTAACATCCCATTATTTCTCTACAAACCTTGGGCTTCCAGATGTTTTGGGCTTCAGCTCCCAGAATGCCAGACCGTTGGCCAAGATGGCTGAGGCTTGTGGGAGCTGAAGGGCCAAAGCCTGAAGGGGCCAGAGTTTGGGAATCAGTGGTGTAGTTCATGGAGTCACAGGTCCAAAGGACACTGCAGAAACAATGCAGTTGGAGGCTGCTTTGACAGGGTGACCCTGGGCAAGGCACACTCTCTCAGCCTCAGAGGATGGCAATGGCAAACCCCCTCTGAAGAAACATGTCAAGAAAACCCTATGATAGGCTCACCATAAGTCAGACACACAACAACAACAGTTGAATTGCTCTAGTACTGTGAATAGTCTGATTCCATTTTAATGTTCACATTTCCATGTCATGTTCATATTTCCATCTGATGCTCACAGGAGGCTCTACACCCAAAAATGGAAAAGCAAGGAGATCCCAATGGCAGAGGAAGGGCCATCCAGTCCAACCCCATTCTGCCGTGCAAGAACTCTCAATCAAAGCATCCCGACAGATGGCCATCCAGCCTCTGTTTAAAGACCTCCAAGGAGGTAGAATCTACCACTCTCCGAGGGAGTTTGTTCCACTGTCAAACAGCCCTTACTGTTAGGAAGTTCCTCCTAATGTTGAGGTGGAATCTCTTGTCCTGTAGCTTGCATCCATTGCTCCATGTCCTAGTCTCTGAAACAGCAGAAGACAAGCTTGCTCTCTTCTCGACATGACATCCCTTCCATTGTTGTGTGCCTTCAAGTCATTTCTGACTCATGGTGACCTTAAAGCAAACCTATCATGGGGTTTTCTTGATAAAATTTGTTCAGAGGAGGTTTGATATTGCCTTCCCCTGAGGTTGAGAAAGATCACCCAGTGGGCTTCATGGCCAAGCTGGGAATCGAACCATGGTTTCTAGATTTGCAGGCCAACACTCAAACTACTACAATAATAATAATAATAATAATAATAATAATAATTTTATTTATATCCCGCCCTTCCAAACGATCAGGGCGGCTTACAAAAAATATAAAACATAATACAATCAATACACTGAAAAATTAAAAGCATACAATTACATCAGCATTAAAATAACAATTAAAAGCCCCATAGCCCAACCTCATGGCCACGGAAGAGGAGGGAGGCCCACAGGATATTTAATCGGGGAATGCCTGTTGGAATAGGAAGGTTTTTAGGTCCTTCCTAAATTGGGCCAGGCTGGTAGATGAGCGGAGCTCAGTGGGCAGCGTATTCCAAAGGGCTGGGGCAGCTATGGAGAACGACCTCCGAGTGGTGAAGGCTAACCTAGCCCCAGGCACCTTCAGTTATTGCTGCCCAGATGTTCTGAGGGTGCGAGGCAGAATGTACGGGGAGAGGCGGTCCTTTAGGTATCCTGGGCCCAAGCCATTTAGGGCTTTATAGGTAATAACCAACGCCTTACATTGAGCTCGGAAGCGAATGGGCAGCCAATGGAGATCTTTTAGCACTGGTGTTATATGGCTGGTCCTGGGAACACCAGTGACCAGCCGGGCTGCCATGTTCTGAACCATTTGCAGCTTCCGAGTTTGGTATAAGGGTTGCCCCATGTAGAGTACATTGCAGAAATCCAGTCTCGAAGTTACCAGAGCGTGTACGACAGTTTCTAGGTCCCTCTGGGCCAGGTATGGGCGCAGCTGGTGGATCAGCCGAAGCTGATAGCAGGTGCTCTTGACCGTCGCATTCACCTGAGCAGTCAGGTGAAGCGACGAGTCAAGAAGCACCCCCAGACTGCGCACGGAGTCCTTCACGGGGAGCGTGACCCCGTTCAGGACAGGTGGAACAACCGCCATTCCTGGACTACGCCACACAAAACATAGCACCACTCTTTTGCAGGGACCAGTCAATCCTTAATTTTGTGCAGGCACACATAGAGAGGCTTGTCCTTCTTTCTTATTCATATTTGTTCTATTTGCAGGTTGATTTCTCTTATGCCACCCCTTGAGCAGCTATTGCATCCATTGCTCCATGTCCTAGTCTCTGGAGCATCAGAAAACAAGCTTGCTTCATCCTCATATCACCTCTTAAACTTCTCTTCTCCAGGCTGAACATACCAATCTCACTAAGTCTTTCCTCATAAGGTATGGTTTCCAGACCCTTCACCATTTTAGTCACCCTCCTTTGGACACGCTCCAGCTTGTCCATGTCCTTCTTGAATTGTGGTGCCCATAACTGGACACAGTATTCCAGGTGAAGCCTGAGCAAAGCAGAATAAAGTGGCACTATTACTTCCCTTGGATATAGACACTATACTTCTTTTGATGCAGCCTAGAATCGCATTGGTATTTTTAGCTGCCATATCACCCTGTTGACTCATGTTCAACTTGTGGTCTATTACGTTAGAGGCTTTGTGCCCATAAGCTCCCATATTCAACCCAGAGCTTCGAGAATGATTATCTTGGGGCTGCAGTTCTCAGAATGCCGCAGCCAGCATGGCCTGTGATGTTGTCATACACTGGAACAGCAAGATGAAGTATTTTGCTTTCTCAAGTGACTGATGTGATAATAAGCCTTTCAAGTTCTATTTCTCAGAGACATAGCTATGTTGTTCTGGAAAACCAGTGTGCAAAGGGATTTTGTAACACCTTTGAGACTAACTGAGCAAATGAAGTTGTAGCATAAGCTTTCACAGACTTGGTCTACTTCCTCAGATGCATGGAGTGAACAGCTTCTGAGGAAGTAGACCATATCTATGAAAACTTATGCTACAACTTCTTTTGCACAGTTATACCCGGTACATACCACCACAAAAGGGCAGGCTGGAGGTGGACAGTTGTTTTCCGGAGGGATGCCACAGCAGCCAAACTGTGCAGCATCCCTCCGCCCCAAAAAGAACCTGGAAAAACTGGGTTCTTCTTCGGACGCCAAGCGGATGTCACGAGTGCACCATTGGCACACTCATGATGTAAGTGATGCACAGTGACACCTATATGCTGTGTGTCACTTACGTCATGATATAGACAAACATGGCTATATCTTTGAATTCTGGTTTCCAGAGTTGTAGTTCACTCAAACCATTTCATACTGGCTCTCGACTACACACTTAGAAATTAGCTTTGAAGAGACTCTGGAGGCAAGAGCTAGTTCAGAACAAGGAAGCTGGTGGGTGTCATAAGTGCATCAGGTGCCATGATGGCAGTATAGTTTCACATATGATTCAAAGTTACCTTTAAATCAAAATAACTTTGGTCCAGAATACTGGAAGGACAATCTCCTCTTATACCATCTTGATCAATGCAAAATATTGCCTGGAGAGGTACGATCTGTGATTATTGTGAACTGTCAATGAATTTGAATTTCCCACATTACCCTTGAAAGCAAAATGCCTCACCCAAATAAATTCTTTCTACATGAATGCCTCCTTTCCCACATCTAAATCCTTGATTTCACCATGCCCCTTTTCTGAAATGCATTGGTTCAGTTTGTGTCTTCATTTTGTTCTGAATCCTAATGTAGGCTTTGCAGCTTAAACCTAATTCCCATTTCCTCAGCTTTGGCCTTCCCATGGTTTCAAGGACAAGCAATATGGTGGAATTCAAAGTGAATTTTGGCTTAATTGATTAATAGAATCGTAGAATCATATAATTGTAGAGTTGGAAGAAACCACAAGGGCCATCCAGTCCAGCCCCATTCTGCCATGCAGGAACTCTCAATCAAAGCATCCCTAACAGATGGCCATTCAGCCTCTGCTTAAAGACCTCCAAGGAAGGAGACTCCACTACACTCCGAGGAAGGAGTGTGTTCCACTGTCGAACAGCCCTTACTCTCAGGAAGTTCCTCCGAATGTTGAGCTGGAATCTCTTTTCCTGGAGCTTGCATCCATTGCTCTGGGTCCTAGTCTCTGGAACATCAGAAAACAAACTTGCTCCCTCCTCAATATGACATCCATTCAAATATTTAAATAGGGCTATCATATCACCTCTTAACCTTCTTTTCTCAATGGCAAACTTCCTCTGAACAAATCTTGCCAAGTAAACTCCATGATAGGGTCGCTTTATGGTTGCCAGAAGTCAGTAGGCATACAAAATACACACACACACACAGAGGATGAAAAAGATGCAGTCCTACAGTCAACAAGGTCTTTTGGCCTGATTGACTATGGTCCAAAACACACTGCAGAAATAATCCAATTTGAGACCGCTTTACCTGCCCTGGCTTAGTGGCAGGGAATCCTGGGCATTGTAGTTTATAGTGGCACCAGAGCTCTCTGACAGAGAAGGCTGTGTCTCACAAAACTACAGTTCTATGAGTCTTCTTGTGTTTGGAATTATAGTGTCTAGACTCAAGAGGTTACAGTAACCTTGAAAAACCAAACTGAACAGGTTAAAGGTTATTCCAGAGAGGCATGGAGCAAAATGTAGACTATTGCTGAATCACACTGAGCATCCACATCTTTCTTTCAGGCTGTGATCAGATCTAGCAGATGATGAATCCAACTGTCAAGTAGATTCCTTCAAAAAGCACACAGCTGATTAGTCAAAGGACAACATAATGCATCACTGCTGTATCATTGACACACATGATACAAAATCCCCCCAGTATTCACGTCACACCACCACACTTGCAGAAAGAGCATGAGTCTCTGAATCGCCTGAAAGAAACTCTTTCTTCCCTGTGCAACTGAGCTTGTTCACCACCAACCCACGAGGAGGGAGCTTGTTCTTTTGCACGGCACTGACTCAGCTATAAAATCAGTTAAGCAACCTCCCTGCCTTCCTACAACCAGCTCAGCTCCTACACAACCCCTGCAAAGGCTGGCCTTGGGCCAGATAAGAAAACCACCCCTCCTCCACCTTGGCTTTGCTCCCAATTCTGCCTGGTCTCCCTTCTTGACATTTCCTATATGCACGGTTCATTTCAGCTGTAGTTATTTCAACAAGTGTCTACTTGAGTTCTGGAAGTATTCAGTTCTCCCCAGAGATGTCCAAGGCCTTTTTTAGTTAGAGCTTTGGCTGCCAATGTGCTGTTCATATTTTCTTTAAGCTTGGCACCTTCTCTGGCCCTGTTCAACATCAGCTGTTTCCTCAGCACTGCTTACAATTCTAGGTATTTCATGCTGGGCAAACACACCAATTACAACTGGGAGCAGGATTTTCCTGTCCTGATCATTTTAGCTGTATTTCCCCTCCTTGAAGTCTATTGAACAGCTTAAGAGCCCAGGCCCTTGCTAAGGCTTGGGGTGTGTAACACTGTAGATGTCTACTCAGAAGAAAGTTCTACAGAGCTTATGTTCAGATATGAGGACATAAGTTTTCAACCCGAGATCCTCGCCTTGCTGGGCTGAATCTATTTTACTGCCTTTCGCCCTTAACTTCCTCCCAATAGCATCCTGTGCCAATGTCATTTTTCCTAAGCTGAAGAACGCCAAACGCTTGGGGCAACTCTTCTCTTCCCCCAAATAAGGATCTGTGCGATTGCAACTGAACAAAGAATATGAAGTATAACTAGCTGTTCATTTTAAAGGGGTGGGACACTCTTATAAACAGATGAGATAGAACCAAATGTAAGTATGTGTAACAAACTCCACCCCACCTCCCCCTTTTCCCTTTCTTTTGGAAAAAGAACAGTATAAATGTGAATCTGACCGCTGCTTTCCCCTTCAGTGTCACATCTCTGACCATTGCACTTTTGAGGATAGAATAAAAAATGGCACTGAAGCAAGTGATTCTCAAGTTTTTTAAAAAAAAATAAGTCCAAACATCCCAAAGTGTAAATAGCATTTTCTGGCAGATGATCATACATAAAGTTGTCTGAAAGACTGCAAGCACACCAAGTATCATCTAGCACTACAATAGCAAGGGAAATTAGACTCTTCCTAGAATCACAGTCGGAAGAGACACCAAGGGCCATGCAAGAAGGCACAGTCAAAGCACCTCTAACAGATGGCCATCCAGCCTCTGTTTAAAAACCTCTAAAGAAGGAGACTCCACCTGCCAGCTTCCTAATCAGTACAACATATCTCTCTGTTGGCAATGTAATGTTCTTGTGACATCCAACTCTATAATGTCATTTTAAAAGAAATTTACCTTGACATAAGAAATTTACCTTAGTTGTTGAATAAGGAGTATTCTTGGCCTGGTGTGTGTGTGTGCAATTTGTTGCCTTCCAGATGTTATTAACCTGAAACTCCTACCTGCCCAAACTACCATCACAGAGGTCACAGTAAGATCCACCAAGGCTGACCCAATGTGTACTGTTTTAAGCAGATAAATATTTTTTGAATCTCAAGGGATAATTGATCAGTTGTATACCTGATAACCAACAACCCAAGTTGGTTGTTACTAAATCTGTTGGTTAACATATACTGACTTCTTCACATTGATGCTTGTCAACTGTAGTTGTAGCCTACTGTGGCCTATATTAGTGGTTTACACTAAGAACAAATGAGACATGTAAGCTATTCTGAAGCTACATCACTTCAGACTGCTAGTGGAGGAACTGAGTACAGAAAATTAACACTTCAGGACAGGGTGCTGTAGTGTAACCTCCCCTGTGCATAATTGGCCCATATGAAGCATTGGTATAGAAAGAAAGCTTTTTCTTCTAACTCTTGGCTCTTAAATCCCAAGAAGAGGAGTGTAATGAGTAAAAAGGAATAAAGAAGGTGATGGCCTCAGTGTTTGCTTGTTATGTGCCTTCAAGTCATTTCTGATTTATGGTACCCGTAAGGTTTTCTTGCCAAGTTTCTTTAGAAGGGGCTTGCCATTGCCATCCTTTGAGGCTGAGAGTGTGTGACTTGCACAAGGTCACCCAGTGAGTTTCCGTGGCTGAGAGGGGATTCAAACCCTGGCCTCCAGAGTCATAGTCCAATGCTCAAACCACTTTGCCACACTGGTTCTCATTGTATGCTTGGATCCAGTTTTCCGCAGTGAATGACTATAGCTCATAGACACCAAATTCAGACAGGGTTGGAGGGCCAAACACATATCCAGCGAACACCCAGAGACCATATACTAATTTTCTTATCCATTAAGACCACCTGTTGGGATGTGCATGCCTATGCATACTGGTGGGTCCAGTGATTAACTTCTAGGAACTGCTTTCATCCTTTTTCAGGGTAAATACTGTAAGGTAGCTTTAATAATAATAATAATAATAATAATAATAATAATAATAATAATTATTATTATTATTATTATTATTATTTATATGCCGCCCAATCACTGACATCTGGGCGGTTTACAACAGAGGGGATAATAGATGGTTCCCTGCCCTCAGGCTTACAATCTAAAAGACACGACACAAAAGGAGAAGGGAATGGTGAGGGGGGGAGGGGAATTTAAGCTTTAAGAATTGTTTTGACAAAATGGAGAAGGTTGCTCCTGAATTTCAACCCAACATAAACCAAGCTACAACAGTTCCCTAGCTCCCATTCAGATCCTTGTTTCTCTTAGTGTCTCACTCTCAAATACCTTCCCATGGTGAGGAATGCAATTTCAATGGTCTGTTTATGATCACCACACACAAACCCCTACACTTACTGCTCATTTCCCAAGTAAGGAAATTGGAAGAACATTTATTCTGTAGCTGTATCCCTTCTGGAGTTGCTCAGCTTCTTTGCTGGGCAACCTGATATTCTTCTGTGTAATCATACTGGATAGTACAGAAATAGAGAAGAATGATGACAAGAATATGACATTTTTAGAGACCCCTGCAAGCCACCAAGTTAGAAACTTTGCTGGCTTTGTGGACTTACTTTGAAATTAAATCAAGCTGAGACTTAGGGATCTTCTAGTGGTCAAAACTTTGATCTCCTGCCCAGCTTCATAATTATCTAGATGCCTCTAGTACATATTCTCTAGCAACCCCTCTCTCTCAAGTACCCTAGTTGTTGCCAGTTACTTTAATGTGAAAATAGGGCATTTCCTTCAGCCAGCCAGAATGCCAGCTGTACAACCCTTTTAATAACCTTGTCCCCATGACAGTTGTACCTGTTTGACGGCAGGCAACTTGCTATATGGGCCTAAGGAAATTGGAAGAAAAGGCCCTACTAGTTTACAATCTACCCTTCCTGGTTATAATCTGTAAATGGTTTTCTGGCTGCCTCTATTCTGTTCTGATGCCCTCCTGTCCATAAAACAAAACAAGAAGCCATGTTTACTTGGAAGTCAGTTTATTTTCCTAGGACAAACAGTTTTTTTAACCAAAAAAAAAAAAAAAAATAGAAGAAGGCGGTCCTTCTTCACAGTGCCACATTTCACACACTCCCAAACGCTACCCCCATCCACCCCCCCCCCAGACCACTGGCAATTCAAACATCATAGTTGGGATTTTTGCGCAGGATAACAAAGCCTTCCAAAATGGGTGTGACTGGTATGTGCTCTTCTGTGGCCAGCTCTGCTCGCTCACCATGGGCCAAAAGCACTGGTGTTGTGTGAGTCTGGAAGCCAGTGATAGTCTTTGGCTTCCCAGCCTGGCCCACCACATCTACAGCCTGAAAAGAAGGCCAGAAGTTAGATATAGAAGCAGTCTGCTGCTCTCCTTTCACACACACAAGCGCACATTAAGGTCAGGACTTCCTTACTACTATCTGAGCCACGTAAATTAAGAATTAAGTTGCTTTTACCTATGCCACCCCATGACACAGCCACCACTTTATTTCACCTGTTGATTCGATTGCCATTTTAAATACACAGTCTGTTGAAAAATGGGGACCCTTGTCCTCCATATGGCCCTGAAAGAATTGTTGCAATGTTGCATTTCTACCCTGAAAGAAATGGGCCTACAAATGCCCAGGTGCATTCCTACTAGCTTTCAGGTAGCACTTGATTATTTGGGGCTGTTTTAGGGGTGGGGGGCAGCCATGAAATTGTTCAAGGCCTGGGAGGTATTTTTCAGAATCCAAAAATGGTGGGGGCAGCCCAAGTGATAGATGTTGCCCATCTTGGTCTGAGTCTCCAAGGAAGGAAGGAAATAGAATACTCTCATATTCCTGTTCTCAGTGAAGGCTACCCATAATTGGCCACAAGCCTCTGAAAACACCAAAGCCCAGCTTTCATAAGATCCCACAAGTAAAGCAAGGCCCCTCCCTAGTTTGGCTTCCCATTATTCCCAGCTGATATTTGATCCTACTTACCTGACCCACTCTCACAGACACTGGCAGGGGACGCAGCTCCTCATCAAAAGTGACTAGCATGCGCGGCTGCATGGCAGCCACAAGGCCATAGAGCACATAATGGGACTTCCCCAGGATAACTAGAAGAGAAAGTAGGATAACAGAGTCTATGTTAAATCCCATCTTATTTTCAGCCAGTGTTCCAATCTGCCTAAATTGTGTTGAATGTTGGTCCTATCTTCTATAGTGCTAAATATTCTTATTAGTTTTGTGCCATCTGCAGATATGATAAGCAGCAAAACTTCTACACTCTTAATTAAGTCCTGTGGCATGTCATTTAAGATTCCTTCCAAGAGGACGCTGAAGCCTTACTAACTACTGACCTACAGTGTTTGGATCAATCTGTAGGTGCCCTTGTCTAACTAACTAAAAATAATAATTGTAAGCTGCCCTGAGAGCCATTACGGCTGAAGGGCAGGATATAAACACCTAAATAAATAAATCAATCAATAACAAATTCTAGTTGAGGAAGTCTGTTCATCACCATGATGCAGAACCAGAAGGCACGGAACAGGAAAATTAGGGTTGTTGTTGTTGCTTTTAAAAGAGAGCCAGTATTGTGCTTTGTGAATGGACTATGACTCTGGAGACCAGGACCTGAATCCCCACTCAGCCATGGAAATCCACTGGGTGATCTTGGGCAAGTTACATTCTCTTAGAGGAAGTCAAAGGCAAAAATAAATAAATATCCTCTGAACAAATAGGTTCACCTTTGGCTCACCATAACTCAGAAACTATTTGAGGGCAACAACAACATCAACAAAAATCCCATACCAGGAGAAAGGTGTGAAATAAATACATAAATAACCTGTTCCATCCCTTGACTGAATCATAGTTTTAAGTACAGAGTAATATCCATCCAAAATATCCCTGACTCAGTCTTGATGATCAAGGGTCTTTAGTCACTTCAAGTAGATAAATGGAACACAAAACATATATGGCTTGTTAACAGCCCAAAACCCTTTGTCAGTAAGTCACAGAAGAGATGTTCCTTGCCTAGGGTTTTTAAATATACAGGTGTCATTCTCAACTGGCCCAAATAGCATGTGCTTCCCAGCTCCAATCACTGAAAAGGAGCAAATTTTACAGCCTGCCAATAATAATAATAATAATAATAATAATAATAATAATAATAAATGCCCCGCCTCTCCAATGAGATCAAGGCAGATTGCAACAATATTAAAAAGCATTAAAATACAATACCCCATACACATTAGCATGACTTGTTGATTATAATATGCAAAAGGAAAGAGAAATACTTACTATTGCGCACATCCAGAAAGGACACTAGTACAGTCAGAAGGCCAGCCACTGCCACCTGACTCATGAGCTGCCGATCACTGTGGTAAGGACAGAGGGTGAGTGTTCCTTTTCCAAGATGTGTCAGGCCCTGCAAAGCAAAAAGAGTAACATATTGGTGAAGCAGGAGTCTGTGACTGAGGTCAGAAAATTGATCTCTGTCTCCAAAGCCAAGGGAAAGGCTAAGGTGCTGCCTGCAAGGAAAGCCAGGCAAGAAGTTGTGCTCAACCATGGCGCTGGATAGACGGGCCCTACAGGGCGCTGTCGTGACGTGTGAGGGGCGGCACTTCCAGACGCGACTCACCCCTCGCATGTGACGAGAGCATCAAAATGGTGTTGCCCTATACATATGGGTGCCGCCATTTTGACATGACAGACGTGTAGCGTCCACATGTCCTGGCGCCTTTGTGATGCTGCAAGTGCGCCATTGGCGCCTTGCAGTGTCACAACAGCACCGCGGAAAGAACCCGCTTTTTGTGGGTTCTTTTTGCGGCGTGAGGGAGCCGAGCGGTTTGTCCGCTGCGGCTCCCTCACGCAGCAAACGTCTACTGCTGCCCTTTTTGGGCAGTCTGTATCCTGCCCCTATTTGCCAAGAACAATGGCGAAGCTCCTAAACGTCCTGTCACTCCCAGACAACAATACACTCTGATTAAGAAAACGAACAGAAAGGAAAAGGTACTATAAACTGCCAGGCTGGACAAAACCAAAAGATTGCTTTAACTTAGCTTAGCTAAATGTTCTGTCAGTGACCCAAACCAAGGAAAGTTCACACATGGACAGGGTGGCACTGAAATTAGCATTTTGTTATCAGGACTTGTAGCCTTTGGCAGGCCTATCTCCATCCATTTATCCCTTTTCAAACTTTTCCCCCAGAACTCTGTACTATTCTGTTTTGCTGTAGGTGTTATACACCAAAGTGTCATCTTTGCTATACCTTGCTTTGCTTTATCGTGGTTGTAGTATGTGCTATCTCTAGACTACAACAACAGTTTATTGTATAAGGCACAACAACCATTTCAAAATATTACAAACAACAACCATATATTTTACTGGACAACAACTTGTTAACTTAAAAAACAGTGTTTTTAAGTAGGAAAAACTTTAGTAGGTCAGGTAGCAGCAGATCAGCAGCAAAACAAACTGATTACTGTTCCATTTACAGCTTCTTGTCCCCTTTACAGTTCACCATTATTGGTTTTATAAAATTACTGTGGATCTTTTGGACAGCAACAGTGAAGGTAGCAATCTTAAGCGGAATGAGTTTAGAGAGTTGACTGCCAACAGATCACAAATAATAGCAATAGCAAGTACATTTCTATACCGCTTATCAGTGAACTAGCACTCTCTACACAGTTTCCAATATGTAAGCCAATTGCCCCCAACAAGCTGCGTATTCATTTTACTGACCTATGAAAGGATGGAAGGCTGAGTGGACACTGGAACCCTTCAGATCAGACTCACAACCTTGTGGCTTATAATAATGTCATGCTACAATCAGCCTGCCCTTTCTTGCTCCCCCTCCCCAAAAAATACCTCAGGCAATTTAATTATGGAATTTGAGCCCTCTGAAGTGTTTTACACTTTGAAGAAGATTTAAAAAAACACAAAAGGAAGTGGAGTGGAGGTTTGTGCATTTGTATGTCAAAGAACTCTGACTGTCACAATATTACATAAATTACATACACATTTCTGAACTCTTCAGCAGAAGCTTGGATGAACTATTACCTGAGCCAATCGCACCATAAAGAGGTTGTTAGGATCCTTGGCATGATACTGTGCCAGCTGCCTCAGCATTGCTGCCAGACGGGCATTATTGGTACCTGAAGATTAAGGAAAGATGTGATCAGGAGGCCAGCTAAGCAAAGAAAGCCAAGATGCCACATAGGTTTCTGTTGAAAAGGGAGTTGTAAATCCAGGAAAGGGGGGCACTCCACAAAATGTATTTAAGAGAGACCTGAGGGGAAGCTGCCTTTCAGCTCAAATGCAGAAAAATCCAGAAGTTCTGCTTTGTTAGTCTATGATTTTAAGTCATGTTAAAAAGCAAAAGAGCAAACATTGAACTGAGGGTGTAAATGAGCATTACAAGCCATGCACTTATAATCTGTTTTTGTTGCATACATTTTCAGCCCCAAAGATCCAGGGTTCAATCTCCAACTCCTCTTGGTAAGGCTAAGAAAAGCTCCCTATCTAAAACCCAGCTGCCAGGTAATACCAAGCAAGATGAACCAATGCTTTCAATTGGTCTAGAGACGTTAAAAGGTCTTTGGCTTTTAAGTTACAGTAGCCAAAAAATCTTTTTAATGGGGTGTCATATGCCTTTATCTTTTTACTATGTTCTAATGTTTTCTTAAACTACTGTTATTTAGTATTTTAACAGATATTCAATTTTTTAAAAAATTCTGAATCAAATACAGGTTGAGTCTCCTTTATCCAAAATGTTTGGGAACAAAAGTGTTTTGGATTTCAGATATTTTCAGATTTTAGAATATTTGCATATACATGATGAAATTATCTTTGAGATGACATCCAAGTCTAAAAATGAAATTCATTTATGTTTCATATACACCTTATAAGCATAGCCTGAAGATAATTTTATACAAAATATTTTTTAACAATTTTGTGCATGAAACAGAGTTTGTATACACAACCATCAGAAAGCAAAGGTGTCACCATCTCAGTCATCTAGATGGACGATTTTAGATTTTGGAGTATTTTGGATTTTGGAATTTCAGCCTCAACCTGCAGGTGCCTTTTCCCCCTAGTGTACTTCTTTTTAACTCAGTGTGTGTTGCTTTGGATCCTGCGCTGGGAGAATGGTGGTATAAATAAAATTAAAAAGGCAATAAGACACTTGAGATTGCGATACTCGCCTATAAGATCTCAAAGAAGAAAGACCCAGGAACAAACATTGCTCAGCTTCCAGTTCAGCCCTGCTCTCCATAAACAGTCTCAAAACTTTTCTATTCTACATGGAGCTATTTGATGTGAGATGTGTATTGTGGGTCTCTTGAGCATCAGTTGAATTGAACTGTAAGGACTCCCTATTCATACACAGCACCATGACTTCACTATTGCCCAAAATCCCAGATGGATGCTTACCACTGCCCACCATGCCCATAGCAAAGATGGAGTTGTAGGACACCTCTGGGTCAGCATCATGGGAAAACTTGCTGAGGGTGTCAAGGATGTTGAGACGGGGGTTGGAGACGGAAATGAGAGCCAGAGCTAAGGGCACAGCTCGACGAAGAGTGGGTTCTCCATACCGCAACTGCAGGAAGAAAGGAATGTTAGAACCCAGAGTGGTGCGTTGATACAGCCTCTGCAGAGCACTGCATGCTCAATAGTGTATTCCAACAGTATGGCTTCAACAAACCTTCCACGAACAAACATGTTCTATGTTATTCTAAGTTTGCATTATGCACATGTGGCAAGAACCCCATCTTTCTTTTGTATCGGTAATTTGATAATCTCTTCAACTGGTTTTAATTGGCTTTAAGCCTACAACAGATTGCAAAGAAGAAATTGCAAACGTTTGTTTTCATTTTTAAATTAGTTGCAGTTGGGGCTGTAGATACACCTCTTCACCAGAAATATGTTTGGCCTAACAGAGAACAACTGCTACTCATCCAGTTATAGTTTTATTTGAGGAACTTGTGTTACTTTCATGATTGTAATTAAAGAACATGAGAACTTGCCTAACTTTGGGTAGAAATTAATAAATAGTGAAAGGTCAGGGTCCTTATGTGGAATAAATAAGATGCAAAGCAACTGTCTAAGTAACATCAGAGGTCAAACAGTCCACAGAGAACATCCAATTACTTCATCAGCCTTTCTCCTTGGTGCCCTCCAAAATGTTGGATTACAATTTCGCTAAGCCCTCAGATAGCACAGGCTTTGCCTACAGAACACTGTTTTTAGTGTTCAGAATACATAATTAATATCCCAATACAAGGGGGTTTACAATGTAGAATATACTAGGAAAGTTTATGGGTCTTACAGTATCATGTATTTGGAGGGCATCAAGTTGGGGAAGGCTGTGCTACAGAAACAGGAACTAGCATTTGAATGCCTTGGAATCAGCTAGCAGTCCACAATATGACCTCACAGCATTCACTCAGCTTATCACATGAGAAATGAAGGGCTGAAATCTTGGTTGGTACTGTTGTTTTTATCTTCAAAGCGTTTCAAATAGCAACCTTAGCCCCAGCCAGCGCCTAAACTGTCAGGAAGGTAGTGTGCTTAGCTTCACAGCTCACACCCTGCACAGGGGTTAGCTGGCTGGTATGGGTGGGCAAGGGGCAGCAGCAACATCAATATTTCCTTGGTTGAGAATCCCCTCATCTTTCTGACAATGTGACACTGAATGTATATGGTGGGTGTGAGCTACAATTTGAACCAATACCAAGTAACATATAAACATAGATCCTGAGACAGGAATGCAGTAATGGGGCAGAGGAAGGCAAACCTATGTTCTGCTCTTCTGGCTCTGTTCTCTCACTTGCATACAAACCTTCTAGTTTGGAACTTTATTAAAGTTCCACATAGCTTGATACAAGCAGCTACATTATCAAGGATACAGGATCCACTGTAGACACTTAGTTCCTTGGTTTAGTTCACTAGTAATCTCTGAGGATATGACTTGCTCTGAGCAACTGAGACAAGGCCTGAACACTTTCCCATTTCTCTTCTCTTCACAACACCAAGAATTACCATAGACAGCATTTGGGGAGGCAAGCACATGTGCTCTAATAAAGTTTCTTTTGGTATGACTTACTGGCTAAGGTTTGCTCAACCTTATGAACTGACTCATGACCATGTTAGGGGGCAAGTAGGAATTTGATCCCAGACCAGTTAGTAATCCTAGATTTCATCTTGCCTTTCTTCTAAAACTATGAAAAACTGTTATCTGGATTCCTTAACCACTAACAAGTTTAGCCATTCTAGCAAGAGTGGGCCTACTAGGCACATTCAAGTTTGCTACTCCAGATGCTGACAGAAGACCATCTGTTGTACATCCAAGTTCCAGGCTGCCAAAAGCTTTGCCCTCAAAACAGTAGGCTCCCCACACCATCACACTCACCAGGTGACCAAAGGTACGTAGCGCCATCTCGGCCCCAATCTCTTCTCCCATAGCAATGAGTGCAATCCCCAGGACTGCTACTCCCTGCAGCAGAAGAGAGACGGTTAAGATCACAGGGCCCTTTGGGACAGGATACACAGGGATTCCCCCAAATGCCAAGGGTGGCATCTCAGCCTGCTTAGATACAACTAGCAACAGAGCATGCCCCCCCTTTTATTTTGGTGGAGAGGAGATGTTCCTAGTGGAATTCCACTCCAGCCAACACTCAGCTCTCTGTCAGTCCAGCTCCAGTTCTTTGTTTATTCTATAACTGCTCTGTGCAAATGCAGGAGTTTGTCAGAGATGCAACATTCTCAGTATCTTAGTCATTAAGGTGCAAAATTTAAGCTCTGAGCAACTGTCCCCAGTTATTTCATTGTAGATTAGTGTGCTGTAAACATACGTGGTAAAAACTTCTTTTTCAGCTTTCAGCCTAGAACCCCAAGGAATAAGCACAGCAACAAAATTGGACAGAAAAGTGAAAATATGTACCATAACTGGAGCCCCAACACCGTAATCTCAGTCATGTCTTACCCATGGCACTTGAAGTTTTGTTGAAAATTGCCTTCATAATCCTTCAGGGCCAGAAGTTTTACTAAACTTTTAAACAGAAACTACATTCGGCATGTTTTACCAAAACTGCATCTAAAATTTTCCTATTACAATAGCATGGAGACTTCTCTTGAAAGATTCAGTGTTCTCTGCCTAACAAAGGAGGTTGCAACCTCACAAGGGACAGAGACATCTTGGATCTCAGAGGAAGTACCTATTTGTATTGCTAATGAAATTTAAAGTTTATAACCTGGATTTTAGAATACTTTGTTCCCAGTGCCACATGACCAGAAGGAGGAAGCCAGCAAATCAAACAGCCCACCTATGTCTTATCTGCTCTAAGTAGCAGTTCCTCTTCAGGGTTTTCCAATCACCTACTCTTGTGCTATTCAGCTGGAGATACCTGGGGATGAACCTGGGACCTTCTCTGTTTTCCCTCTGCCATAGGTGAAAGAGAGAAAAAGAGAGAATCTTTGCCTGTCAATTGATCTGGAAGCCTGCAGCTTACCTGGTGGGCCCCCATGTCGGCAGAATTCTCTTTCTTCTCCTTATCTTTTTTCTCCTTCTTCTCTTTCTCTTCCTCCTTTTCTTTGGAATCAAAATGCTCGCTACAAATGTGGAGAAGCTGTTGTACCTTCAGCACATTGCCGGACCCTTGAGGAAGAAGGCAGGACACTGTGTAAAAATGGGAAGGGGCCTCTATTATGGCCTCAGGCAATACAAACAAAGCTCAGCCCAGACTGACCTGCATAGGCACAGATGTCCACGAGTGTGTTGGCAAAGCTGCGGAAAGGCTCTGACACCACCTGCAGGGCTGCCAGAATTGCTTCAATGGCCTCACCTTTTCCTGTAAGAAATGGGGATGCTCTATAACAGAAATGCCTCAAGACATGACAGGTTTCTGATTTGTGACCTGAAGAGTCAGAACAGGGAAAGATATAGTTGTTTATCACCTAACAGATCTAAACAAAATTAGAGCACGGGGAAGTTATACCTTTTGTTGGATTGCACCTCCCAGAATCCCTCCAACCAGCATGGCCTGTGGTATTCTGGGAGCTATAATTAAAAAATAACTTTTCAAAGCTCTGAAAATAACAAAGAATGTCTTATTTCACCTTTAAGATGTATATTTCCACAGATACAGAGGACTCTGTTCCATGAAATGTATGTTACAATAAATCTCTTCAAATATTAAGGACCCACAACAGCCTCTGTTGTTTTTGCTCCAACACATACACATTGAGCTATCTCTTTGGCTATATAAGCAACAGTCTCCAGGTAGACTCAAGCCTTATGTGAGTATCCCATCAATAGAAACACTAGAACATCATCCACCAAGCACAGTGCCTGGACTTCCACAACTCCCACCTGCAACTGCTACAAATAACTATAAAAAATAGCAAATCACAATATCTTGCCCTTTCCCAAGTGTCAACTCAGTCTTGTGTGAAAAAGATTTTTGTTTGCAATCCAATAATTCTATTTTCTGCATTTTTTCAATTAAAAATGTTTTTGCAATTTTTTTTGTAATCTAGGATTATCTACACATCTGCTCACAGATGTGCCTGAGGGGAGGGATTTATCTCTCAGTAGGCTATGAGTGGAACAGGGAAGCTAAAAACAAGGGGCCAAAAATTGCTCATGGTTTTGGATCCTAACCAGATAAAATCCCAGGATAGAGTGGGGCAATTGGAAAGTGTTTCAAACAAACAGTTGAACAATCCATTAGTAAAATCTAGGCTGGAAAGCAGCAGATTTCAAATTACTAGGAGATACATTTAGGTTAAATAATTAACCTAAGAAACTCTGAATTAAAATTAGCCACCCTGCTGCAGTAAGGAATGTGTTGCTAATAGAAAACCTTGAATAATCCTATATGACTAGCAGAGACAGCTCTAACAACACTTTCTCTGTCTAGGGAAAGAACACTGTGATAAAAGAAGAGCATCTATTTCATAAAATGTCTTTCCTGACGATAATAGTTCAAGTGTGGCAATATGCCTCAACACAACACTGCAGGGACACTAGCCCAGGAATGGCCCTGAGGTACAGTGACAGCTGTGTCTTCACTGTGAAAAGCCAAGAAAGGGAGCCATGACACACCTGCAGCCCCATTTCCAGACTCAGGGGCAGAGGGAGAAACGGTACCCAAAAGAGAATGCAGGGCTGATACCCATCTGCCATACGTGCAAAAAAGGAAGAAGAGTTATTACCTTAAATGCCTCCCATTGGGAGCTGGCTATAGAGCAAAGTTTGGAAAAACTATAGCTGTAGTCCAAAAAGGCAACTTTTCTAAGCTCCACTCAGGATCCTGTTTTTCCATTACATAAGTGCCCATTTTAAAACCACAAACTTAAGCAGTGTGCTTACCTAGGTGGTTCAAGCCCAGGCCAAGAGGTAACCATCTAGCATATGTGTCTTTCAGCTCTGTCTCAGACTTCTCCATGATGGTTTGAAGGATAGTGGAGGTGACATCTCCATTGCAGGAGCCCACAGCAATCATTCCACAAGCCAGGGCTGTCACGCCAGCCACCTAGGGAGGAAGCTCAAGTCACAACCACCTCTGCAGCTGGGTATATCTTGCAGAAGACCACACAAGGATCACCCAGGCACCTGCAAGGCAAGGGTGCGTCTGAAGGGCCAAGGCACCTGGTTTCTGCAGCACATGACCATCTGTGAGGCATCAAAGGAAAGAGCCCCCTGGCAACTGAATGAATCCCATTTTGAGAGAAAGGCGGGATATAAATCCCTTAAATAAATAAAAATAAACTGATTATTTTTCCTAGGGACCCTTTTATAGCTTCGACCATTACTTAAGAGCACCTCTCTAACTTGACAGTCAAAGGCAATCCCCCCTCTGAACAAAACATGCCTAGAAAGTCCTGTGATAGATTCACCTGAAGGTCACCATAAGTCAGAAATGACCAGAAGGCACACAACAATAACAGCTTATTTAGAAAATAATGACTATTTGTTTAGTTATTTTGAAAATAGTTGCTATTTATTCGCTTTTACTATACTATAAATTTATTTTTAATTTTTTTTTTCATTTTTGTCAAGGGTTTCCATGGTCAAGTGGGGATTTGGACATTGGTCTCCCAAAGTCCTAGTTCAGCACTGGCTTTCTTTCAAACAATAAATATCTATATATATAGATATATATGCCAAGCTAAGTAAGGTATACATAAAGCATTTCATGTTTCTAAACTAAGAAAATTATTTTCACTTCACAAAGAAGTTAATATTGCATTTTCTTTATCTGAAAATTTCTATCTTTTCTCCACCTGAAAAAAATGTTGTTCTTCCCCATGGCTCCAGCATTTCTACGAGGTTTACCACTCTGAGCCTTTAACTACAATGAAGAAATCTATGCCTGAACCCCAGAAGCTGCAATTCTACTCTAACTTTCCATTCAACATGCCCTCTTGATGACACAGGCAACCTGTGCATAAGATGGCTGTGACACTACTCTCTCACCTCCATGCTGGATTTGGAATCACCCATCACAGGAAGCAGCAAAGTGAGGACATCTTCTCTATTGGACCCAGCATATGCCAGCCCCAACCTGCAAGAGAGCACCATATCATCTGAGTGGCCCATGGGACATTTCATGAAGAAGAAAAGGAAAGCCCGGGCAGGACCTTACCCAAAGATGGCACCAATCCTCATGGTATTGCTATTGTGCAGGACATAGTCTGAGAGCAGCGCAAGAGCAGGATCACACTCATTTCTTACTCCGGAGTTCACAATTCCACAGGCCAGGAGAGCCCCTGACTACAGGATACAAATAAAATAAAATGAAATAAAATGAAAATAAAAAATTGGGGTGAGCGAGGATACCATCCAGTAAAACAAAATATAGGACAATCAACACTTTGCACAGTAAGGGTCTTAAAGTGAGGTGTTCATGCGAAAAGGGAACAGATTTATACCACTAGCAATCTACATCATGAGCATATCGGGTTACTGGTGGGAGGAAGCATCTTTACCTCAAGTACCTGAATTTCAGGCTACGGATTGAAGAAAGGATGAAACTGGCATGGGAAGCAATCACATCACTCACCTAACTTAAGCAACTGCAACCAAAGTGCTACAGAATCTAGCCCCACTGCAGAGTGTTAAATATACTATCCTGCTAATATAAGGCTAGGCTTTATGATTAGCATGCTTCAGGGTTGACCAAACAGCATCACCCATTCCACAATTCCCCTCAGTGACAAGAACACACTTCATACATGGAAGCACCCATGTTTGGTCCCTGTCATCTTGAGAAAGCGGTGGGAAAAATTCCTGTTGAAAACCCTGAAAAGATACTACAAATCAATGTAACAATACCACACTAGCTGGACCTATGGTCTAACTCTGTATAGGTCAGCTTATTACCTTCCTAAGAAGAGTCTGCCTTATTCTTTGGCAATGGCTAGACAGCAAAACACAGGCCAGGAAAAGAGTTTGGAAAAGTACCTTTTCTACAACTCCCAGCTGTCAGCCATGTTGGCTAAGGGATTCTGAGAGTTATAGTTCAAAAGGAACTTTTCCCTTTTCCGAGCAGGAGATTCACCCACCTTGATGTAGTCTTCTGAAGAATACAGATACTTGTCAATCTGTGTAAGCCCTCCATCCACATCCCACAACAGAATCATCCCCAACGAGGCGGCAGCACTTAGCATCCCTGCAGAACAGATGTAAAAGCTTCTTAAAATGGGACCAGATACTGGGTTACAGTCAGTTAAAATTAATCTACTGGTATATGTTCACTACTAATAAAGGGCTTCAGGACAGCTAGGAAGGGCAGGTACCTAAGGCAAACACTGCCAGTAGTTCCAACTTTAAATGAATACCTCCCTGACAAGGAAGAAGCATTTTGTTTCTCAAAAAAGTTTACAGAATAGACTGTCCTCTGTGTTTTATGCAGAAATCCTCTCAGCTTGCTGGCTGCATAGAAGATATCTGTTAGATGTGGCACACACAAATTCAAAAGTTCACATGTGCAAACAGCTCCACTGTCAAAGACTATGGAGTTCATATCAAGAAACATTGATGACAGAGGACACTCCAGGTGACAAACGGCCACTAAAGAAAAAGAAAAAAAGGCATAGTTTTGCTGCAGTGCTGTCTTATCCTTAATGAAAGGGCGGCAGAGAGACAAAAACAAGAACTGGGGAAAAAGAACGTGGGAGACCTGGCTTGAACTACTGTGATACTGCAAGTCCCCAGTGTTTTGTAGATCATGGGTACACTTTGGAATTTTGAGAAAACCTCAGGAGCACCCTTACAAAATGGCTGCCATATGGGGCATAGTGAATCACAAAATGGCCGCCACAAGTGGCATAGCAGGATCTACCTTGATTGCCCATGCCGTTAACAAAAAGGTGGGCAGGGGTGAAAGAGAGAAATATAGACAAGGACACACCCTTGAATTTCACAGAAAAGGACTTTTAAAAATTATTTTAAACAAGACTCTTAGCTCCCACCCAGTCAAAACTGATGGGATATGAGGGCCTCAGTGTACTCTGGAAAGTTGACAACAGTCACCAGACTTGAGATTTACATTTAAGGAAAATAAGCAGCATACACACATTCAGAATTTATTAGGAACATGGCATTTCCTCTGAAGTGCTAAAATGAGAGGAAGCAGAAATACATTCACACAAGCAGTTCTGTGCTTGATTACTGAGAAAAAAAGGAGAGAAGGCAAGTACTTTATCACTTTCTGATAAAGAAGAATGAGCAGGAGAAGACACACTTCGGCTTCACAGGAGCCAGAGGAAGTCTTTGAAAGTGCTGCTGCATCTATGGGTGTCATGTTAGACACTTGTATCACCTCCTAGACCACAAGGCCTCCCAAAGCAATGGATAAAAACCAATTAAAATACAAAGATAAAATCATGTTAAAATACTCTTTTAAAACTCCTAAAAGCAGTCTTAAAACATTCCTAGAATCCAGCCTTGAAACAGTTAGAACAGAAATTTCAAACACTGAATCTCATGCAAGACAGCACTGGTTTAGCTGCCCAGTGGGAGCTTAAAACAGATAGGGCCAGCCTAACTTCCTTGGGTAGGGTGCTTCACAGCTCAGGTGCTGCTACAGAAAAAACCCTGTTAAATGTACCCACAAACATAACTTCATGAGGTTCATTGATTATCCGGAAACTTTGACCTTGGACTGCCTTATCGACCTGCCTATCTGATACCTTGAATCTTGGACCGTTTGACACTCTTTTGGTAATCCTTCTATACTGCTTTGAATCTCCAAGACTGTGTTGCTTGTACTGGCTCTGCTATCTGGGGGTTTGTTTGTTTAAGAACTAGCTGGCTTATCAGCCATTTGGCTGCGTTCTTGGACACCAATCTTCCTCCATAATCATCCCAGCCACCACCACTATTGCTCCACCTCTCACCATGGTCCTTGTTCTTGTACAGCCATTTGTTGCCGTCGTCAGTCAGAAGCTTGTCCTGCCCAAAGGCAGCATTCACGAAACCATTCACAAAGGATGAGGCCAAGTTCATGCGGGCAGAATCCACCTGAGAACCACTGCCACCAAACCCTGAGAGAGGAGAAAGTGTATGGTGAGCCAGTCAATGCTGATACAAAGGGGACAGACACTTCTGACTCGGACTAAGATTATTAGAACATTATTTGTGTTAGTAAACTATCCTATGTTTCTCCAGTCATCCAATGGGGAGTTCCCAAGAGCATCCTAGAAAGTGCTTTTACTGTAGTCAGCAAACATCAAGACTGCACAATCACCTGTCTCGATGCAAAGAAAGTGACAACAAACTGCATAGCAAGGACACAGCAGCTGACAATATATAAAATCTAAGGCCAATCTGGTGTAGAGTGGGAATGGTTAGACTATATTCTTAAGAACCACTCAATTCTCCTGATAGGTTTAAAGTCCAAACAATAATTTTGCCACGCAAACAGAATCCTCTTGAATGCACAGCATTCTTCCTTCCCACATAGAAACATACTAAGAGCATCAAAAGATTCCCAACTGTGGCACACATGTGCTCAGGAGTAATTACACACTTCTCAATTTGACTACCATAATGCATTGTGTCCATGTAAACAATACAGAATACAACTCCACTTTTACCCAATCCAAGTGCAAGGTTTAATTCACAGCAGTTGATATTGGTTTATACTGGTTAAAATCTGTTTCCAAGGATAAATTCAAAGTATTTATTTTAACCTGTAAAGCCTTCAACAGCCAAGGTGTGGAATAAGGTTAGGAAGAGCTTTTCATATAAAGTATCTCCTGTGAACTGAGTATATATAATGGCTGGGTACGAGAGGGAATTTCAGGAAATATTGCTTGTTACCTGATTGTATGACAAACAACTCCTACTGAAATTCTCTTCTACACAACCATTAAAGGGACAGGTGCCCTCTCCAGATTTCATTCTGGCAAGCCTACCAGTGACATTACATAATGTGTAAGATATTGCTGCAAGTGTTCTTGCAGTCTGCAGTTAAGTTCCTTTTTCAATCTTAAACTGTGGTCATTACAAAATATAAACCTAAGTTTTAGCAAAATCAAAAATCATAAAATAAATAAAGTTCAACCTCACCATTTGCAGTCAGGTAATTTTTAATATATATTTATTAATGCATTTATGAGATATTTATATACAGATTATTAATATATTTATTTATTATATTGTATATATTAACAATATATTAATGTATTTCAAATATTTTTAATCCACTGTTCAGCTAAAAGTGAGAATCTATTTTTTTTTTCATTGCTGGCATGTACACCACTAGGGAATTTTATCCCAAGGAAAATTTGTCAAACCCACTCCCCCTAAGAGCATTAGAAACATGCCTATTTTGCAAGCCCTTTGGAGCATCAACAAAAAGCTCATGGAGTTGATCTTGTCTAGTACAGGTTGAGTATCCCTTACCCGACATGCTTGAGACCAGAAGTATTTTAGTTTTCAGTTTTTTGAATATTTGCATGTACATATCTCTCTTGGGTGTGGCTTTGGCGCTTGAAGCTCAACATGTCTAAGACTGAGCTTCTTGTCTTTCCACCTAAACACACCCTTCATTATCCCTTTTCTGTTTCTGTCGACGACACTTCTATTCAAGCGGTTCATCAAACCCGCAGTCTTGGCTTCATTTTTTACTCTTCTCTGTCATTTATTCCCCAGATCCAGGCCACCGCTAAGGCCTGTAGATTCTTTCTCCATAACATTGCCAAGGTCCGTCCATTCCTCTCAGCCTCTACTGCCAAGACTCTGGTCCATGCCCTAGTGGTATCGTGACTAGATTATTGTAACCTTCTTCTGACAGGGCTTCCTCTCCCACACCTCCATCCTTTAATCTCTGTCCAGCATTCAGCTGCACGTATTGTCACATCCACTTGCTGCTCTGACCATGTTTCTCCTCTTTTATCCCCTTTTCATTGGCTTCCCTTCCCATTCCGCATCCGGTACAAGCTTTTGTTGTTGACTTTCAAAGCCCTCCATGGACTGGTCCCTCCTTACTTATCAGAGCTTCTTTCTCCTTACATTCCCACTCGTACCCTCCGCTCTGGTAGTCAAGGTCTCCTGTCCCAGCGTAGGATTGTCACTGCCCCCTCCCGGATTCATCCCTTCTCACCTGCTGTCCCTTACTCCTGGAACCTTCTTCCACCACATGCGCACGTCATCACTTCTCTACCCAGTTTCAAAATTGAGTTAAATACTATATTGTTTAGAGAAGCGTTCCCAGGGGTGATCCCCTCTCTGCCCCAGGATGCCTTGTTTTAACTATCCATTAAGAAGCCAAGCCCTCCCTCCAGTCCATCACCCTTGGTCCAGGCCTCGGAGGTAGAGAAGAACTGCTGGACCTGATCCCCTTCCCCACCACCACTCCCTTCTCCTTTTGTGTCATGTCTTTTTAGATTGTAAGCCTGAGGGCAGGGTACCGTCTAATTAAAAAGATTGTATGTATAGCACTGTGTAAATTTACAGCGCTTTATAAATAAAGGATAGCAACAACAACAACAACAACAACATAATGTATATCCTGGAGATGAGACTCAAGTCTAAACACAAAATTCATTTATGTTTCATATACATCTTATTCGCACACGTGCTGTTCTGTGTACAATTCATTATGTGAAAGATTAAAACACCCTGGTTTCATGGTGTCAAGAGATCAATTCTGCAGCAATGTAACTGCTTAAACAGTTTTCTCACCCCACAGCAAAAACAGCTTCTAAAATATGAAGTAGATCTGAGGAGTGAGAGGAGACCCAAAAACAGTTTCCAATACAGAATGAGTGACTCATTTGGGCAAGAAAATCTCTGGAACCGCATGCATACAGAAAGACAACGGACTGAACTGGAACCATTTTATATGAAGTAGCATAAAAGCAGGGTACCCGGAGTCAGCATTTGTCTGCACTGGAGGTTTCATATGACCACAACCCAGAATGGAAACAGGAATGCAAAAAGCCACCCTGAATACCTAAAACCAGCACACACAGACCCCAAACTCCATTTCTCAGAGCACTTACGGTTGTTTTCTAGATGGGTTTTGTAAATATCATCTGGCACCTTGGGCTCCATGATGTCCAGCTGAAAGGAAACGAAGGTATTACTCTTCTCTGTCCTATGCCTGAAAGTATCATACTAAAGATTCCTTAGCATACAGTGCACCTGTTTGGATAGTGACAGCAAAACACACCTAGCTCAGGGGTATGTAAAGTACAAACCTTCAGAAGAGGTTGGACTTCAAGTGCCACCAGCCCCAGCCAGCAAAGCCAGAGGTAAGAAATCTTGTGAGCTGCAGCCCAACAACATCTGAAGGACTTCTAATCCAGCCCATTTTCAGTGGTGAGTAATCAGGTGTCAATGGAGGAACTCTAATCCCATTAGAATAAGTAAGCCTGATGAGCCTTCTCACTCCCTAAGAATATATGAATGAATTCCCACTTATTTCCCAAAGTGTCAATATGTCAAACCAGCCATTTGGTTGCACAAGCAAACTCTGCATGAAACACCTACAATTGGACTTCTCTCAAACATGATGCTAGCATCCACTACAAATCCAGAGGCCAAGATCTGTAAAAGGTCCCTGGAGCAGTGGTATAGTGACTAATTCACTACTATCTCCTTACCCAATACTTGCCATATGTTAAAACAAAGCAAAAAACAAACAAAAATGTGAAAGTTTATGGAAGACTGGACAATGGAGACTGTTGAATAGCCTAAGGGGAAACTGAAAAAGCTTGACATCAGAATATAGGGAATTCACCTCCCTGGCCAGAGCCAGAAAGTTGCTATTGAGCTGGACGTTGGACATTATTTCTGTGAGGTCCTCATATTCCTCAACATCCTCGCTCAGCTCTAGAAAGACTCCATGGCGACCCAGCATGAAGGCCATTTGCTTCTGGACAACACTATAAAAAACAAACAAAAAATACAGACACATCAGTGGGTTAAATTCAAATTAAAAACCATTTTGCTAAGGTCCATTTAAATGAATGTGATTATGTTAACCACAACTGAGCCCTACTAATTCCAGTGGGCCCACTCTTAACTAAGTTAAACTAACGTTGGATTTAGAAGTTGGACATGCAATACCCCACAGTACAAGGTAACAAGGCTAATGGGCACCTCATAATTTCCTATCTGGAAGATTTTTTGGAGTCTGCCAGACCTGGGTACCTTCCAACAGAAAACAAAGCAAGCCATTTGCAAGTAAATGCCATTTAGGATTATTTCTGAGCATGGACCAGGCCAGACCTTTAACTCTAGAAAACCATGGACTGCAAACAATAGGCTAAATTCTGTAGATGCTGCCACTCACCATCCTAGCTTGACCCCCGAAAGCAAACAAAATATTCATTTGAGCAAGATTTTAATCTCCCATAAAATGTCATGAACATCTGACCTTGATGTTTAATTTTATTTTAATTCTTATGCATTAAAAAAAAAGGAATCCACATGCCTATTGCTCTGGCTGTTGGAAGTTGTTGGTTTTTAAACAAGTGAGATAGTATTTGAAACAAACAGGTAGAGCAATATTATGACATGCCAGAGTCAAATTTCTGTCTTTCTGGGGGGAAACATGTAATTCTATACTGCTAAGACACACATTCTGCTATCAGAATGGAGAAGCAATAAAAATGATGCAGCTATGCTCAATCAGAAAAGTTTATATCAGTTGTAGAATGTAGCTTTATTAGGAAGGAGCTTCACTTCTAATTTGTTAGAGGCACAGAAGACAATAAGCAGTCAACATGCTAAACAGCAAGAACTTCACCTTTTAAGATCCCTATACAAAGATGCCTATTTCTAATCTCTTGCCTCAAGGTGGGCTGTTCTCAGAATTTTATTAAAATCCCTGTTCCTGTGGTCTACCAATATACTTTAGGTATTCAGAACAAGGTGATCTCTCCATAAAGGAAAAGCTAATCTTCAAGAACACTGGGAGAGCCTTTTAAATTAGACAAGGGCCCATCTAAACCTGAAATTCTCTGCTTGAGTCCCAACAGCCAGCTAGCATTTCACTGTCTGCTAGGTACTACCCAATGGCTCACTGGTAAACTTTGATCTGCTTTCTGTCTTCCTGTGTTTTATTCTTCCTCTCCATGTCAAGTTAGGTGAATTAAGTGTACCAAGTAACATAATCTTACTGCATCTGAGTAACCTTCAGAGTTCTTTCCAGCCACTGGCCAGTTCTCTTTTCCAATTCCCTGTCCGCCATTCACAACTCTCTGTCTTCAGGACTTCGTAGAAAGTACCCAACCCTGAACAAGAGTGCCACATACACATCTTTGCAGGAGATGAAAATGTTCTCTGCCAATTCCATGTCATTCAGCATGAGAGCCAGGCGTAGAGCTTCAGGGTAGCGGTTGAACTTGCGGAAGATACTGAGAGCACAGCGGAGGAGAGCTGAGTTCTCGGGCTCAGGGACATAGCTAACACAGCTTCAGGGGGAGAAAGAGGGAAATTAAGGTTGACTGATCAAAGCTGAATGCATACTGTTCTGTTCATTTAGTGTGTGACATGAAACACTACAACATAACAGCACTCCAGATGTTACTGGACTGTAACTCCCAGAAGCCCTTGCCAGAATAGCCAATGCTGAAGAATATTGGGAGCTGCAGTCAAACAGCATCTGGGCTATCCCAGCATTACAACCACACAGGACTAAATGTGCCACATTCACCTGATGGAAGCAGACAAATGATCTTCAAAGCTAATTATCAACAGAAAGTAAAAAAAAGAATCTAAGGGTTTGACCAAGGATGCACAGTTCATGGATATGGAGAGCCAACTCTACTATACACTACCTTTTGAAGCTGTCCAACTTTTGTCCTCCTTACTCTTTCAGAGCATGGAAAAATTACATTTTTGGAACACAGTTCTCTAAGCACCTCAGCCAGCATGGCCACTATGCTCACTGGCTGAATGATTCTGAGAAATGTCATTCAAAAAGCAGCTTCAATTTTTTTTTCTTACATTCTAAACACACTCATCTCCTCTTATCTCTTAAGTCTCTGTTTTGTTCAGTTCTGCCATAGCTATTCTGATGCCCACACTACCAAGACCTTCTATTTGATCCCCCAGAAACTATCTTAGCCCAGCTACAATTAGTTTTTTGTTACTTTCTCAAACTCCAAGAGCATGAGTTGTTTCTTTGAAAGCAGTTTCACAGAAGGTCTTTATTACATCATCATCCTACTTAAAATTCTAAGACAACATCTTCTATTCATACTCTTCCTTTTCTACTGCTTTTTCTGGGGTTTTTTCTTTTTTATTGTTCTTTTTTGCTTATCATGGAAAAATCTATTTACTTAATCATTTTAAGGTTAATAAAAAGACAGAATAATGGCACATCACCCTCTAATTGCTAGTATAATGAGCACTTTCAGGAAATGTTCTTAATCCCATAGATTTGGGGGGGAGGGTTAAAAAGAGTAGACCAACCTGCTATCCACATCACCAAATCAAACTAATCCAAGTACCATTTGTTGTAGTTTGCACTTCTGTAATCAGTCAGAAGAAACAAGGAGGCTCTAAATACCCAGACTCTGCCCTGGGCTCAAAAGCAATTCAGGTCTTTCTTCTACATACACATACCCCAATTAATCTCATCACAACTGACCCACCTAGTCAGGTAGAGACAGACTTTTGCGTAGGCATTGTCATCGATATACTCCTCTAGCATGTCCATCTGTTCAATCTCCATCAGCAAGTCACAAGCTTCATGCTCAGCGTTGTGGGCCATGTTGTATGGCACAATCTCCTTCACAAGGGTCAGCAGCGTGTCCTTCTGGGTCTTGTCAGCCTCATCAATTTCCTGCCACTCTTTGGCTACTTCACCAGCTAAGTGCCTGAGGAGACAGAGAAAGAAAGATGAACAGCAAAAGAAACAATATTTCATAGAATCACAAAACAGTAGAACTAGAAAGGATCCTTATATCAGGCAGAATTATAACTTAATACTGGATTATATCTGAACTAAAATACAACAAAATAAAACAACCAATGACTATATCATTATTATCATAACAATAATGATAAATTATCAGGAGAGGTTAAAAACAGAAACATGTTGAAAACGGGGCATGAAAACAGTCTCTCAGTTACAACTAATTCCAGAGCTTGAGGGCCACCATCAAAAAAGACTATTTAGTGTTGGCCCCCAATCCGAAAGAGAGTGGTACTGTCAAAAGGTTTTCATTTTTACATCTCATGAAGAGCCAGAAAGAATACATTGATGAAGTGGCTCCATCAAAAAACCTGGGTCCAGGATACAGAAAGCTTTTAACAGGAGTATCAGTATCTTGAATTCACACGGGCAACAAAACCAGTGCAGGACATACAGAAATGGCATTATGTATTTCCTGTCCATTTTGCCCCTGTCTCTGTACGCACTTCTTCCTCTAAGACTAGGCCTCAGCCCTGGCTTACTCCCATCATTAGGTTTCTTCGGTCCTGCTCTAGAGCAGCTGAACGTCTTTGCAGAAAGTCCAAACAGCGGCCTGATTTTATCCATTTCAAATTTGTTCTTTCTTCCTTCTCACGCGCCCTCTCTATGGCAAAACAACATTATTGCAAATCAGTGATCTCTGCCAATGAGAGGCGCCCGCAGCGCTTGTTCTCCACCTTCAACTCTTTGCTTAAACCTCTCTCTCCTCCTGTCTCTTCATCATTCTCTCCTAATGACTTTGCTAATTATTTCATCTCTAAGATTACCACTATTCGCTCTGAGATAGCCCCCCCCCCGACTCTTCTTCTGCTCATAATCTTCTATCGCCCTCGCCTAACAAATTTTCTGTGTTTCCTCCTGCTTCTTTGGATGAACTCTCTACACTTCTGAACTCTTGCAAACCTGCAACTTGTTCTCTTGACCCAATTCCTACTCGTCTTCTAATCTCTATACAGTGGTGCCTCGGGTTACGAAATTAATTCGTTCCGCGGCCGCTTTCGTAACCCGAAAAGCCTTCGTAAGCCGAATTGCCATAGGCGCTAATGGGGAAAAGCCGCGATTCCGTGCGAAAAAGCCGAAAAAAAGCACCAAAATTTTTTTCGTAATCCGAAAAAACATTCGTAACCCGGAACAATGATTCCCTATGGGATTTTTTCGTATCCCGAAAATTTCGTAACCTGGGTATTTCGTATCCCGAGGTACCACTGTAGCTCCTTCTTTTCTGCCCTCTCTTCTCCATATCTTCAATCTCTCTCTCTCTCTACAGGCTCCTTCCCTTCGAACTTTAAACATGCTCTCATTTCCCCAATTCTGAAAAAACCTTCTCTTGACCCCTCCTCTTTGTCTAGCTATCGTCCGATTTCTCTTCTTCCCTTTCTTTCTAAGGTTTTGGAACAGGTTGTTTATTCTCGCTGTCTTGAGTTTCTTGAAGCCAACTCCATCCTCGATCCCTTTCAGTCTGGTTTCCGCCCAAGGCATTCTACAGAGACAGCTCTCACTAAGATCTCGAATGACCTTTTACAGGCCAAGGCTAATGGCCTCTACTCTGTTCTCATCCTTCTTGATCTGTCTGCAGCCTTTGACACCGTTGATCACTGTCTTCTAGTTAATATACTTTCTGACCGTGGGTTCTCAGACTCTGTTCTCGACTAGTTTAGATCTTATTTGTCTGGCAGATCTTTTGCAGTGGTTGCAGGAGGTCAGACTTCATCTCCTGTTCCCTTATCTGTTGGAGTTCCCCAGGGCTCTGTTCTGGGTCCCCTTCTGTTTTCTCTCTACACACTGTCCTTAGGAAAACTCGTTAGCTCTTTTGGTTTTTCCTACCACCTGTATGCTGATGACACCCAGTTGTATCTTTCCACCCCTGATCTTTCTCCAAGGCTTGAACAGCAAGTTTCATCATGTCTCACAGCTGTCTTGCAGTGGATGCGCCATCGGCGTTTGAAACTCAACATGTCAAAGACAGAGCTTCTTGTCTTTCCTCCTAAGCCCACCCTTTAACACTCTTTTTCTGTCTCTGTGTGCAACACTTCTATTCATAATAATAATAATAATGTTATTTCTAAGACCGCTATTCCGCATGATCATGCGGTGTACAGTAAAATTGAACACCATACAAAAATTGCAAGGCCTCTCCCCCCCTCAGATGGTGGTTGGAGGAGGGCTTTTTTCTTCAGGCCAGGCCTCTCTCCCCCTCAGATGGTGGTTGGAGGAGGGCTCTTTTTCTTCAGGCCAGGCCTCTCTCCCCCTCAAGATGGTGTTTGGAGGGGGGCTCTTTTTTCTTCAGCCAGGCCTTCTCCCTGTCAAGATGGTGGTTGGAGGAGGGCTCTTTTTCTTCAGGCCAGGCCTCTCTCCCCCTCAAGATGGTGGTTGGAGGAGGGCTCTTTGTCTTCAGGCCAGGCCTCTCTCCCCCTCAAGATGGTGGTTGGGGGGGGCTCTTTTTCTGGCCAGGCCTCTCTCCCCCTCAAGATGGTGGTTGGAGGAGGGCTCTTTGTCTTCCAGGCCAGGCCTCTCTCCCCCTCAAGATGGTGGTTGGAGGAGGGCTCTTTGTCTTCCAGGCCAGGCCTCTCTCCCCCTCAAGATGGTGGTTGGAGGAGGGCTCTTTGTCTTCCAGGCCAGGCCTCTCTCCCCCTCAAGATGGTGGTTGGAGGGGGGCTCTTTTCAATTCAACCAATCCAGCAAGCCCACAGTCTTGGTTTTATCTTTGATTCTGCTCTGTCGTGTATCCCTCAGATCCAGACCACAGCCAAGGCTTGTAGATTCTTTTTGTACAATATTGCTAAAATCCGACCATATCTCTCCACCTCTACTGCCAAGATCCTGGTCCATGCCCTAGTGATCTCACGACTTGATTACTGTAACGTCCTAATAATAATAATAGAAATACTCATCCCTCCTGATTCACCGACTTGGAGTCTGCAGTCTTGGTCCTTCGTGGATGGCAAGCAGGGAGGGAGAAAATAACATGCGTGCCCGAGGCATACATGCCATTACGTGCGCAGGAGTGTGCAGCCATTATAACCAATGGCAATTTGAATATTTACATTTTTCCAGATTCATGTGTGTGTGGGAAGTGTCTGGAACAGATCTCCCACAAATCGGGAGGGACACCTGTACCTAGAAATTCAACACTGTTTGAACGATTATAATTTTAGATGAAGGGTGAAAACATGGCTATTTTTGCAAGTATCCTCTATGTAATCCAAGGTATCATCTATTTCATGTATCATGTAAATACTGTATTCTATGTTTTGTGGGTTTTTTTCCAGTTTTTTTATGCCATTTTGAAATTTCCAGATCTAAGTGGTGTATAAACATTCAAAGGCATATTAAGTAAAGTCAGGGCAACAAAAAGCACATTGCAGTAGTTAAGTCAATATGTTAACAGGTCATACACAAGAGCATTTAGATCTTGACAAAGCTGCTAACACACTGCAACTGCTAGCCCATGAGCAAGCAGATTTAAGAGAAGAAGTATTACTCCTTCAGCCTCCAAATACTCACATGTCAGACAGTCACATTATTTCAGAAAAAGAGTGAGGACATCTCTTTTGTTATGCAACATTTAGAATCCCTATACTGCACACTATTAATTTTTAGCAAGCAGGTTTCTTCATTTCAGTCCTTCAATGGAAATGCAAATTTCCTTAATATTATTCTAGCAAATATTACCTTTTCAACGAATTTTAAGTTTACTGCCAAAGGTTGCAATGGAAGAAACAAAATGGTATAAGTGGACCCAGTCAAAGCATCTATCCCCAGTGATGAAGTTCTGCTTTCTTACATTCCAAGTTTTCACTAGACATGAGTTTTATATCTATACCTACATACGTATATTTGTATCTTCTTCAGCCATAAGAAACTTTTTAAAAAACTGGCAAGGATACCAATTTCTCATGCAGTTATTAAATTCTATTCCTTTGCCATCTTCCTATAGTCAGAAAGAAAGGCTACCTCCATAACAACCAACAACCAATAAGCATTCTACCAAGCTGCAGCAGAAAGACCCTCTTCCACTTTGATCAACCTCTTCAATCTCATCTGTTCCAATCTCATCAGATTCCAGAAATATAGCAGGATCAAGCCCAATTAGTACTTGGAGGGAATATCATGGATCTCACCTGAAACCCTGGAAAGCCACTGACAGTCGGCTGACTATACTGAGCTATCTGGATCAATGATCTAACTCAATATGAGGCCATT
Organism: Sceloporus undulatus; assembly: GCF_019175285.1. Taxonomy (NCBI): domain Eukaryota; kingdom Metazoa; phylum Chordata; class Lepidosauria; order Squamata; family Phrynosomatidae; genus Sceloporus; species Sceloporus undulatus. The sequence continues at coordinate 266,693,637 of NC_056524.1, forward strand.
TCTTAAGATGGGAAGAAGTCTGTTCCACCACACATACTGAAAAGCTACTTGCTTCCCAACTGTTTGTCCCCATCTCTTTTTCTTTTCTGTTGTATCTTTTTACATGGTAAGGCTATGGGCAGGAACTGTTTCTATTTCACAGACTATATGTAATTCATGAGACCTCTGGATTAATATAAGCACCCCTTCTATGTAATGGAAAACAGTGCTGACCCACAGTGGCCATGTCATAGGCTGATGGAACATAAGGAAGGAACTTTACTGAAGCTAAGCAGGCACAGATCTGGTCCATGCTTAGATGGGAGACCCCCTGGGTGCTCTATGTATGCTGCCTTGCACTCCCCAAAGGAAGATGTAGAACAAGTTACTAAAAGAAACAGACTCTAAAATAAATGCACTCCTGAATTTTGACTGGTCTAGCCTCTCCATTCACCACTTACCTGACATATTCGTGCCCCCATGAGGCCAAAGGCTCCTGGGATCCCACCAACCGATATTTCAGACACTCCCGCTCTCCACTCATCGTCATGGCCAGAACAGAAATTATGTCAGCTGCAAATCGCTGTGAGCAGAAAGGGAATAGTTAAAGATGTATGCCTCATATTTCACATGGTAGCCAGTTTGACTGATGACCGCCACAGATCTGGATGTGAGTGTTTTGGTAGCTCTGCACTGTCCTAGCCATACATAACTAGAAGCCCTCTGAGATTAAAAGAAAAATACGGGAAGTCTTCATAGAAACTGGTCCTCCCTGTTAACAGAACAAACAAACAAAAATGTCCCCATTTAACAAAAAGCTAAACTAGCCCACTGGTCCAGGGCTTTGAAATCCACACCAGGAAAATTCCCATTTCTCTCACCAGTCTGATTTGATTCACCTGCAGAACATATTTGTTTCAATGCAACTGAGACAAATGAAAGACAAATCAAGATAGCAACTTATTACTTTCTCTGACCAGATCAGGCTACATACCTTATTCTCTCCTGCGGGCATGTTTTCACAGATCTCCTTCAATTTGCCATAATGTGGGCGTAGGAACTTCAGGGGTTTGGGCACAGAGGTCATGGAAGTTGTGGAAGAGCGGATCTGCCTGCGCAGCTCCTCCAGGGCAGGCCGATAGAGAGAGGTATCATGCTCCTGCAACCAAATCAGCTGCTATCAGGAAAACAACAATCTCTTGTTTTCAAACCCTCACCCCACAGCAAAGCTGCCACTTCTACTCCACAGTAGAAGTCTTAAAAACTGGAAACTATGAATCCCAAATATGCTTCCACTTCACAAAAAGCCTTTTCAATAAGGGCTCCGAGACTGTGGAACAGCCTTCCTGAGGACATCCGATCAGCGCCCTCACTAGAGATATTCAGGAAAGCAGTGAAAACCGAACTATTTCGCCAAGCATATCCAGATATGTTATAAGATAATGACTGACATGCCCCTTGAATGAGTTGCTGCTATTTGCCAGTGGTATTATATTGTGTATTGCATGGTTATTTCTAATCATTAGTTAATATGCTGGATTTTAAGGTTCATAATTGGTTAGAGAATTTTAATATATATATTGTGATTTTATTAGTCTGTACCCTGCTTCCATCCAATCGGGAGAGGCAGGGAAACATAAATATATTATTATTATTATTATTATTAATTATTATTATTATTAAAAATGTGTTAAGCAATACACTGTTGGCATCTGGAGCCTGTTCTCAGAGAGATTCAAACAGGAAAGAGAATTCCTTGTGGGCATCATTGCACACTGTCCTTCATGAACTTGCCCAGTCACTCATATCTTCATCAAAGGTTCCTCTCATGGTGCCTCCAACTCTGCAGATGAGGCAGATGGTAACTTGGTAGAGGGACATCTTAGAGATTGCCCTCCTTTTATAAATTACCTTCGCCCAAAGAGCCTTTTAAATATTTTCTGGTTTATCATTTTTTATTCTGTGCCACTTGAGAGATGAAAAGTGTAAATAAAGCTCATTTTCCAAGTGTGTTTTTATTCATAACCAGTTAAGAATTAAGACACAAAGTTGTAGCAGAAAATTACATAGTTGAGGTTTATGCTGATTAATCTGTGGGACTGGATTTTTAATGAAAACTTGTTGACTTTTGGTCAAGTTCAGGTAGAATAGTTTAGTTTAGTTTTACTAGAATAGGAAAGGGAAAAGGCATCTTAAAAAAGCCCTTTCCATAAAGCCAGGAGTAGAATCTTCCATTTATTAAATACTATGTTCTTATTTTTTTTCAGTGTAGCAGTGTAGCAAAAAGCACCCATAAATCCAGTTTATTTACATGCAAGAAACTGACCAACCAAATAGTTAAAACCTCTTTATTCAGTTGCAGATCTAATTGTAATGCCATAAGTATTATGACTAACAGTTAGAATTCTGCACAGATGAGACTGTGCTGAGAACTGGGAAAGAATAAATGTGTTATCAGCATAACTGCAACATCCTACATGCGTCCAGAAATTCCTGAGTGTACCACACACTTGTGCAGTGACCTATGTCTGCCCTACCATGGTAAGGAAACACTACAGCAAAACTGGGAAATTGTAGCCCTCCACACACTGAGGAACTGTTACTACCATGATTCCTCATCCTGTCTTGGCAGGAAAAGACTGATGGGAATTGAAGTACAACAGAATCTGGAGTGCCATAGCTTCACTTACCCTTGCTATATGGCTTCTGTTCCTGGAAAACCCAAACGGAAACCTTATACTGCTATTAGATTTCCACAGGCTCCTGGTCAAAAACTGAAAACTTACCCCCAAGCGCTCCACAAGCATTTCCAACTCATCTTGCAGCTGCTTGTCTTCCTCAGACTGAAAGGGACAAAAGGAAGAAAGATAAGAAAATGCAGGCCGCTAGGAAAACCAAACACCCCAAAAGACCCCCTGTCCTCCATTGCTTAGGGCTTGTGGTTCAGGCACTTGACATCCCTGATTGGTTCTATCTATCTGGCATGCAGTCTTCCTCTCTTTCTACCTCCCTCTACCTTTGCTTGCATTATGGACTTTTCTAATGAATAATTCATTTCTAAGAGCCAGTGTGGTGCAGTGGTTGGAGCACTGGACTATAACCGGGGTCTGAATCCCTGTTCAGTCATAGCAAACCACTGGAAGACCTTGGGCAAGTCACTCTTTCAGCCGCAGAGGATGGAAACAGCAACCCTCCTCTACAGAAACTTGTCAAGAAAGCTTTGTAATAATAATAATAATAATAATATTTATTTCTATACCGCTTTTCCTGGGAGATCAAAGCGGTTTCCAAGTTCAAAGGGAATATACATTTTAAACATGTTACAATATAATATACAGTCAAGAATTCTGTCTCTTGAGTAATAAGTTTGCCCAAGGGTCGGCATAAGTTAGAAACGACTTGAAGGCACACACCAATAACACCAACAAAGAGCAATTCCTTCTCATTATGGGACCAAAGCATGGCAGTCTCAATTTGATCATCTTGGCTTCCAGGGAGATTTCTGGCCTGACCTATTCTAGGACCCATCTGTTTGTTTTTGGCCATCTATGGGATCCTCATCTCATATGAATGCATTTTCTTCCTATCTGCTTTCTCTGTGTGGCTCATTATATTTATTAGCAGTTCAATGCTACATAGTGTTACTATAAATTATTGATCACTACCCCTTTGCTATATTTTTTATACAGTGGGCCTTTGTCATCCGCTGAGGTTCGGTTCCAGGAACCTGTGGATACTCAAATCCATGGATGCTCCCGTCCCATTAAGTACAATCACACAGAAATGTTGTCCCTTATATAAAATGAGAAAATCAAGGTTTGCCTTTTATTATTATTATTATTATTATTATTATTAAGCTTTATTTATACAGTGCTGTAAATTTACACAGCACTGTACATAAAATCATTTAATTAGACGGTTCCCTGCCGTCATACTAACTATCTAAGAAGACACGACACAGAAGGAGAAGGGAATGGTTGAGGGGAAGGGGATCAGGTCCAGCATTCTTCTCTCCCTCTGAGTCCTGGACCATGGCAGATGGACAGATGGAGGGCTCTGTATCTTAAGGATAGGCCTGATGGCATTGGCCCACCCTCTTTCCCCCTCAGAGACCAAGATGGAGTCAGATGCCTTGTGGGAAGGTTTCAGTTCCTTTAGTGAGGCTTTTAGAATATATATATGCAAACCATGGATAGTTGAATCCGTGGATAGGGAGGGCTGACTGTACAGTAGCCCCTCGACATTTATGGTTTTGTGGCTTTGGATATTCATGGACCTGATGAACATGTTCTCTCTAGGAACCTCCATGTCCTCCAGCAGAACTGTGCTAGATGTTGACCACACTGAGAGACATTGGAGGACCTAGAGAAAACCATTACCTAGACATCGGTAGATCTTCCAATGCAATCCTATGGCCACTTTCTGTCAGACGTTGACCACAGAGTTGCACTGGAGAACCTAGAGAGTCCTAGACTAGCAAACACCTCTCTAGGGATCTGTGGGTCCTCCATCATGACTCTATGGCCAAGCTGTGCCAGACCCTGACCATAGAGTTGCACTGGAGGAGCTAGAGATTCCTAGAGAAAGCGCTTGTATTGGGATGTCTAGGCCCTCCTCCATCATGGTTCTAAAGCCAGCCTCTGTCAGACGGGGACCACAGAGATGCACCAGAAGAGGTTCCTAGGGAAACCGCCTCTCTAGGGATTTGCAGGTCCTCCAGCAAGACTCTATGGCCAGCCCCTGTCAAACCTTGGCCAGAGATTCCCAGAGGAAACACTTCTCTCGGGATCTGTAGGCCCTCCTCCATCATGAACGAGGCCAGGGCCTCCCTCAGTGAGAGAAGGCATCCTGGGAGCCGTAGTCCGGGGCTGCTCCCTGCAGGGCCTGGCGGTGACTCAGCCGGCCTCCCTGCCTCGGCCTCTTCCTCCTCCTCCTCACCAGCTCCTGCTCCTTGTCCGCCGCTTTGGGGGCGTTGGGGTCCTTCTTGTCGCGGCTCCAGGGCCCCGCCGCCTTCTCCTCGCCCGACCCTGAGCCCGATCCGCCCGACTGCGACCGCCGCTGACAACTGCTGCTGCCGCCGCCACCGCCTTCCTCCATCGTCGGGAGCCTTTTCCTTCACAGACTGACGCGAAAGAGGCACTGCGCAGGCGCGAAGGGGGCGGAGCCTGCTTCGACCAACCCGCGGCGGCGAGCCGCAGAGTGACGCAGCACCGGGACGCATTGTGTGCGCAGGCGCGAAGGGGCAGAGCCTAAAGTGGGCGGAGCGACCTGTGCGGGGGGAAAGGGACTGTCGAAAGCAAATGGCTCCCACACTTTGGTCAGGTCCTGGGAGTTTGGACTCCATTTCCCAGAAGCCCTAGCCACCTGGGCCAACGGCCGGGAATGCTGGGGGATGACGTTCAAAACTCTGGAGCCGGAATGACGCAGCACCGGTCACATTGTGTGCGCAGGCGCGAAGTCTAAAGTGGGCGGGGCGAGATGCGATGGGGAAAAGGGACTGTCGAAAGCAAATGGCTCCCACTTTTAGCATTTGGACTCCATCTCCCAGAAGGCCTAGCCACCTGCACCAACGACTAGGAAGGCTGGGAGATGAAGTCCAAAACTCTACAGGACTCTAATCTGGGAACCAGAAAGGTTTAAGTTGCCTTAAATGAGATTTATTTTTATTTCATATGAATTTTATTATTGTTGTAAGCCGCCTCGATTGTATTGGAGAAGCGGGATAAAAAATAATTATTATTATTATTGAAATAAAGCAGTCTTGACACTACTATTAAGTGCTGCAACCCCGTCCTATGGAATCCTCCTGGGAACTGTAGTTTAGTGAGGTATTCAGACCTCTGGAGCCTCACAGAACTACAAATCCCAGGATCCCATAGGAGGGAGCTGTGGCAGTTAAAGTGGTGACACGCGCATTATTCCTACAGTGTAGATGGCACCCTCATAGGCCTCACAGGTGCCTTCTCTATGATTTTGCTGTTTCTGGTCTCAGTTCAGATGGTAGGGAGGGCTGTCTGCAGACTGTTCAGCCCCTTTGTGCATTATTATTATATAGAGTATCCAATCCCCTGCCATGCAGGAACTGTCAATCAAAGCAATGCTGCATGTATATGCTTATAGAATTGTAGAGTTGGAAGAGACTTCAAGGGCCATCCAGTCCAACCCCATTCTGCCATGCAGGAAATCCCAATCAAAGCACCCCCGACAGATGGCCATCCAGCCTCTGCTTGAAGACCTCCAAGGAAGGAGACTCCACTACACTCCGAGGAAGGAGTGTGTGCCACTGTCGAACAGCCCTTTCTGTCAGGAAGTTCCTCCAAATGTTGAGGAGGAATCTCTTTTCCTGCAGCTCGCATCCATTGTTCCGGGTTCTGTTCTCTGGAGCAGCAGAAAAGAAGCTTGTTCCCTCCTCAATGTGACACCCTTCAAACACTTAAACAGGGCTCTCATATCACCTCTTAATCTTCTCTTCTCCAGGATAAACATCCCCAGCAATAATAATAATAATAATAATCTAGACACTATACTTCTATTTGCAGGCCTATGACTGACATCTTCAACTGTTTCCCTCCTGTTCTCCTGATGAAGAAGAAGCCAGTGTGACTCCGAAAGCTTGCAACATGTAATTGTGCATTTGGTTGGCCCAATAAAGGCATCATTGTCTGGATGTCACTGGCTCCTCTCTGCTGCAGATGGTGGCTGCAGCCTCAGCCCTCTGCCTCTGGAGGCTCCACCAAGCCCCGCCCCCTGAGCCGGCCACGCCCTCCTCCCTCCATTTAAACCCTTCCCGCCAGCCGCTTCCTATGGTTCAGCCGGAAGTTCGGTCCAGCTATTCTTTCCTTCCCCCGCGAGCAACCACATACATGGTTCGGTCCACGCATGCGCAATCGAGGCGAACCCCCCTCTCTTGCCGCCTCACAAACATGTCGATCTGTTCTAAGGTTTCGCTGCTGGTGTGCCGGCGCGAGGCAACATTACGCTCTGTGGAGTTCTGCGCCTGTCTGCGCGGAGGGAACACGACGCATGCGCCGTGATGATGAATGCCTTCGGCGCGTGCGCTGATCCACGGTCGGAAACTAAGGGACAGAACGAAGCCAACTCTTGCTCGGGCTTAGCGCGCATGCGCTGGAGGACCCCTTCGTTTACTGGATCGTTGCCATCAAAACATCGCCCCCTGCTGGCGAGGAGGAGCATGTTCGGGTTTATTGCAAAAATGCCTCTTTGCCAGGAATGGAAACAGAATACGGATAATAATACTACTGTAGTTTGTTTATGTATGTCATTTGTAATGTATGCCGCCTTTCTCCCAGAAGGGTCCAAAGGCGGCTCACAGGTTTAAAAAATCATTTAAAAATATATCAATAAAAATGCAAAACATTTAAAATCATCTAAAAACCGTATAAAACCACACAAACACACACCTGTGGTTTTATGTAATAGTATGGTTTTACATAATAATAATAATTAATAATAATAATAATAATAATTTATTTTTAATATAAAATCGTTTTAGGGTGGCTTTTCTGTTTGGTCATGTCTTTTAGCTCATGTGTGTATAATACAACTACAAAACCACACACACACATGGTTTTATACAGTTATATATATATATATATATATACACACACACACACACTATACACACACAAGCTATAAGACATGGCCAAACCCAAAACACAAAAGCCACCCTAATATGATTGTATATTAAAATGCCTGCTTAAATAAAATAGATATTAGACTTGCTTTCCAAGTTGTTTCTTTTTTAAACACAAATCCTTGATTCAATTGTTGTTGTTGTTGTTGTTATTATTATTATTATATCTACCCAGCCTCTCCGGCCATTGGACTCCCTACAAAAATGCTAAAATGAAAAGCCTAATAATAATAATAATAATAATAATAATGTGAAATTGAAGGCTTTCATGGCCGGCATCCATAGTTTCAAACTTTGTTTCTTGTTTCAGAAAAACCCACAAAAAACCCTAATAATGATGATGATGATGATAATAATAATCTGGTAACTTCCTTGGATTTTAACTTTTCAAAAAATTCTCAAGAATTGGTCTGTGTGCCTTTAGTTCCCAAGTGGAAAAGGAAGAGAATAAATAATAATAATAATAATAATAATAATAATAATAATAATAATATTTATATCCCACTTCTCCAAATGGTCGAAGCGTCTTACATTAAAAACCCATGAAATGCAGCCACACCACGTTTCACGATGGTCCCTGACCCTCCTTAACCCAGCCATCCATAATAAAATGCAGTTAAATTATTGGACAGTTATTAAAAACAATGATTAAAAATGGGAGGCAGTTAGGGCAATTGTTAGGCCTAGCTGCGAATTCTGTGACTTGCGTCACTCTCTTTTATCTTATTGTATGGTATTTTATTGTATTGTCTGTATTTTTATTGCTGTAGCCCACCTGAATTCCTTATGATTGGGTAGGTTATAAATAAATCATCATCATCATCATCATCATCATTATTATTATTATTATAAATGCAAGGTTACTGGGAGTTCATCTCAATCTGGAAAGTCCTGCCGGAAGAGAGATGATGTCTTCTTGACTGCCTTTTTAAGGCAAGCGACTAGTAATACAGTCTTCTTATCCACGGATTCAAGCATCCATGGTTTGAAAATGTTTAAAGAAAGTATAAGTTTCAAATATCAAACCTTGATTTTCCATTATTTTTTATAAGGAACACCATTTTGCTACGTCATTATATTTAATGGGACTTGAGCATCCACCGATTTTGGATATTGGAACCAAACCCCAGCGGATGACAAGGTCCACTGTACTTCGAATCTCTTCCGGAAGGCTATTCCATAATTGGGGAGCGGCTGAAGAAAAGGTCCTCTGGATAACTGCAGCCAGCCTAGTGCAATGTGCCATGTGCAGGGCGCATAGAGGAAGGCAATCCCATAGCTAGGCTGGACCTAAGCCATAAAGTCTGAGGCTCCTGAGGCAACTGGCTTCTAGACCGAACTGTTGTACGGAGCAAATTTCCATTCCCTCAAACATTTCTTGCCAGCGTCTTAACATAATATGTGCTGCTTGTACTGAAACAGGACAGTTTAAAAGCCAGGAAACACTTGCAATTAGTCTCAGGATACAAGGATTTTATTATTGCATGATATGCAAGACACGGCTCCCAAACCTCCTTTGTGTTGCTGTCTGGAAACCAGACCTCTAGCCCTTGCAATACAGGCAGGATTTCAAGAGCACCTTGGAGCATCCCTATTGAACTTCTATCAAAATGCATACAGGTTTCAGACACAAAGACAAAAGTTTTCACTCGCTACAACAAAAACATTTCTACTACACAAACAAATCACTAAAACATGACTTCCAAGTGATACAGTTATTGTTTATAAATGTTTCTCAGCTTAGCTTTGGATATTCGAAAAATTATTTCTTTACTCTCTCCGACCAAATATCTATTTTTAATATATTTCCTTATTAATCATCTATCCTATAATGACATAATAGATAAAGAAAACATTTTTAATCTTATACGCTTATTCTCGAGTCTTTATATAAACTAATCATTTTTGTTTTAATATTAAGTTTTAAATATTTAACTAACTAAGATAAGGGATTATGTTTCCAATCTTAATGTGTTGTTCACCTTTTTTAGGATATCAGACCAATAGGCTATTTAGCCAAGATATATAAAGCTTGTTCTGACAGATGTTGGAAGTGTAAATGTTTATATCTTATAATTGTTTGTACTGTTTTTAACTGTTTTAAAAAAAAATGCTTGAAAATTGTATGTTTTATTCTTGTATCTTATTGCTATTGTTGGGTTGTAATCCTGCCTCGATGGGAGAGACGGGAAAATATAAGTAGATTTTATTATTATTATTTTATTATTATTAAAGATGATAAGGGGACTTTCTTCTACCTCTGGTGCCAATGTAAAAATGAATGCTGGTCTCATATTAGAAGGAGTTAGAAAGGATGTTGGGAGTCAAGATTAGAAAAGACCCTAAAATGTAGGAGTTTATCACACGGAGGAAAAAGCGTCATGCTCCCTTTTCTTCTGTTACCATTGTGAAGAAGATGATCACACGAAATTGGGATGATCGCGTTGCCCACAAGTTATCAAAGTGCCATGTTCCCGTCGCATTGTATTAACGATTGAAATCATTAATAATATCTCAAAAGCGCAATCTAAATGTTATTGCCACAAGTGTGTACTTACAAAGCACTACAACTGCACAAATCTGCAATTGCAGTTCCATTCCCAGCTTGCTATTCGGTAGTATTACTTCCTGAACTGCCAGGATATCTCTTCTGCGCCTGTGCAGAGACTACAAAAATGGAACCATAATGCTTCAGGTATGTACACTAAAAGCGCTATTCTTCTGTAATTAAAGAGGAACTGCAACATTTTTGGTTTAGGTGTGATCATCTCCTGTTACTGTTTTGTTGCTATTGCACACTTGCGCAATGGTAACAGAAATAAATAAGAGCATGATGCTTTCTCCCCCGTATGATAAACTCCGTACTTACTGAGTACAGTATTGTAAAACAACCAGTGGACATCCAATGTGGGAGAGCATTGTTTTTTATGACAACTGATGCTAGAGATGAAAGGACTCCCCCCCAACTAAAATGGATTGGCTATGGAAAATCTTGGAGTATATAGAAATAGATAAGTTGACGTTTGAGACAAATCACTTGACAAATCCCTGCAGCATTTAAAGATATAGCTGTGTTAGTCTGCAGAATCATTATGCAGACAGATCTTGTAGCACCTTTGAGACTAAACTAAAGAAAGAAGTTGGTAGCATGAGCTTTCTTTCGTAGACTTCAGGCCCAGTTTTTTTTCATTTTTTATTATAACAAAACATTACAGCTCTTACTTTCCTCATACTACAAAGTGATATACATCCTTTCCAGTGCAAGCTTCCTTGTTACTGCAATATTAAGTGCCTTGCTTTTAACTATTTTTATATATTAGTCTTATTTGATTTCCATTAAATCGTCGTATCTCTCGTTATTGTCTTATTTACCATATCATTCCATAAAATTAATTAAAATTCATATTCATTTAAATATTTGCTTGCCTACTTGTTGCCATCTTCTTTTTACAATATTCTTAAATTGGGGACCACTTTCTCCGTATCTCCTTGCTTTAGTAAAGTCTTTAGTATATCCATCTCCGACATTGCGTTAAGTTTGAGTAACCATTCGTCTGTAGTAGGTAGGTCTTGTTTTTTCCACTTCTCTGCTATTACTAGCCTTGTTGCTGTAATCATATATAAAATAATTCTTCCATATTTCTTTTCAGTTTCAGGATCTACTTTGTCCAACATATTTTACAAATAAATATCAGTTTAAGTTCAAATGTTATTTCCAAAATTTCTTGGATCTTAAGATGGATTTGTTTCCAGAAGATTTTTAACTTTGGGCCTCTCCACCAGATAGGAAACCATGTACCAAAGTTTTGTTTACACTTCCAACATTTATTCTGGTCAGTCTTGTAAATTTTTGCAATATTTGCAGGTGTTAAATACCACCTTTGCTCCATTTTCCACTGATTCTCTCATAGGTTTTGTGATTTTGTAAATTTTAATGTTTATTTCCTAGCTTGTTCCCAGCTATTAAGGTCGACATTTCTTCCTGCATCCGTGGCCCATTTAATCAGGTTATCTGTTATTGGATCCTTTTCCTGTTTTAATAAACACAAAGTCTTATATAATTTGTCCGTCCTTCTCTTTTCATTGCTTTCTAAGACGCTCTCAAACTCTTTAATTTCATCAGTAAAATCTTCTATTTTGAAATTCATTTTATATCTTTCTTTGATTTGTGTATATAAAAAACAGTGTGTTTTGGGATCCACTTGCTCTAATCCTCCATCGATTTAAGTTGGTAATTCCCTTTTTCCTGTTTTTTTTTCAATAAATCTTTATATCTCAACCAAATTCTTCCAAAAAGGGCTTCGTGAGGCGATACCCAAAGTGGAATTTTTCTATAAGTATTCTTAAACGTTTCCCAAGCGTTTAGAAGAGCCCTTCTGATCACACAATGTTTGAATTCTTGATGAACTGACGCTTTGTTGTGCCATAAGTACCTCTGCCACCCAAACCGGTTATCGAAACCTTCTAAGTGTAGCATTTTGTTTTTCCTACCCAGTTGTATGTACCCAGTCCAACGGCCATTTGACAGCACTGGCCTGATGGGACAACTCAACATCAGGGGCATTTCTTCCTCTGTCGCTTTTCTCCTTTATCGTTATATTACACTTTATTTATATAGCACTGTAAATTTACACAGCGGTGTACATACAATCAATAAAACAGGTAGAAATAGATAAAAATCAGCCTGCCTATGGCATACATTCTACAAAATAATAACTATGATTCTGTGAGTTGGTGTACATCGTGTTGGCTCACTCAAATAATCTACAAATACTCATCCTACAGTGTGTCATTAAGAAAGTTTTTGCAGAGGTGTGTAAGAGTCAGTGTGTAACCTGAAGGTGGGCATTGCATGACATGGTGTCCTGGAAATCTCACTAAGATCTGGAGAGAGTGGAAGTTCTGGCACAGTTGGTTCAAGTGGTACTAAGTATAAGAAGGAGGGACAACTGAGATATCAGTCCCCACCATGACCAGCCTTAGTGTCTGTGGACTGTGGGTTTTGACCCTGAATTGGTATGGAACGTTTGTTCTCCTTGATCAAGGGGATCCCCTCCCAAACAGAGCAGCCCAGGAGCAAAGAAAGAACAACTTTATTGATAGGATTCCAATATTGATAACTTTGCAAGGTGACTTTGTTGTTGTTAACTGCCCTTGAGTCGATCTCAACCCATGGCGATCCTGGTGATGAGACATCTCCAAGACCCTCTGTCCTCTGCCCAACTTCTGCAAATTCATATTTGTGATCTCTTTAATGGAGTCCATCCATCTTGTATGCAGCCTTCCTCTCTTTATACTTCCCTCTACCTTTCCTAGCATTACTGTTTTTTCCAACGATTCATGCCTTCTCATGATGTGTCCAAAGTACGACAACCTGAGTTTTGTCATCTTGGCTTCTAGGGAGATTTCTGGCTTGATCTGCTCCAGGACCCATTGGTTTAGCTTTTTGGGTGTCCATAGGATCCTCAGTACTCATCTCCAGCACCACATTTCGAATGAGTTGATTTTCTTCCTCTCCTCCTTCTTAACTGTCCAGCTTTCACATCCATACATGTCAATAGGGAACACAATGACTGGTACAGTTCTAACTTTTGTGCTCAGTTGTATATCTTTGCATTTTAGGCTCCTCTCTAGTTCTTTCATAGCTCTCCTTCCCATTCTTAATCTTCAGGTCTGCACTCTCCATTTCTATCAGTGTTTGATCCCAGGTATGAGAACTCTTTTACTATTTCTAGTTCTTCCTTGTCTGATTCAAATTTGCATAGGTTCTCTGTGGTCATGACTTTTGTTTTCTTTATGTTCAGCAGTAGTCCTGCCTTTGTACTTTCTTCTTTGATCTTTCTTAGTAGTTGTTCCAGGTCTTTGAGGTTTTATGCTAGTATTATGGTGTCACCTGCATAACTCAGATTGTTGATATTCCTTTCTCCTATTTTCACTCCTCCTCCTTCTTTGTCCAGGCCTGCTTTTCTTGCAATATGTTCTGCATATAAGTTGAAAAAAGTAGGGTGATAAGATGTAGCCTCGTCTGACTCCTTTGCCAATTGGGAACCACTCTGGTGATGTTACAGATGACTAAAAATCCACGCGAACATTACTGAAATTCCCATGACTTCATTCGGTGTGCATGTGTCTACTTGGAGTTAGGTTTTAACAAACAGCAATTGAGCATTTAGTTTACTTTCCCTTAGTCAGATGATGTTGCACAGATATAGCAGTAACAGTGAGTGGAGGGAGCCGTAGTTCCTCCCAGCAACTTCTCAGCAGCTGCAATGGGATCTGTAACGTTCCAGGCTGGCCAAGGTCAGTTCCCACTCTTACAGTTCTTACCTCCAGCCTCAATACAGGTGAACTCTAGTTTGCTAATGATCGTTGACTGTGGGCCTTTAAATGTGAAAATGTCTTCATTATAGAAAATCATACCTTGAGAGCATCTAGTCTGACCCCAGCTAAAAGAATTTGGGAATTTTGGCAGAATCTCCTCTCTCTGTGTTTTTGGTAAGATACATATTTTTTGCGCTGTTTTCAAAAGCTGCATTGGGCTAAAATGCAGTTAAAGTGACATGCTGTTGGGAGGCATTTATACTGTATATGCAAAAATAAGGAGTACAGGCTCTTCAGGTTTGTAAAATAAAAGAATTCTAAAGGGACGCTATCCCTGCTTTTCTTTCTTACACCCACAAGATTGTGGGTTTTAATTTATTGTGTCTGCATAGTGCTAGCAAGTTGCCCCTTTCTTCTTCTACTTAAATGTGGGAGTGGAAGAAGCAGCTGGTGGTGCTGAAGACACAACTATTGAGATTTCCCCCCTTAATATTAAATTGTTAATACTCAAGGAAACGTTAACTGAGACCAGAAGATTCTCTTTATCTAATAAAGAGATATCAAGTGTTAGATACTGAATATTCCACAATGCTAGACCTGAGAGAGACAGCAGGTTGGGATATTTCTGTCTATATATGAAGTATTGCTTTCTGCCTTTTTGCCATAACTTATTTGGTGTATGCAGAAATAATCCAGTTTGAAATGGCTTTAACTGCTCTGGTTCAGTGCTAGGGAATCTTGGGAACTGTAGTTTTGTGAGCCATGTAGCCTTCTCTGTCAGAGAGCTCTGGCACAATGATAAACTACAATTCCCAGGATTTATTAGCACTGAGCCAGAGCAGTTAAAGTGGTTTCAAACTGGATTATTTTTTGCAGTATATTCTGGACCTGAGTGTGGAGCATTCTTTTAATCTATTTGGGGAGGGAAAATATTCAGCAGTTCCAGAATATCTCTTTATAGTAAAAGTGTCTTCACCTCTTAAGTGAAAGATCAGAAAGGACAGGCTTGGTTCTCCAGGGCAGAGCAAGGTTGTTTAAGATATAGCATCCATGGGTCCATTTGAACCTATTCAGAATTCCCAACTGCAGGCCTAGCTTTTGCAATGAAGTGAAACAATTGTCTCTTTGAATGGTGCACTTGCAAAATGCCATACCCTCCGACATTTCACTGGGATTCTAGGGTTGCCATAACTGTCCACTAAAACCTGCATGTCTAGTTGAGTGACATCTGAGTGCGGTCAAGTTGGCAGAAGTTACTTTTAACTCAGTTTGTCACAAATGAAGTAAACTGAGGATGAACAAGGGAAGTGGGAGGAGGAGGAGGAGGAGAGAGAAACAGGGACTTTTTAAAAGCAGATGAAAAGCTGGATTAATCAGGATATTCCTGCTCTCCAGCTGCCACTCACCACAGCAATGAAGTTCCTGATCAGAGCAGCCTCACATCCCTTTCACTGTGCAGGGTTTGCATAATGATGACGTTGATGGTGATTGTAATAATTTTTATTCTGCCCTTTTCCTAGTCTGGGACTTAAGGTGGGTCACAAAAAATTAAAGCATAGAATCATAGAGTTGGAAGAGTCTCCCTCCCTGGAGGTCTTTAAGCAGAGGCTGGATGGCGATCTGTTGGGGATGCTTTGATTGAGAGTACCTGCATGGCAGAATGGGGTTGAACTGGATGGCCCTTGCGGTCTCTAAGTTCCAACTCTACATTTCTATGATTCTTTGACTATGAAGGCTGTCCAGTCCAACCCTATTCAGTCATTCTGGATAAATCTAAACATTTTTTACGCCCAACAAAAGTTTATTGATAGACAGACAGCTATCTGTCTGTCTCTCTGTCTGTCTACATATATAATTAAACTATCAATAACATTAAAAGCGCTTAAATGCATGATCATCAATGCAGACTCCATAGGACTTTTATGTGCCTTCAAGTCATTTTTGACTTATGGCGACCCTAAGGCAACCCTATCACAAGGTTTTCTGAGGCTGAGAGCATGCAATGTGCCCAAGTTCACCCAGCAGGTTTCCATGGGTCAAGTGGGAAACTGAACCCTGATCTCTAGCTCAGATTACACTCAAACCATGACACCAAACTGGTCCCATGGGGCACATGTATGTTTCCAAGTTATGATAATGCTAAAGTGAATCTGTCATAGAGTTTTCTTGGCAAGGTTTGTTCAGAGGGGGTTTGCCTTTGCCTTCCTCTGATGCTGAGAATGTGTAACTTGCCCAAGGTGACCCAGTGGGTTTCCATAACTGAGCAAGTATTTGAACCCTGATTTCCAAAGTTGTAGTCTAACACTCAAAACACTACACCACACTGATTCTTTTGGAATACAGTATTTATAATGTCATTGATTTATGACATCATAATATAGAATAGAATAACAGTCATATTTTGTGTGTCTGTGTGTGTGCAAACATCCTATGTTTTTCTACACAGAATAATTCAAACTCTTTCGGCTATCGAGAAAAAATTATGCAAGATTCTTGCTGTCTATTCTTCCCTGGGAGGTGACTAATGACGAATTCTCTTTTGGTTCCCTCTTCTGTACTTGCCATGAACATGGACATCACCCATGCTGAGCATGGCATGGGGGCACTCCCAGAGAATCAAGCTCTTGGGCAGTCTTACTTAGAGGGTGTTCTCACTAGGGGAAACCCCGCGTTCTGAATCGAATCCTTTAGGTAGCGTTCCCATTAGGATCCGGTTTAAATCTAGAACGGTTCTAGAGCACCCCAGAATCGTTCCCACTAGAAATCGAATCCTGAAGCGGGATAAAAATTAAATCCGTGTTTTCCTCATTTAACGCGTGTTAAAAAAACACTAGGGGGGGTGTTCCCACTTAGGATTTGAAACGATTTAAAATAAAACGTTTTTAATAAAATCGATTTAAAATAACACTGTTGTTATCCCGCTTTCCGAATCGCTTTATTCATCGTTCCCATCTGCTTATTTAAACCGAATTTTTTACTAGCAAGCGTTCTGTAAGTGTTCTCACTTGGCATGAAATCGGTGTTAAAATAAAGCGACTCTTCTCCTCCATACCTTATTTGGAGTTGTCAATCAATAGTACGTCAGAATGACGTAACGTTAACCTGGATTAATTGGAAGCGATTTATCTTTTGACATCGTTTCCATTTCTGTGACCGTTTGTGATTCAATGTATTTTTTTTTAAATGGACCAATCAAGGCGCTTATTCGATCAAACGTCATAAGCACTGTCAGCCTTATATACACTTTCCATCATTCCCCTCCCACAGGTACCTGGGTTACCTTTGCTTGATATATCAACACTCATGGGTCATCGTCAGAAATTTGCGTATATGTTTTCCTTTATCACATTGCTTATAGAAAAATTAATGGTCCAATGCAGAGCTGTCATGACATTGTGTGACAGCGGAGAACATGCTGCAGAAATGAGACATTATCTTCTCATTTTGGATGAAATGCTTCCTTTCTTTCGGCAAGGCGCCCAGATCAGCTTTCAGCCGATGGCTAGAAGGTGGTGGATATACCCCAAGACAGATGTGCACTGGAACGTCTTTGCTAGAACTGTCTGGTCTGACTCTAATTGGAAGACGCACTTCAGAATGCCGCACGCGGTTTTTAAAATGATTGCTGACGAGCTGCGTCCCCATCTTTCCCGGCAAAACACACGGTTCCGTAAGGCAGTTCCTGTAGAAAAGCAAATTGCCATGGCCATATTTTACCTGGCACATGGTGGTTCCTATTCCACAGTTGGAACTTTTTTCGGTGTAGGAAAGTCTACAGCATACAAGGCTATCATTCAGGTGTTCCTGTGTATGGAAATGGTTCTACTGCGGAGGGCTGTCTACCTTGGAGATTATAGAAAGGTTGGTATCTCTCTCTCTCTCTCTCTCTCTCTCTCTCTATTACAAAAAACTCCAGTGTCCGGATCGCTTGATCTGACATGGGATCAAGCGCCTCTAATCTATCTATCTATCTATCTATCCATCCATCCATCCATCTATCTATCTTTCTCTACCTCTTTCTGCCTGCCTCCCTGCCTGCATGCCTGCCTATCTGTCTTTCTGTCTTTGTACCCATCCATCCATCCATCCATCCATCCATCTATAACTATATATCTATATCTATATATCTATCAATGTACTTAAATATATATACAGTGGTACCCCGGGATACGAAATCACCGCGTTACGAAATTTCCGGGATACGAAAAAAATAAATAGGAAAAAACTGTTTCGGGTTACGGGTTTTTTTTTCGGCTTACGAAAAAAAATTTGGTGCTTTTCGGCGCTTTTTCACACGGAATCGCGGCTTTCAGCGCTAGTGGCTATGGCTTTTTCGGCTAGCGAAATTTTTCGGGTTACGAACGGCGCCGCGGAACGAATTACATTCGTAACCTGGGGTCCCACTGTAATGAGGTATTAAATGCACAGAAAATAAGTCTTTCTACCCATCCATCCATCCATCCATTCCTCCATCTTTAACTAAATCACTCTATCTATGTATCTATCTATCTATCTATCTATGTACTTAAATATATGTAATTGTTACAGTACTAATGTTATATTTATTCTCTCTTTTTCAATCACAGAATATGTCTGGATTTGAAGCCCTGGGGTTTCCACAGGTGATTGGAGCAATTGACGGTTGCCACATCACGATTAAGGCACCAGCTCACGAGGGACCGCAGTACATTGACCGTAAACAGCGACACTCTATTCTTCTACAGGCAACATGTGATCACATGGGAAAATTTTTCGATCTTTTCGCCGGACATTCAGGAGTAAATCACGACTCCCACGTCCTGCAGGAATCCCCTATCTATCATGCTTTAAAAGCTGGACTGTATGTTCCCGGTTGTCCGACATTGACAATTAAAGGACAACAGGTCGGGCCACTTCTTTTGGGCGATTGTGGATATCCCATAAAGCCTTTCTTGCTCATCCCGTTTAAGATTGGTCATAGCAGGAGGGAGCGAGTTTATAATAAGAGATTATCTCGAGCAAGAATCGTGGTTGAAAGAGCTTTCGGGCGTTTGAAATCTAGAGTTCAAGCACTTCTTAAAGGTCTAGACCTGTCTCTTCAAAATTTACCTTCTGCCATTTTATCTTGCTGTATTCTGCATAACATAATAGAGAACAATGGAGATGTCCTTCTGGGACGAAACACTTCTCCTGAGACATATGTCATTGACCCAACAACTTATATGACTGATCAACAGGAGAGGGAAAAGGGGGAAAGGATTAGAGATGCCTTTGTGGAGTATTTTAATTCCTAATTCCAGTGACAATATTTAGAATGTAACATTGCAATTTACTTCTATTGGAAATAATTCTCCAATGTCACCAGAACATAAAATTGTATTTCATGTAATGTAGGGCATTTGCAAATGATTTTACCTGATTTCTTCATCATTATAATAAAGTTGACTTCATAATAGGAATTTTCCTAGCTTCACAGTTCTTGACAGCTGTTATATTTTGCAGTTACATACATTTATTAATATTTTCTCCATGGTTGCAATGCTGGCCACATTTACACAGGAACTGGACTCCAAAAACTTGAACCGCAATTTACAATGACTTTTGTTCTGAGCAAACTGTGTCAGTCTCAGGATAACACATGTCGCAAGCCTAGTTTCATCAACAAGGTGGAAATTGTAGGAAATTGGGAACGACAATAGCAGCCACACACACAGAAGACCGTTCTCAAAATGGAGCAGAACTTAGGAGTGACCCCTCTGCATAAATCCCCTCCCTCTTCTGGAATAGGTGCCTGTTCTCATCCAATCACAATGCAATTAAAAAAGATCATCTTTTAGTGATTATAACCCCAAGATCATTTATCCCAGATCAATTTGGTCATGTTGTTTGTTTTCATTGTTGATTATTGCCTCAGGTGAGCTTGTCTTGGGGTTTTTTTTTTTTTTTTGCAAGATGGTTCAGATGGGGGTGAGAAGATGGTACTATGGCTGAGAGAGTGTGACTTGCCACGTATACCAATGGCAGTGTTCAGACAATTGCTGATGTTGTGTTTGTGTGTCTTGAAGTCATTCCTGATTTAATTTAATCCCAAGGACATAGGAAACCATGCAGAGGGAGTTGTATTATCTATCTGTCTACCTATCCATCTATCTCTCTATCTCTCTATCTGTCTGTCTGTCTGCCTGTCTGCCTGCCTGCCTTCTGCCAGCCACCCTCCATGCCTGCCTGCCTGCCTGTCATGATGTCTTTCTACCTTTT
>NC_056524.1:266713837-266757834 GCF_019175285.1 Sceloporus undulatus
TATCTATCTATCTATCTATCTATCTATCTATCTATCTATCTATCTATCTATGTTTCTTAAAATTTTGACATTTCATCTTGGGATATAGGATCCTCTTGTGTACAGGTGATCCCGCCTCAATGTTCCCTCATGTCAGTGAGCCTCATGGCATAGCGGAGCGGGCACCCCAGGGGGGGCGCGAGCCTCCGTAAAGGGGGGCGCGAAGCACTGTTATTCAGAAGAATACTTAAAACAATTTATTAGAACTATGATACTATTTACTTGTTTGGGGGGGGGGGGAAGACAGTAAATAATTGAAATGCACTGCCACATGGCAACGCCCATCCGCCAGCTCAGCTCACTCTCCGTTGCAATGGAACGTGTCAATGGTCGCTTAAGTATTGTTTCCTTTGACTAGTTGCTGATGCCACCAGAGACTGAACCGGAAGCCTCCTTCATGCAAAGCATGGACTCGCCAAAATACCAAAACACATCAAGGAGGAAGGACAGGGTGGAGAGATCAGGTGCACGGTACTCCCAATGCACTTCCTCAAGTGAGGTATACACTGGAAGTCTTGGTTCTGGATTAATTCGCACTGAGAGATGTCGTTCTGGGAATTCCCCCTCCCTGGAAAGCAAACAGAAACTCATCCACAATTTACTGGAATGATGTGAATAACCTCACTCACACATTCCAAGTTTGTTATTCACACCTTTCTGGGAATCACAACGCTCTGCATCTCTGTGAATTTGGTTGTTCACACATGCAGGCACCCTTCCCTTGTTCCCACACCCACAGCAGACAGTGGGATCACCATCTCTTTTTCTTTCCCCCTTTCCTCTCTCTCTCCCTCTTTTCTCCCCAGCAGCTGCTCTGCTGGGGAAGGGACAGTGCTTTCTCAACTGCGTGTGCTGTTGATGATGTGAATGCATTTGAAACCTGTTAAAAGCATGGAGAGTTTTATCCTGAGTCTATTTGGGTCTACTCACATTGTTATTCACACAGTCAACAATTTGAATCTTTTGTAAAAACTCAGGAAAAAGCTTGATATCGATTATCCAGGGTTTTTTGGCAGCCCCTTTCCTCAAAAAACCTGCATTCAGAACGTGTTGTGAACAATGGAGATTTAACCCCGATTCATCCTGGATTATTTTCACAGTGTGAATAACCCCTTGGCAGATGTTCACTCTGCTTCTCACAACAATCTTTTAGTCATTGCTTGTTGCTGCAGTACACAAACAAGGGAGGACACCGTCCTTGGTGGGAAGGCACATGCTTGCTTGTGTCGGACAGCAGAACCAGGAAAGTGCCTTACAACCAAATGTCTGACACACCACTGGATACCTGAAAAGACAACCTTATCTGAATTCTCCTTTTTCTTCTGATAATGTTCAAAATTAATCAGTGATACCATTATTTTTCCAACCAAAATGTACAATATAAATGCTGCAAGCTTTTGAAGTTCCACTGTTGCAACATGTATATCATGCATTTTGGTTGTCCCAATAAAGGTATCACTGTTTAGTGGATTTTGGATGTTATTGGATTTGCTATATGGCCAACACAGCTATCCCTGGATATGTTTTCTTTTCTTAACCTTCTTCTATGGGTTTCTACAGGAATTGTGCTGCAGGGTGGAAAGGAACATGGTCCTTTTGTTTGAGTAACATCTCATTTAAATCTCGCAAGCTGCTGAGTAATAAATGTTGTAATGTATGGATGGGGCCAAAAGGAAGGTGAGGGAAACAGCACTAATCTTTTTTCTTGATCTCACAATCCAGTCCTCTTGGTTTTCAGGCCAGGTTACACCCAAAGCTGCACAACAAATCAAATGTGATTCACACCTTGGGGTGTGATATTAATCTACACATGTTCCTTGTGTTTTGAATACAGAGGAGACCAGGGATAGGAAGATGAATTTCTCCCTGCTTTGCTTGCTTGGATGCTCCAGGCAGGACTGGAGGGAGGGAATGAGAAAGAGGAGAAGCCAGAGTTCAGAGGTCCCACATGGTCCTCCCAAACAGGGGTCTCATTCATCAATCCTCCATGTTTGAGTGTCTGGAGTAGGTGCCCACTGGGAATCTGATGGTACCTGTGCCCATGACATTGCCCAGCACTTTCTGCTGGGATAGTCTCATGGTGGAGCTAGAGTCTGGCATGGCTCAGGACCAAAAATTAGAGGTATTGTTGGAATAAGCTTCATTTGTATACCGCTTCATACTGCCTAAACAGTGTCTAAGCAGTTTACAACTGTAAGCTAATTTGCCCCCAACAATCTGGGTACTCACTTTAGCGACCTCGAAAGGATGCAAGCCTGAGTTGAGCTTGAGCCCTTTCGCTGGTATTGAACTCACAACCTTATGGTTTTGAGTGAGTGGGTGCAGTACAGGCATTTAACCACTGCGCCACCAGGGCTCCTTGGAAGAAGTCAAAGATGCCTTCTAGGATGTTCCTGATCCTTCTTCTTAGAGATGATACTTCAATATTGAAGGCTGTTGCTTCTCAGAGGAGGTGGAAGACTGAGAGGTGTACCAAGGTTGTTGAGTTGACACAGGGCTAAAGGAGCATCTTTGAGTTTGGGATGAACAATGCCATCCAAAACAAACTCTGGAGGTGGATTGTGAGTGAGAGGGCATGCCACATTTCCTTGCAGTAGATCTTCTGTGTAAAACTGAGCTTCTCATCTGTGCCTTTATTGAAAAGGCCAGATTCATCTAAGGACATGTCCTCGACTGTGGCCATAGCCTGAGAAGAAAGGCCTGAAGATCTTAGCCAGGCATGCCTCTGCAGGGCCACTGCTCCTGCCAGGACTTTCACAGAACAATCGGCAGTGTGACATGACAAATAGATCTGCTGACCAGCCTGGGAATGGGCCTTCCCCTGCAGGGCATGAGCTAGGCGTTTCTTCTCACCAAGGATCTTGTTCAACAACAGCAGAATCCTCTCTCATAAGTTCTACTGATATCCCTCTGTTACCCATGCTGGTTTATATAAATTTTGGTATAAATGATAACCCTTAATGACCCCTAGATGAACTCTAATAGCCTGTCCACCATTACTAGCAAGGCATGAGGACATGCACACACACCCTTGAGGGGCACCCACATCATCATATCTAGAGAGTCGCATAAAAGGGATTATCATAGGACCAGGAAGAGCAAATGTTTGCCTTCCCTGAGGCTCTTGCCCCCTCCCATGGTCTGTTGTCCGAGCAGCTTAAGACCACTAAGACAATCAGACAGGGACATCCAGGTGAAAAGAAAGTAATTTAAACACCTTTGTTCTCACCATCAAGCACCTTTGCCAGAAGCAAGATTTTGCCTATAAATATCATCAGGTTTGCCTGTTCACTGGGCCAATCTGGATTTCAGGGGGAAGCTCTGTCCCCTTGAACCCTGACCTGGCTCCTGGCTCCTGGCTCCTGGCCAGTCATTCCATGGCTGAGCCTCATGCCATCCTCATCATATTCCATTTGGATTCCTGGAGGGAGTCTACATTCTGGTACGTATCACCCCAGTGATGCCTAAAATCCTATTCCATGCTAACCTATGCTTTTCCTGAGCCTTGTATGTGTGTGTGTATGCTAGTGAATCGTATGTGTTTTTCCCCTTATAAATAAATTGGTTATTAATTCTAGAAGTCTGTCTCAGCTCTATTTATTGGGATCCCCTGGTCTACTCCGTATACACATCGGGAGGGCGATCTCGGTGGGCTCTTGTAGCCAGCCCCTCTTGCAATATTTGAGATAACAACATAATAAAATTCCCCTAACGGACCCTTGGCTACACCTCCATGAATGCAGTATAATTAGTGATGCAGAGCCCCATGTCCTATGAGGAGTAGAATTTGGGGGCCATTAAACCCAACTTATGACCTTATCTGCTGATGTAGAAGATGATTTCATGACAGACCTGGTTTGTGTGGCCCCAACAACAACTGAATTAGGTCTCGAGTGCTAAGGGCGCTCGGGTGCCATTGTGTAACACAATCTGTGACTTGATAAAGATGATTAATTTTACAGGATGTGAATGGGATAATGGAAGGTGTCATCCATGAGCACATGGATATCTTAAGAATATCCTCTGCGGCAATTGTGGGTCTGTCGCCGTTTGCATCTAGAACTTGCAAGAACTACTCTGGGATCAGGATTTCTATGCTGGGTAAGAGGATAGTGTGTGCAGTAGCAGCCAATCCTTAAAAATTCCTTACGGAATGGGAACATCTTCACCTGGTGCCCCCCAAACCACAAGCCTATCATAGAGCTGGAAGAGACCTCAAGGGCCATTCAGTCCAACCCCCTTCCATAGAGGAATACACAATCAGAGTACCCCCCGACAAATGACCATTCAGATTTTATTTAAAGACCTCCAAGGAAGGTCTTTACTGCACCTCAAAGCATTATATTCCACTGTCAAACAGCTCTTATCATCAGGAAGTTCTTTCTAATGTTTAGGTGGATCCATTGTTCCAGGAGAGTTTATTCCCTACACTGGGTACCACCACTGAAAATGCCCTCCCTTTGGACTTTATCACACAGAGACAACCTGAAGACAAATTGGTTAAATCCCATGCAGAAATGGGATTTTAAAATCCACTTTTGCAGGGGGGTGGGTTTTAAGATGCATTGGCGTCAATGAGAAATAACGCAACATTAATCCGAATGCAAAGTCGACCAAACACACTCCTTTTACTTTCAAGAAGTTCCAGAAAGTAAAAAGGAACAGGTTTTGCATTTGGATTAATGTTACATTACTTCTCATTGACGCAAACCTCATCTGAAAGAGTACTTGCTTTCTCATTTCTGTTTGGGTTAACCCCGAACATCGTGTGAAAAACAACCCGCTTTTGTGGGGTTTTTCCACTTTAAATCAAATTTCTGCACAGGATCCGTCCAGTGAGATAAACTTTTTTGTGTCACATAGCCTTTGTCCTCCCTCATGTGGCAGGGGCACTAGGCGATGATGATGTGTGCCTTCAAGCCATTTCTGACATATGGCAAGCCTAAAGCGAAGCTATCATGGGTAGAATTTGTTCAGAGAGGTTTTGCCTTTGTTTTCCTGAAGCTGTGAGGATGTGACTTTCCCAAGGACACCCAGTGGGTTTCCATGGTTGAGTGGAGATTCTAACTTGGTCTACCAGTGTCCTAGTCTAATGCTGAAACCACTACACCTTGCTGACACCAAGAGTACAGGTAGGTAAAGGCAGGAGGAAGCATTCCTTTAAGTGACCAGATTCTAAGACATCAGGGATTTCAGAGGCTAAAACCAGGACCTTGGATTGGAGTTAGAAAGAGTCTGGCTGGCCACTGTACACGGCAAATACCTGGCTACTTTGGTCACAGTGGTCGCCCCCTTAGAAGCTCTCTATCTACTCTGCTTTGAACTAAATGAGATTTCCAGACTGTTTTGAAAAGGGGACCATCTATAATGCATAGCAGCAATCTGAAGAGAGGAAGCGACCTAAGTAACAATTGCAAGGCTATCATTAGAGTATTTATTGTCTTCATATTGTGCCTTTCTTTTAGGGCAGGACCCAAGTGTCTCACAATGTGCATTAAAACAGACTACAGCTATGAATAACATGTCCAGGGTTACATGTACTCATGTTTTTCCAGGTTGGTGGCACAAGGGGGTATCCAGTACCTTCTTGCAAAATGCCTTTCCTTGCCATGCAAGCCTGCTTCAGTGGCCGAGGGCACATTTAGTGGCTGTAGAGTTGGAATTTAATGTTCCCAGGAGACTCTGGCTTCATCTACACTGCAGAATTAATGCAGTTTGACACTACTATAACTGCCATGGCTCAGTGCTATGGAATTCTAGGAATTATAGTTTTGTGAGAGATTTGGCCTTCTCTGACAGAGAGCTCTGGTGCTGCAGCAAACTATAAATCCCAGGTTTCCATAGCACTGAGCCATGACAGTAAAACAGTGTCAAACTGCATTAATTCTATAATGCAGACAAGGCCTTTCATGTACATAAACCACTAACAGGATGCCAGTCACAGGATTCTTCAACCCACACCTTTTGGTCATCCTATGCTCTAAGAAAATCCTGAATTTAAAAAATGTAATGATCTTGCATCATGTAATGAATGCTGGTCCACAGACTACTAGCCACCTGTGCGGGAGGAGTTTCCAAGAAAGAAAGGGCTAGTTGTAGTTAATGGGGACAAAGTGGGTTCCAGACTTCCAGTCCCTGTCCCTATAGTTCGGGAAAATAATTAAAATCTTACAGGCCCCCCCCCCCCCCCATACTGGAGAGCGCTTAAGAAGCCTTGGATCATTCATTTCCCTTATCTTGTAATCAGCCCAGAAGAAGCTTTCCAATTGCTTCACTGCATGGAATGCAAATTACTGGTCATCCTCTCAGGCCATGCAAAATGAGATTGCAAAAACAGATTAACCTTGTGTTCAGTAACTGCAGTGCACCTGTTCTGTAACGTCTTGCATAAAATCTTCCATCCAAATGGTTCTTCTGGTGTTTCTGCTTCATCTTGTGATGTGGCATCTTTGTGCATCCACTTTTTGGT
This sequence comes from Sceloporus undulatus, assembly GCF_019175285.1. Taxonomy (NCBI): domain Eukaryota; kingdom Metazoa; phylum Chordata; class Lepidosauria; order Squamata; family Phrynosomatidae; genus Sceloporus; species Sceloporus undulatus. The sequence goes on from NC_056524.1 coordinate 266,720,346, forward strand.
CAATGAGAGATAATGGACCTCTTTTGCATCCTGGGTTTCAGCCTCCACCCCACAAGTCCTTTTGCATATTATTAGAGAAGTGGAAGCAATCTTCTGGCACTGAAAGGCAGTATGCATTCACACAGTCTGTAGATTTTCCTTTAAAAAAATTAAAAAGAAGCACCCAAAAGACAAATCTCCCCATTGTTAAGATGAATGGAAGGAAGTGTATTTTCTTCTGTGGGAGGCCAGGCTTGGCCCTCCCAGTGCTCTCTCTTTCCACCAGCAGGTAAAGTCCATTGCATTTAAAGAGGGATTTGAGGATTGTTTCTGTAGAAGGGATATGAGGCATATGACCTCTTTCACACTGTTCAATTATAGTATTACGATTCCACTTTAACTGCCATGGCTGCGTCCTGCAGAGTTCTGGGATTTGTTGTTTGAGTGGGCATTAGAACTCTCTAGCTGAGGATTTTCAGTTCCTCACAAAATTACAAATCCCAGGAGTCCATATGATGATGGAGCCATGGCAGTTGAAGAGAGATCAAAGTGCTCTAACTTTATAATGTGGAAAAGAACTGCATGCTGTACTTTTGTTGTTTTTCCAAAGTGCTGTTATACTGTGTTAAATTGTGGTGCTTTAAAAGGAGACTTTATTTGATCATGTTTTTAAAAAAATTATTATCAGCTCCAAGTGTTTATGGCTTGTAAAACTCTGTGTGTGTTGGTTCCAGGTTTTCTAAAGGAGTGTATTCTCCCACTCACATGACTCAGGATCTGTGATCTTTGGTGTAGTTAGAATCATAGAAATACTCCCCCGCCGCCGCCATTTGCTCCGTGCGGGAGCCGCAGCAGCCAAACCGCGCGACTTCCGTGCGGAGCAAAAAAGAAGCTCCATTTCAGAGCTTCTTTCTGCGGCGCATCTATGACGTCGCGAGGCGCCTGGCGCGGACTTGCGACGTCATAGGCGCCGCGACACGTCTGGACGCTGTGCGTCCAGTACGCAAAGATGGCGGCGCCCATGTAGAAGGGGCGCCGCCATCTTGTACGTATAGGATACGTACTAGGGTTAGGGGAGTGCGGAAGCACCGCCCCTTCCTAACCCTAGTACGTATCCTATACGTACTAAATGGCGGTGTGTATCCCGCCATAGAATCACAGAACTGGAAGAGACCCCCCCAGGGGCTATGCACTCCACATCCCTTCTGCCATGCAGGAAGATACCAGAGCATATTGCATGGATCTGACTGCACCCCATCGGGATACAGCCGGGGTGTGGGATGCAGGTGGGAATTATCCCACGTAATTCGCAGCCAATTCTGCTGGTTGAGTGCAATCTGGCTGCATCCTGGGTCCCAGGCATGCTTTGGAGGCCACTTTTCAAAGTTGGAAAGCTCTCAGCTTTGAAAAACAGCCTCCAGAGCGTGCCTGGGACCTGGGATGCAGCCAGGCTCTATTTGCCTGGCGGAATTGGCAGAGAATTACGTGTGATAATTCCCACCTTCATCCCGCACCCCGGCTGCATCCTGTTGGTGTGCAGTCGGGGTTTTTGTCTATGCAATAAGCTCCACAATCAAAGCCCTCCCTGTGACAGGTGGCCATCCAGCCTGTCTTTAAAAACAGATTCCAAAGAAGGAGACTCCATCACCCTCTGAAACAATGTATTCCATCATCAAACAGCACTTACTGTCAAGAAATTCTTCCTAATGTTGAGGTAGAATCTCTTTTGCTACAGTTTGCATCCATTGCTCCATGTCCTATTCTCTGGAGCAGCAGAAAACAAGCTTGCTCCATTTCAGTATGACACCCCTTCAAATATTTAACTAAGACTATCATATCATTTTTAACCTTCTCTTCACCAGGCTAAACATACCCAGCTCCTCAAGTCTTTCCTCATAGGGCATGGTGGTTTCCAGCCCTTTCATCATTTGGGTCGCTTTCCTCTGGAGACACTCCACCTTGTCAACATCCTTCTTGAATGTTGGTGTCCAGAACTGGACGCAGGATTCCAGGTGAGGTCTGACCTTCCCTTGCTCCCACCAGCCTCACAGGCATGACTGCTGGGAACATGATGGGAGACAGACAGGGCCTTCTCAGTGGTTGCCCCAAGTTTTGGGTTTTCCTCCCCAGGGAAGTTACATTGGTGCTTTGCTTGCTTTTCTTCAGACAATGATTTCTTAAATTATTTTGACAAGTTTTTGGGAAGTGACTGTTAAGAAAAGGCTTTCTATAGTGTGCAGTGCTGACAGGGACGTAGCCGGGGGGGGGGGGCTTGGGGTCCGGACCCCCCCTTCCATTTGAAAAATGAATGATGTGTGCCGCTGCGCTGTCGTGCCCAAGCCCCATTATAATAGTGGCACTTAGTCTGCCCCCCCCTTCCTAAAATCCTGGCTACATCCCTGGTGCTGAGATATATGGATGGATGGATAGATAGATAGATAGATAGATAGATCAGGTATTTTCAATTGTTTTCAATGTTACAGACTGTTTAATAGTTATAGTTTAATGACAATCTTTGCACATTGTTATCTATATTGTTTTTATTTCATCAGCTGTCCTAACTCAGGAGGTGACAGAGAGCATGGCTTCTTGCTAGGAATGGCTGCAGGGATGGAGGGAAGGAGGGAAATTGTGCATGCATGGAGGGGCTGGTTCAGACCTTCTGCTGCTGCCCCACCTTCACCATCTATTAAGTGAGGCAGATGCCTCACTTTGCCTAACAGCAGCACCAACCTTGGGTTCAGCATCCAGCATCCCATTTTAAGGAAAGGCAACCTAGGTGGCAAATAAGGGGCCACCGTGGTAGAGTGCATTGGACTATGACTCTGGAGATTAGGATTTGATTCTCAGATTGGCCATGAAACCCATGTGGTGACCTTGAGCAAGTCACACTCTCTCAGCCTCATAAAATGGCATTGGGAAACCTCCTCTGAATAAATCTTGCCAAGAAAATCTCATGATAGGCTCGCCTTAGGGTCACTATAAATTGGGAATGACGTGAAGGCACACAACACCAACAACCTCTCTCTCTTTCTCTCTGCCCAAAATCCAAGAGGGTCAAGAGGGATGCAATCCTGGGTAGCCTCCGATGTGCCATGCCAGCCCCAGCACCCCTTCAAGTCCTCAGTCTGAACCTAGGTGACTACCTAGGAGGGAGGCCACTTGCCACATCCCTAGTGAGCATAATCTGGGCATTCCCAGATACTCATATCATTTCCTCCTTGCAGCACCATCACTTTGCAAACTGGCATTTCCACCTTGGGGAGGGGATAATTATACCCATCTGTGCTAGAGAGAGCCTTTCCCCAGAACAGAGGCTGGCACTCCCTGGAAGAAACTGGGCTTCACTGCACCTCATGTGAGGGATCAAATTGGTGAGTGCCAAATGGGGATTTAGGAGCAGTCCTAATTTGGCAGAGAGTCCTGATTAATCCTGCCACCTGTTTCTAAAATGTCCCAGTTTTTCTGCCCTCCTCCTACTTTTCCCTTTGTTCTCTGCTCACTTCAGTTGCTGCAAACTAAATGCAAAAGGGGTTTGCACTTCTTTAACTCAGAGAGGTGGGGGATCTTGGGCTTCCCAGTTGGCTCAGGCAAAAGCCAGCTGCTGCAGCCTCTCCTGGTTTCCTCACTAATAACTTCTTCCATCTTGGACACACTCTGATGTTGCTTGGCCACATGTATCTTGATTTTCATCAGTGAAAGGTTGGAGGGTTCAGAGTCACTAGGGAGACAGTGTCTTCTCAGCACATCCCAAATGCCAGGCCTGGAGAACTGATGAACCACCAGGCAAAAACCACCACAGCCCTCAAAGGAGGCATTCTTGGATGGCAGCCACCTGTCAGTCTCCCTTTTTTTCTGCAATCTTGTACACCTTGCAAATCTCCTGACTGGCTACCACCTTAGCTGCAGGCTGCATCAATGTTGGAGAATTGCACAAGCCCAACCTACAAAGCTGCCTTACAGCAATGGAGACCATCAGCCCACCCAGCCTTGTATTGTCTGCTTTGACATACAGCAACTTCCTAAAACCTGTCCTCAGAGATCCTTTGACTGGAGATGCTGCAGACATCCTGTCACTACCTGAAGAACAAGTCAAAATGAATAGGAGAATTAGGTGAGACTTCTGCCTGCATTGCAGAGCCTGCGCCTGTGTATTAAGAGCCCAACTGAAAGGCCAAGATCTTGGCTGACCCAAAAGATAGAGGTGCTGTTAGAATCATAGAACTGAAATAGACCACAAGGGCCATCCAGTCCAATTCCTTTTAGCCATGCAGGAATATAAAATCCAAGCCCTCCCTGTGACAGATCACCATCCAGCTTCTCTTTAAAAACAGCTTCCAAAAAAGAAGACTCCATCATCCTTCAAGGCAGCAGCATCTTCCACTGTCAAACAGCTCTTTATTCTCAGAAAAGTCTTCCTAATGTTGAGATGGAACCTCTTTCGCTGTAGTTTGCATCCATTGCTCCATGTCCTAATTTCTGGAGCAGCAGAAAACAATCTTGTGTCATTTTCAGTATAACATCACTTCAAATATTTAAATGACTATCATATCATCTCTTAACCTCTTCTCTAGGTTAAAGATACCCAGCTCTCTAAGTCCCTCCTCATAAGGCATGGTATCCATAAGTTGGTCAACAGGTTCACATCAGGGCCACAATAAATCATAAATGACTTGAAAGCAGACAACAAATGTTAGCTCTCTGTCTTCTCCTCTCCAAACTAAGCACACCCAGTTCCCTCTGCTGTTCCTCACAGGGCCTGGGGTTTCAAGACTTTCCCACTGACAAACGTCTCTTGCTGTTAAGACCTTATTTCTAATGTTTAGGTAGCATCCTTTTTTGTCATTTGAATCTTCTACTTGGGTCCTATCCTCTGGAGTCATCTTCTACATGACAGCTATCATATCAGTTCTCAGTCTTTTCAGGATCTGGAAGAAAAGCATCACTTTCTCCTGATGATGAAAACTAACCAATGTTGGCTCCAAGCTAACTTCCAATTGAGGGGTGAGGATATTCATCTTGAATGCTGTGTCCAGTTAATAATAATAAAATAATAATAATAGTTTTTATTTATATTTCCTGACTCTCTCTATGGATCTGGGCACCACAACTCAAGAAGGATGTGGACAAGCTAAAGGATGTCCAGAGGAAGGCAATCAAAATGGTAAAAGGTCTGGAAACTACCAAGCCTTCTGAGGAGTGGCTTATGGAGCTGGGAATGTTTATCCTGTAGAAGAGAAGATAAAGAGGTGACATGATAGACATGTTTAAATATTTGAAGGGATGTCATATTGAGGAGGGAGCAAGCTTGTTTTCTGCTGTTCCAGAGATGGAACACTGGATGCAAACTGCAGTAAAAGAGATTCCACCTCAACACTATCACATGGGGGGGAGGGTTTAAACGGGCATTAGACCAGGAAAATTATGCAATCCTAGTGCAGATTTTCCCCATCATCATGATTAAGGAGGATTTATCCCAGCAATAAACAGGTAATAACCAACAACAAATTGTGCGATTTTCACAGGCTAATCTCTGTTTAAACCCCCACTTTTCCCTGATTTTCCTCGTGTGATAAAGTCCTAGAATCTCTTGACAGTAAGAGCTGTTTGGCAGTGGGAAACTGCTGCCTTGGAGAGTGGTGGAGTCTTCTTCTCTGGAGGTTTTTAACCAGAGGCTGGACTGCCATCTATTGGGAGGGCTTCCATTGTGTCTTCTGGCACGGCAGAAGAGGATTGGACTGGATAGCCCTTGGGGGGTCTTTTCCATTTCTATAATTCTGTGATTCTGTTCCACAACCAAGCAAGGTGCCACCATTGAAAATTCCCTATTATGAGTTCTGAAAGACCTGCATGCCTTTGATTATTAGTTCTGGAGCAGATTTCAAGTCGTGGATCTCTAGATGGTCTGTTCCTAACTCTGTGCTTTCTGAAGAAGTCCTTCCTGTGGTCTGTCCCAGATTCTCCCACACCATTCAACTTCAGAGAATGGCCCAGGGGTCTGCTATTATGATATTATCTGCTATTATAAGAACAGGAGGAAAAATAGCATTCTGTCCACTTTCTCCACACCTTCCATTGTTTTATTCACCTTTGCCAAGTCTTTGCTCATGCACCTTTTACAAAATTGGCACATTGTTCACGGGTTTTCCCTCCCTGCCTTGTGATCACTTGTCTCTCCTTTTCTATCCTTCTCCAGGTGTACAATCCTCCCACCTTTTTCTTTTTTCTTTTTCCCAGTGCAGCAACCAGAATTTGGTGGGCAGCTTCTTGTTTATGGTGCCAATGGCCAACCTGAAGAGGAAGAAAAAGAATCACAACGAAGGGACTTACGTAAGAGAGAAAACCCGAGAGGCTTGGAGGCAGGAACAAGTTTTCTCAGCTGTAGGGTTTATGAAAAAAAGGCGTGTGCTCTTGATTCTTAAAGGCATCCAGCAGCATCATGGGAGAGGTAATTCCTGCCCTGAGTTCAGGTCATTTGCAGCTGCAGGGAGAATCTCTTAGAGTGACAGCTGCCAAGCTGGATGGGAGGAAAGGTTTCCTTGGATCGCCACCATGCCCGGCTCAGCCAAGGCAAGGAGGATGAGATGGTAAGAGGCCGCAGCCAGTTCATTCATTCATTCATTCATTATTATTATAGTTTATTTCTATAGTGCTGTAAATGTACTTGGCACAGTGTTCCTGAATGAAGGAGCTTTCCAGGTATTTCTATAAATCCACCTTACTGATGTATGGTCAAGACATTTTGGCTCTCCATGGAGATTTACTCACAGTTGAAAGTGAGCTCCCAACTTTCAGCTCCTGCTCAGTAAATGGAAGGTAACAGGCACCTGAGGGGGGAAATGCTTTTAATATTTATGGGCAAACCTTTTCTTATCTCCTTAGTTCCTCCCCTGCTGTTCAAGGAATTGGCAGCAATGGTATAGTAGACATCTTTAGAAAAGGGTCTCTGGTGTTCTCCTGGACCTTTCAACGGTTTTCACTGCCAGTGCCAGCCATTGAGGTTTCCTTCAGGACTGCCCGCATGGCCAGGGGTCAGGGTGGGTGTCTGTTGGCATGTTAAGTGTCATGGATCACATCACAAGCCCCTTTAGGGAACAAGATTGTTATCTCAGGCATGCTGTTAGACCCAGTGGTGTTTTATGATAGTGAGGAAGCTGCTCAGTGCTTATCTTTAGTTGGTAGAAGAGCCACTGTTGTGCATCTGGTGGAAGCTTCTTGTCTTCTTGTCTGCTTCAATGCACTTTATGAAAGCTCTCTGGAACCCTCAGTTGGTCCAGAATGGCCCAGCATGACCAGGCCTAGCCATCAAGAGAATATTAATGGCTACCCTTCATGAAGTTTCTGGATCACTTTAAGGTGCTGTCTTCAACCTCTAAAATTTCTACCTCCTGGATCTGGAATACTGTGGGAGCCCTTAGGATCCACTTTGATTTGGTCTCAGGACCCTCTATGGATACCAAAATCCATGGAAGCTCAAGTCCTATGGCATAGTAAAATGGTGTCCTTTATATAAAACATCAAAATCAAGGTTTGCTTTTTGGAATTTATATATTTTTGGAATATTTTCAAACCATGGATGGTTGAATCTATGGATAAAGAATCCATGGATATGGAGGGCTATCTATACTTTCAGAGATGCTCTGTATTCAAGACACAGCTGTTTACCATGCCTTTAAAAATCATTTTCAATCTTTTCATTCTTTATTGCTTTGCTGTGTTTTTGTGTGCTTATTGTATCTTTTTTTTTTTTAAAAAAAAACATGTTTATATGCTGCCTTGTTGGTTTTCAGCAGTGATGCAGCTACACTAGTGTGTGTGTGTGTGTGAAAATGAGGGCATTGCTTCCCAAATAAGAATTATGTCCTCCTCCCAAATGATATTTTCCTTCCATCCCTAAATTTCTAGCATAGTACAGTGGTACCCCGGGATACGAATGCGCCGCCTTACGAAATTTCCGGGTTACGAAAAAAATCCATTGAAAAAAACTGTTCCGGGTTACGAAGGTTATTTCGGGTTACGAAAAAAATTTTGGTGCTTTTCGGCGCTTTTTCGCACGAAATCGCGGCTTTCGCTATTAGCGCCTATGGCTTTTTCGGCTTACGAAGATTTTCGGGTTACGAACGCGGCGGCGGAACGAATTAAATTCGTAACCCGGGGTACCACTGTATTTTTATTTTTATTTTTTGGCAGAAAGTGAGACACTGAAAATAATTCACACCTATACCTTTGCATTTTCTGTCTTAGATTTCTTTTGGTAACCATCTCTGTTCCTTTTCACTGGCTACTGAAACTATCTGCACACTCAGCTGAAGTTTTATGTTACTGCAGTGTTAGAAACACTAGATGCTGTAGACTTTTCTGCTGTGATATTCAACCTACTAATATTCATTGGGTTCTTAGGAACATTATCTTAATTCAAAGTTGGACTGGAGCATGTGTAATAATAATAATAATAATAATAATAATAATAATTTATTTCTATACCGCTATTCCAGCGGTGTACATCAAAGAGTAAGACAATTAAAACATCAGCATGACAGTAATACAAAGTTAACAATTAAGAGCAGTAAAAACTAACAACACCCTATACAAGTGTCTGTGTAGAATGGAATACACAAAAACATTGCCAAGGGGAAGAGAATGACCATAAGGCTCACAGGGGGAAAGCTTGGCGGAACAAAAAAGTCTTCAAGTTCTTCTTGAAAGCATCGAGGGAGGTGGAAGTATGGAGCTCATTGGGGAGGGAGTTCCAGAGCTGAGGGGCTGAAATAGAGAAAGCCCTCTGAGCTGATACATATCGAGTGTCTGGAACTCTTAAAAGATGTCTTTCACCCGACCTGAGAGTGCGGGGCTGATTATATGGGGAGAGGCGGTCCTCTAAGTACCCTGGGCCCAAGCCATTTAGAGCTTTATAGGTGATAACCAACACCTTGTATTCGGCCCGGAAGCGAATAGGCAGCCAATGGAGATCTTTTAGGACTGGTGTTATATGGCTGGCCCTGGAACATCCAGCAACCAGCCTAGCAGCCATATTCTGCACTAATTGAAGCTTCCGGGTTTGGTACAAGGGTTGCCCCATGTAAAGCGCATTACAGAAATCTAATCGAGAGGTTACCAGAGAATGTATAATGGTTTCAAGGTCCCCCCGGCCAAGGAAGGGTCGCAGTTGGCGTATCAGCCAAAGCTGATAACAGGTGCTCCTGACCGCTGCATCCACCTGAGCAGTAAGGTGAAGCGACGAGTCCAGAAGCACCCCCAAACTGCGAACAGAGTCCTTCACAGGGAGCGTGACCCCATTTAGGACAGGTGGAAAAATTTCCTTACCCGGGCCAGGAAAGCCAATCACCAGTACTTCCGTTTTCTCTGGATTCAGGCTGAGTCTGTTTTCCCTCATCCAGCCCATTACCGACTCCAAGCAAGCATTAAGAGGAGAGATGCCATCCCTAGTTACTGCATCAGTCGGAGACACAGAGAAAACTATTTGGGTGTCATCAGCGTACTGATAACACCGTGCCCCGTGTCTCCGGATGATCTCTCCCAGCGGCTTCATGTAAATGTTAAAAAGCATAGGGGACAAAATCGCTCCCTGAGGGACCCCAGATGTCAGGGCCCTCCTATCGGAGCGACAGTCCCCCTGCTCCACCATCTGGAATCTGCCCGAGAGGTAGGAACGGAACCACTGCAAAGCAGAGCCCCCGATACCCAACTCCCTCAGGCGACCCAGAAGGATACCATGGTCGATGGTATTGAAGGCCGCTGAGATGTCCAAGAGCACTAACAGGGACACGCTCCCCCTGTCCATAGCCAGACGGAGATCATCAACTAAGGCGACCATAGCAGTCTCAACTCCATAGCCCGCCCGGAAGCCAGTTTGAAATGGGTCCAGATAATCCGTCTCATCCAAGATCCCTTGAAGCTGAAAGGCAACTGCCCTCTCGATCACCTTCCCTAAAAATGGCAGCAGCGAGACAGGCCGATAATTGTTCCGAATTAGGGAGTCAAGGGAGGGCTTTTTCAACAAAGGTTTAACAATGGCCGTCTTCAAAGTTGATGGAAACTGCCCATCCCTGAAGGATGTATTGATAATACGGTGCAACATATTAGTCACAACCGTTCCCCCTTGAGCTGTCAGCCATGAAGGACAGGGATCGAGAGAGCAAGTCGTCTTCCTAATGCTTTGAAGAATCTTGTCCACATCCTCAGTACAGACAGACTCAAAGTGATCCAGTTTAACCAAGTCCACGGAGGCTCTGGACACCTCTACTCTAGATTCTGAACTAATAATGGAGTCGAGATCAACCCTTATCCGAGAGATTTTATCCGCAAAGAAGTTATTAAACTCGTCGCAGCAGGCTTTCAATGGTTCCAAAATAGGGTTCAGGGGAGGAGGGAGTTGAGTAAGCTCCCTCACTACCCTGAACAGCTCTGCCGGACGCGACTCCGCGGACGCGATACGCGCAGAAAAGAAAGAGTTCTTTGCTGCGATTATCGCCACTCTGTAGTCCTTCAAAAGAGAATCCAGGAGTGTCTTGTCGGTTAAGGCCTGATGTCTCCGCCATTTGCGCTCTAATCGTCGCAAAACCCGCTTCCTGGCCTGAAGATCTTCCGTATACCAAGGCCGTTTTTTGGAAGCAGGTCTGAGAGGACGCTTGGGAGCGATACTGTATATAGCCCTGGAGAGATCAATATCCCAGATGTTAGTTAGGGTATCAACAGAATCGCCGTCAGTTCCAACCATAAGCCCCTCTAGGGCTTCTTGGAACCTTTTGGGTTCCATCAGCCTTCGAGGGTGGACCATCTGAATAGGTCCGCCACCCCCAGGAGGGATCCGGGTAGAAGCCTTGATATTAGCCTCGACCAGGAAATGGTCCGTCCATGACAAGGGAGAGACATTAGAAACCTCTGCCCACGGCGTCTCCATATCCGTACAGAAGAGAACATCAAGCGTATTACCAGCCGAATGCGTAGGTCCTGAGACTAATTGGGACAGGCCCATGGCTGTCATGGTAGCCATGAACTCCCGAGCCGCACCAGTTGGATCATGACTGGTCTCGAAAGGGATGTTGAGGTCCCCCAAGACTAAAAGTCTAGAGGACTCCAACAACAGTTCCGAGACCAGCTGTGTCAGCTCGGTCAGGGAGTCTGTTAGCGCACGTGGTGGCCGGTAGACCAACAAAATCCCCAAACTGTCCCTGTTCTTCAGGGTCAGATAAATACACTCGATGTAATCTGTCTGACGTAAATGGTTCCTGGTCAAAGAAAGGGTGTTCTTATGGATCAAGGCAACACCTCCCTCCCGCCCACCTAACCTGCACTGGTCCTTAACTGAGTACCCAGCTGGGAGGGCCTGAGCCCACACTGCTTCACTTTCAGGCCCAAACCAGGTCTCAGTAATGCATGCCAGGTCACAACACTTTTCCTCCAACAAATCATACATAATGCAGTTGTCTCTGCTCCAGTTCAACTCGGCATAGGACTTTCTGTTGGATATGAGATCACAGTCCTAGCATATCAAGATCTGTCTGTTTATCTTTAACTTCTGGTTAAGACAGAAAGAAATGACAAAAAAATCACCTAGCAAAGCTATGTTTTTGGGAACAACTGGCTCTTAGCTTCTCAAAAGAAAAATCTTGGTATCAAAATATTCCATGTTTTCCCCCCCATACATTTGGCTTTTCAGAAACATATTATTTTCCAGAAAGATAATTTATCAGCAAAGTAGCATTTCAGCAGCATCTGGAAGCTGACCTTAAGGCAGGCCAGGGTCTTCTCCTACCTGGAGTGTTTGTGCTGTTGAATTGGGGCGGATGCCTGTGGGCTGCTAAATCCACTCTGGGTTGTTGTCTGAACTTTAAAGATGCTATCCAAGGTGCTGAAATTATTTTGGCCATAAAATTCCAGGTCGAGGAAGCCATAGTCTCACTGTATTCTGCACTGGTCAGGCCTCTTCCAGAGTTTTGCGTTCAGTTCTGAGTACCTCATTTTAAGAAGAAGATAGACAAGTTGGAGGGGGTTCAGAGAAGGGCAATGAGGATGATAAGAGGTCTGGAAAACAAAACTTATGGGGAGAGGTTGAAAGATCTGGCATGGTCAGCCTGGTGAAGAGGAGACTGGAGGGTGATATGATGGCATTCTTCAAATATCTTAAGGGCTGCCCCAGACAGGAGAGGCAAGCTGGTTTTCTGTTGCCCCAGAGGGTAAGACCCACAAATAGGTCCACCTTGATGGTGGCTGCTTTGGGCTTGGGTCATGGGCTGAAGAGGGCAGGGGCAGGTGACAGGATGGGAGGATTGGAGTCCAGAGGTGTTAAAGCATTATCAAACTGCATTAATTCTGCAGTGCAGATTAGACCTATGTCTATTAAATCACAAGGTCTCATCACAGCTCCACATGTAACTTGTTTGCTTTCCAGCAGTGTTCTGCTGTTTCTTCATCTACAGCCATGTGCTAGGAAGTATCTTCTTTTCAATATTCCTCCTGAAAGGAGGGTCACTTTGGTGGCAGCGGCTTTGGGTTGGGGTCAGGAGGTGATGCAGATGGGGGTAGCCGACAGAAAGGGAGGATTTGGGGCTGGAGGTGGCCCTGGAGAAACAGCCAGGCACTTCTCTGCCCTGCTGGTAGGGAGAGGAGGAACCCAGGTCTGGAAACTGGGGACTGCAGAGGTGTGTGTGGTAGTGGTGGGGAGCTCTCCTTATTATCACCACCACCACCACCACCATCTTTATTACACACTGAAAATGAGAAAGCTCATGTAGAAGAGGGCAATAGCTGAAGAAAACACTATGAAATACATGGACTGGTCTAAGTCGGCCATGTATTGTATTGTATTTGTACATTATAGCAGTGCCAACTGAATAGGACCTAAGAATGTTGCATTATACTAAACCAATTATTTATCTGCCAAGTTCAGACCTGCCTACAGCACTGGTGGGGAACTTAAGCCTTCCAGAAGCTGTTGAACTATAGCTTCCATCATGTGTTTGCACTAGCCAGGCTGGCTTAATCTGGTGAGCACTGGAGTCCAATGTTGTTTGGAGGCCAGAGGTTTCCCAGAAATGGCAGAAGATTCCTGGCGTTTCAGACCAGAGTTTTCCCTCAGCCTTGCCTACTTCCAGGAGTGGAACATAGACTTTGTACACATATGGTCTCTATTTCCCCACTGAGTTGTGATGTGCAACCTGTTCAGTAGATGAAAACAATTTTAATACTAAAATATGATGGAGAAGCCAGTTACCATATGGGGATAGATTGGTGGTTGTTTGTTTGTTTTTAGTATTCTTTTCTGCCTCTGAAATTAATAATGTGCATTGCTGAATGATGTATTTTCCAGTGAGATAGTGTGCCTATGTGTGGATGTACTGGAATAAAGGTGTCAAATGTACATTGTTATAACTCATGGACTAGAGTTTCTTTTTATGTTAATTCTCTGCATTAAATTGGTCCCACTGACTGAATACTGGAAAGATTCCTGGTCTCTCTGTGAGACCTTCATGGAGAAATAAAGCTCCAGGTCTTCATATGCCACCTCACCCCTCTTTGCCCTTAAAGTTCAGGCAACCAACTGAGGGATAAATCAGAATATTGAGTCAGAGGGCTCTTTCACACTACAGTGGGCCCTCCACATTCACTGGGGCTAGGGGCACAGGATCCCCCACGAAAATGGAAAAACCTTTGGGAATGCCTCTTTAGGAATCTTTGGGTCCTCTAGTGCAGCTCTATGGCCAACATCCATTGGAAGCTGATTATAGAAGTGGACTGTAGGACCTATAAATGCCTAGAGAAATGTTTGCTCTAGGAACATCCATCACAACATCTGATGAACATTGACAGTAAGAGTCATGCTGGAATACCTAGAGATTCCTAGAATGCATTAATCAAATTTGTGGACAATCAAATCAGCAAAAGTCAAATCTCAAATGTAGAAAGCCGACTGTACACAGTTATAGCAGGATGGTTTCACAGGACACCTGGTAATAATAATAATAATAATAATAATATTTATTTATATTCTGCCTTTCCCGATAGGGAATCAAGATGCATTACAACAGGTATTAAAACATCAAACAGTTAAAACTGCGGTACAAACCTCCCAAAAAGGGAGGCCTGCTGGCGCCTGTTTTTCCTTCGCAGGGAGAAAAAGAACCCATGAAAAGCGAGTTCTTTTTGCCCCGCAGGGCGGCCGTCGTGACGCCAAAAACGTGGTGCAATGTGCAGACGCTATATGTCCATCACATCACAATGACAACGCCTGTATACATGGGGCGCCGCCATTGTTACAGCGACGTGCCATACTAGGGTTAGGGACGGTGTGGTTGCCACACGGTCCCTTAACCCTAGTATGGCACCAGCATGGCGCTTTAGTACCGTGTGTACCGCACCAAAGTTACAGTCATGATTAAAAAGGAATAGCATATCCCAACCCTCCCCCCAAACATAAAACCCCAAAATAAAAACCAATTAAAAACAGATTAAACAATACAAGTGTTAAAAAAGGGGAGAAATCCTGTTAAAGGTTGGATAAAATAGAAAATGAGACCCAGATTCAGTTTCGGTTTGGGGGGGAGAGGGTGTTTTTTTCTCTGGGGAAGGAAGCGGAGGTAATAATAATAATATCAGTAGTAAGGTGAGTAAACTAAAAAGGCTAATCTGGAAAGGCTTAACGGCCTTTTTAAAGGCTTCTAAGGTGGTAATATGGCAGATCTTGTCCAGCAGGCCATTCCAGAGCCTAGGTAATACTGGTGCATTGTTTTTTCCCCACAGGAGATATTTGGCTACAAGACCCAAGGCTTCCGGAGGGCTTTTTGCATTGCTGGGTACATCCTGTCCTGCGGAGTCCTCTTGCTTCTCTTCTATTGGAAGCCAGAATGGGACGTTTGGGCAAACTGTGCACCCTGTGACCTGGAGGAAGCCGATACCGTTTTGTTACGAACAACAGTAAGTCCCTTTGGCTTCTTCACATGCAGCTTGTATGAGGGAATGCTGAAAGGTTTTCAGGCCAACCAAGAAGGGAATGACCTAGAGCAGTGATTCCCAAACTTTTGTCCTCCAAATGCTTTGGACTTTGGCTCCTAGGATTCCTGGCAATTGACTAAGCTGGCTGGGGCTTCTGGGAGTTGAAGTCCAAAACACTTGGAGGGAACCACTGACCTAGAGTCATGAAATGTTCATGCTATTCCACATATTCATTCCAAAATTCAATGCACTCTGCAGTTTTTTTCTCAAGTTTCTTTAAGCCTTCCCCCTTTAAAAAAAATTATTTATGTCTGGTCACTGAAATACTGCTCTGCAGCTGCTATCCGCTCTGAATCATTTGGAAATTTCTGTTTGGCAACAGAAAATAGTCAGATGGTCATTCTGTTGAATAGGGAGGATAGTCTATGCATTCAAGCCCCAGATTCTTTAACACACTCATCGTCTTACCATCCCTGTGAGCAGATGCATTGTCCTGCAAAAAGAGAATAACTTTCTGGAATTGCCCATGTTTTTTCTTTCAATGCCTTCTTTAATCAGCACAGCAAAATGAGTACCCAGCTTGTTGGGGGAAATTGGCTTACACATTGAAAATTGCTTAGGAAGTGTTTAAGTGCACTGATAAGCGGTATAGACATGTACTTGCTATTGCTATATTGCAAAGTCAACCTAGAGATAATCACTCAATTTGTTTCTGGTCAGCATTCAAACATTTCAGCACTAACTTTGCTGGCAGCTTCTGCATATCCAACTGTTCAAGAATGATAAACGCAGTGCATTCCTGGGATTTCTCAAGTGTCTCAGCAGTTGTTTTACCCAAGATTCACTGATCTGCCAAAATCGGGTCATGAACTCACTCAAAAATTTCAGGAGGTGACCCTGTTGGAGACCTCCCAGACTTTGCTGTACCTTTGTCTCAAAATCTTCATGCTGAAAGTTGGCACCCCATTTTTTCTCAGTTGAGTATGATGGGCACCTGTCACTCAATGTTTGCATCATACACTCATGGATGTCCCTTGGAATTTTCTTCTGTAGGAACAAGAACTTCATGATGGTCTGGAGTTCAGCACTTGAAAACTCAACACTTTTCACTGAAATGGTTCTTTCAATTATCTGAAAAAATTTAGAAATTAGTTATGATGCTGCAAATTGGTAATTTACAATTCAGAAGAACATTTCTTCAAGTTACAGTGATAAAATTATGCTCAGATTTTGGGGAATGGGTTGGGCCAAGACCTTTTCAGCACACACCCCCCCCCAGTATATGTTCCTATGAGTGATGTTCCTCTACATGTTTAAGTCCATTTTCACTAATGAGGATTTTCTTTTTCCCTTGTGAATTCTTAGCAATTTGACCAATTTCACTAGATGTTCCATCCATAACTTTTGCTCAAGAATTATATTTTTCTTGCTCCAACAAGTGTGTGATGTTCTTCAATAGCTTCTGCACAAGAGAATTTATCACCTGTTTCTGTATTTGTCCCCCCAGGATGAGTTTCAAAGATATACCAGGAAGAAGGTGATATTTCTTGACCTGCTGAGTCTCCTGGACAGTGAAAAATTGGATCGCTTATTCAGTGAAGATGGGGAATCTGTCATAAACAGAGCCATAGCAAGGCCTGACTTGAAAGTAAGCTTTTCTTGGAATCAAGGAGTTAACTCTAGGCAAGAGGGTGAAGGACATGGAGAAAGTTATAGTTTATTTCTACTCTGTCCTGCACCATTCAGGAAGAAGCTGAATCAGCTTGAGGTTAGAGATGGGTAAAGTCAACAGGACTGGCCCCTGAAAATGTTTGAATATTTCAGAATTCAATCTAGACTCTTCTCACCTTGGACAGATGTCCAAGGTTCAAGGTCTTCCATGGACATCATGGGATCTTTTGGGACTCTCCATAGTGTCTTCTGTGGACATCATGGCACATTTTGGATGCTCCCTGGTGGGGATGAGAACCCCTCCCCACCAAACCTGTGTAGCTCCATAGGAACAAAAGGAGTCTTGTCCTTTGTGCAGAGGCTACAATTTGGCTAAGGCCTCCCATGGCAGTGGGAATGGTCAGAACCCACTCAATCTGATGTTGATTCTGACAAATCCTCTTTCCAACCCAAATGCACTCTGCTCCCACCTCTATCTCCCCTTCCCCAATCTTGTTTCTGTATAGGGAAGGAATTGGCAGCAACTCTAAATGGAATCTAGGGTGCACCTGCATTGCAGAAATAATGCAGTTTGGCACCACTTTAAGTGATGAAGCTCCATCCTGTGTAATCCTGGGATCTGTAGTTTTGCAAGGTCTGTAGCCTTCTCTGCCAAATAGTGCTAGTACCTAAAAAAACTACAAATCCTAGGATTCTGTAGGATGGAGCCATAGCAGGTAAATTGGTGCAAAACTGCATTATTTATAAATGCATCCCTGGTTGTTTCTAATATCTTTGCAATGTGTTGCTCTTGTAGGTGAAATACATCCAAGTACAAAAAGTCCGCTATATCTGGGATGTGTCTGAGAAAGTTTTTGTCAGAGTTGGGTGAGTTTTAAGTTACTGTACTGGTGGAGGACTCTGAAAAAAATAAAATAAAAAGATTTTTGACTGAAATATAAGGCCACTTCTCTGTGTTGTCTCCTTTCCAGGTCACTTGAGGAGAGCTACACTTGTCATGAGATACACCACAAATTTGGAGATGGGCTGACGAGGAAACATCAAGATCTCAGGTATCTTCCACAGCATGGCCAAGTCACAGTCAATGTTTTAGATTTTGACCTCCCTGTTTAGTTTCTTTTTTAACCCACTTTTGCTTAGCTGCTGTTTTGGAAATGGCTGAAATTGTGAGATCTCCAGTTGAAATACTCACCATGAGCACAAACTTAGTAGAAAGTCTTCTACAAGCCTGGTGACCAAAAATATACAGCGGGACCTTGGTATCTGTTGGGGTTTGGTTGCAGGGCCTCCTATGGATACCAAAATACATGGACGCTCAAGTCCCATTATATACAATAATGCCCCCTTTTAAAAAATGGCAATATCAAGGTTTGCTTTTTGGCTGTTTTGGGGGTGAGAAAAAATTTCCATGGGTGCATAATCCATGGATAGAAAGGGCTGGTGGTATTGATGCTGTCCCCTAAAATGTGATGTTTGTCCCCAGAAGTCTATTCTTAATTACTGACTAAGAACTAGATGGAATACACCTGGAAACTATGCCCCCTTGGAGATTTTTCAAGGATTGGCCATGAATACTGGAGGCTGAAGTCCTTGTGGGTTCAGAGTGAGGGAAGGAGGAATTACCTTTAGTCTGAACTGGCTTTGTGATATCCTAACATGGTTGGGATCCCTATTTTGTAAGGACATATGAGATTAACTCATATTCTCCCTTTACACTATGGCTGGGTAATTCCTTGTCCAAGGAGAGTAACAGTTCTCTTCTGTATCTCTGTTTCTCAGGAAATTGTTGTGTGGACCCAACGCCATTGAAATTGAAATACGGCCAATCTGGAAATTGCTTTTCAAAGAGGTAAGTGAGCACCTTCCAAGTCACACCTGATTGCTTTCCAAAAGGATTCCAGGACTTTCCTACCATATGCCAAAGGTGGTCCAAGCCCCTCATAGCTGAATTTTCAGACCCTCTGATTAGGTTGGCTTTGTGGGTTGCAACAGGGTTATGTTGGCAGAATTGTGTCTGATATTGTCATCAACAGATTGAACTACAGTGCTTTATTTAATTTATATGCTTCTTTTTCTCAATGTAGCCAAAAAGCATAAGGCCCAAGGTGGTTTACAAAGACTTTATGTTCTGCAAAGAAAAATTTTCTGCTTTTTGGTCACCCTTTCCTGAACCAGAAGTTCCAGATGTGTTAGAATACAACTCATATCTTTCCCAGCGAGTGTGGCATGGCATCTGGAGTGATGGGAGTTGTAGTCAGTGTAACTGGGGGAAAGGCCAATTTTACTTTAGGATGAGCTAGGCTATAAATTAGGGTTGGCTGGTTTAAACCAGGTTGGTTGAAACCATGGTTTTAACCAAATGACTTAAAACAAAACGAAACCACACACACAGAACGGCTCCTGTTTTTCAAAAAATAGATTATTCCTATATTGTTGTTGTTAACTGCCCTTGAGTCGCCTTTCCAAGCATTATTGTCTTTTCCAGTGAGCCATGCCTTCTCATGATGTGGCCAAATTGCAACAGCATCAACCTGTTCATCTTAGCTTCCAGGGAGATTTTAGGCTTCATCTGTCCTAGGACCCAACTGTTTGTTTTTTTGGCCATCCAGAGTATCCTCAGCAATAATCTCTGGCACCACTTCTCAACTGAGTTGATTTTCTTTTTATTCTCTTTCTTCATTGTCCAGTTCTCACATCTGTACATGGTGATGGAGAATACAATGGATTAGACAATTCTTAATGCTAGTGTTCAGCTGTATATCTTTACACTTTAGGATTTTGTCTAGTTTTTTCATAGTTGCCCTTCCTATTCCTAATCTTCTGATTTCTTGACTGCAGTCTCCATTCTGATCAATGTTTGATCCAAGGTATGGGAAATCTTTAACTATTTTGATTAGTTAAATATTTTGATTTCCTCATTAACTAGGTTGCATTTATGTATTTCTTCCACATGGTCATTATTTTTGTTTTCTTTATGTTCAGCATTTTAGGCCTGCCTTTGCACTTTCTTTTTTGGCCTTCCTTAGGAATTGTTACAAGTCTGTGATGTCTTCCACTAGTATTATGGTGTCATCCACATATCATAGATTGTTGATATTCCTTCCTCCTATCTTCACTTCTCCTTCTTCTGTGCCCAAGCCTGCTCTTGTATTGTGTTTTCTGCATACAAGTTTGACAAACAGGGTGAAAGGATGCAGCCTTGCCTGATGCCTTTTCCAATTGGGAATCATTCTGTTGCTCCATATTGTGTTCCAATAGGAGCCTCTTGTCCTAAGTACAGATTCCTCATCAGGACTATCCAGATGTGTTGGCATTCCATTGTCTTTAAGAGTGCTCCATAGCTTTTCATGATCAATGCAGCATTTAAAACAGTCTGGCTGCTATTACTATTTTCCAACCCTCTTCCTGGATCAGCAAAGATTGTGTGAATTTAAACATTGTACCTTTAACATTTTATTGGCAGTACATTGTTCCAGTACTTTCTTTTTAATTGTTTTATTTTATAGAGTAAGAAATGCCATTCCAAAACAAATCTTTCAATTAACAGAAGTTTAACCAAGACAGCTTGCTTTAACAGAGCACTTTTAAAAGAACAAGTATTTAAACTAGTGACAATAACATCCGGACCATATTTTACAGTTTAATTTTCTGATTTAGTGCTATATTGATGCTGTCCTACACATTACTGCCAAACAACAACAACAACAACAAACCAAATAACCAAAAAACTGATTTATATGAAAAAGGGAGGGGGAGATTTATTTTATTTTATTACTTTTTTCCAAGTCTGCTACAAATGTGTACCATTTATTTCTGTATTTATGCAGCACCATCCCCATACATTGCTTTTTCTCAGACGGTATTATGGACGTGATGGTCCAACCTCTGATTAAGTATTTTTAAACCTTGTCTGCTTTAGTGGGTGAGACCAGAGCTGCATCTGCACAGCAGAAATAATGCAGTCTGACCCCTTTTTAACAGTCATGGCTTAATTCTGTGGAATTCTCAGATCGATAGTTTTGGTTAATAATAATAATAATAATAATAATAATAATAATAATAATAATAATAATTTTTATTTCTATCTTCCCGCCTCTCCCGATGGATCGAAGTGGGATCACAATAAGGTTAAAATTACAATTACAATATTGCAGCATTAGTTACTGCACCATTACAACCACAGTTAAAAGAATAGATATATAGCTTTCTCTTTCAGATAGCTTTGATGCTACAACACCCTACAAATCCCAGGATGGATGGGATGGATGGATAGGATGGAGCCATGGGAGTTAAAAACTGCATTATTTCTGCAGTGCAGATGTAGCCCTAATGAGCTGTTCAGGTTGTTGTTGTTTGAGGGTTTGTCGTGTCCCAAAAAAAGCCTGGTGCATCACACTGATGTTGTGTGTCCTTTGCTCTCTTGACAGGTTTTCAACCCTTTTTATGTGTTTCAAGCTTTCACCCTGATTCTCTGGATAAGCCAAGGGTACATTGAATACTCCATTGCCATCATAATCTTATCCATTATCTCGATTGCTCTCACCGTCTATGACCTAAGGCAGGTAAGTTTGTTTGACACGTTGTTTGTGAAGCCAGAAGAAGAATGGCATTACTTCTCAGCTTTTAATCTATCTGCTGTGTTTGTGCTAGGACTGTTCAACTGATTCAGCCAATCCCAAGCAACAAAGCAAATCAGTCTGATAGTCATTTCATTATCAATGTCAGATAGCTCAGAGTGCATATATACTGTATAAATAATGCAGTTTGACATGCTAGTTGCCATGTTAGTTGCCATGGCTCTATCCTTGCAGATGAGCCACAGAGTGTCAAACTTTAAAACGTAGCTGACAAATGGTCTAGAGCAGCGGTTCTCAACCTGGGGGTTGGGGGTCGAACAACCCTTTCACAGGGGTCACCTAAGACCATCAGAAAACACATATTTCCAATGGTGTTAGGAACCGATTTTATGATTGGGGGTTACCACAACATGAGGTGGTGGCATTAGGAAGGTTGAGAACCACTGCTCTAGAGAGACTTTGCCAGGACAAAAGCAATATGAAATGAATTGCCAAGATCAAGCAACCAATAGCAGCTTTAAAAATCCCTTTTTATCCCTTTTGAGAGATGCCCATCCAATCTTTCTTTAAAGACTTCAAAAGATGGATGGTCTGCCACCTTCCCAGACAATCTATTTCACTGTAGAACATCTCTTACAGTCAAGACGTTCTTCCTAATGTTTAATTGGAATCTCTTTTCTTGCAATTTGTATCCATTGATTTATGTTCTGATCTCTGGAGAAGCAGAAACAAGCCTGCTCCACTTTCTGACAGCCCTCCAATTAGTTATACATGGCTACCATGTCACTTGAGGCAATGTAGTGTAATTTGGATGTTATACTAGGACTCTGGAGACAAGGTTTTGAATCTCCACTCGTCCATAGGAACCCACTGATTGACCTTGGGCAAGTGATATTCTCTCAGCCATAGAGGAAGGCAAAGACAAATCACCCTCTGAACAAATTCTGCCAAGAAAACTCTGTGATACCTTCTCTTTAGTGTCATCAAAAATTAGAAGTGACTTGGAGGTGCACAACAACAATCATAGAATCATAGAGTTGGAAGAGAGTGCAAGGGCCATCCAGTCCAGCCCCCTGCCATGCAGGAAATCTAAATCAAAGCATCCCCGACAGATGACCATCCAGCCTCTGTTTATCACACCATCTCTCTGTCTTCTCTTTTTATTTGCCACAGCAATCCATTCAACTGCACAACCTGGTGGAGGAGCACAACAAGGTCCAGGTAATGGTCTGGACTAAACATGAAGGTGTGTATTGTTATCCTGAGCATCCCTCTGCCCTCTCTTCTTGCTCCATGGCCTCCATCTTCAAGCACAAACCAACACTCTTCTAATAATATTGACTGGAAACTCTTCATGGTTTGTGCCACCCATCCCATTCCAACATCAACTTATACTTCCTGACAACGGTCACTTATATATATTAAATCAGAAACCAAAAAAGTGTATGCAAATTGTCTTCTAGAGGACCAGTTCCCTGTTAGAGGCCTCCCATAATTTACTTCCATGTTTTGCTTAGGCACGGGCATATTGTTCTACACTCCAAAATAATAATGGGTCAATATTTGAGGCCACGTTGAGCCATAACTTGTAAATCATCAAAAGACCTCTCAGAAATTTCCTTCTGACCCAGCATGGTGTAGTGGTTTGGGAATTGAAATAAGATTCTGCTCAGCTATGGAAACCCACCTTGGTAAAGCCACACTCTCTTGGTATCAGAGAAAGGCTATGGCAAACCTTCTTCAAAGAAATTTGGCCAAGAAAACTCAAGTGGAAAGTAATCAAAAGTTGGAGTTAAAGTTGAAGAGCCAGCTTGGTGTAGTGATTTAAGTGTTGGAATAGGACTGTAGGAGATGAGATTCTGAACCCTTGCTCAGCCACTGGGTAACTTTAGACAAGTTACACTCTCTCAGCCTCAGAGGAAGGCAGATACACACCTCCTCTGAAACTCTTGCCAAGAAACCCCTAGGAGGGGGATGTTTGAAGTCTTGGAGACATAACAGCCACATCAATTGAACCTCCTCCTTTATTAATTTTGTTTTTCCCTAGGTGGCCAGAAGTCAGAGTCTTGTCACCTGGTCCCAGGAGACATCCTTCTCTTAGAAGACCAGAAGCTCTCTCTGCCCTGCGATGCCATCCTCATTGATGGAAACTGTGTAGTGAATGAGGGGATGCTCACAGGTACAAAGCAGTGGACTTTCTTGTCCTGCCTTGCATCTCCCTTCCAGATGGGCACTTCTTTTTCCATGAGGGATCCTTCTACCACTATTGTCTAAAATAGTTTTTCATCAGGAGGAAGAAAATATTGCATTGCATTTCTGATTGGGCTGCCTTGCAGATGATCACTGGAGAAGGGGAAATAGGAAGCAAAGAAAGTGTGAGGCCTGGATACAAGGTCTCCATTTTGGTCTTTCTTTGAGGCAGGAATCTGTCCTGTTTTCCTCTGTAAAGTGCTGAGCCCATTGATGGTTCTGTGTTATTGTTGTTGCATGTTCATAATCATATGGACTGTGCCTGGTGGGATTTGGGATGCCTTTGCAGGTGAAAGTGTCCCAGTGACCAAGACTCCCTTGCCCCACACGGACAACACCATGCCATGGAAGAAGCACAGTGTTGAGGATTACCGGCGGCACATCCTGTTCTGTGGCACGGAGATCATTCAGATGAGGAGGGCAGGCAATGGGCCGGCAAGGGCTGTTGTGTTGCAGACAGGTGGGTGGTTTTACTCTGACCTTTGAAGAAGACATGGGCCAAGGGCATCACTACGGAGTGCAAGGGTTGCAGATTGGACCATAGTGATGGGCTACTCTACAGTGTGAGAAAGAGAAATGGGGAGGTGAGGGGAAGAGAGAGACTGAAGATGCTCTTGCAACCTGGTGGAAGCATGCTAGATAGCGGCCTAATTATTGGCAGAAAGGCACCCAGCCTTCGTCAGGGTCACTTAGCAGGGTGAAATTCTTAAACAGACCCTCCTGACTTGAAAGTAAGCTCTTTCTGTTGCTTCTTTGGTCCCTCTGTATTTCAAACCTTCCCTTTAAAATGTTGTTCATCTTAGTGCTTTGTTGACATTTTGCATTATCACACGAAACCACAATTAAAGTAGGTTAATAGCTTCTTTGACAGGTACCACACCACTTCCTGTCTGGCCTGTTGCTGCTTTGCATTTCAGTTGTTGGTGGAGAGCACCTTTTCGTTGATGGTTTTCCCCATCATTGAAAAGGTGTGGTCCATCAGCAAATGAAATGCAAAGCAGCAACAGGAGAGACAAGACATCATGTGAGAAGTTCCTGAAAAAGATGCTATTAAACTACTCTAAGTCAGAATCGTACAAGCCATTGTATTCCCTATTATCGTGTATTGATGTAAGAGCTGGACAATTAAGAAAGTGGATAAGAAGAAAATCAATTCATTTGAGATGTGGTGCTGAAGAAGAGTCCTGAGGATACCTTGGACAGTCAAAAAGACAAACAATTGGGTCCTAGAACAGTTCAAGCCTGAAAATTCCCTGGAAGCCAAGATGATTAAGTTGAGGTTATCATATTTTGATTGCATTATGAGAACGCATGACTCATTAGAAAAGTCAATAATGCTAGGCAAGGTGGAGGGACATAGAACATATACTAGATGGAGGGACTCTATAAGGAGATCACCGGCATTAAGTTGCAAGAACTAAGCAGAGCAGTGGAGGACAGGGAATCTTGCATGAATAAATCACCATGCAGATGTCACAAATCATTTAAAAAGCATGATCAGGGTTCACATGCCCTTGCGCTTCTGTGAATGATCACAGACGCATCCCCACTTGCTTCTTCCATGACCAGACTTCTTTCTTTCATTTAGTCTCAAAAGTGCTACACAATCCTGTTGCATACTGATATTCCAGACCAACATGACACTTTCTCTGAATTGTATAATCAGTATTGCAAATGAAAAATACATATCAGAACAAATTTCAAGTATTTTCTGTCCTTCCTTTTCAAATTCTATCAGATGCAACCACACAAAAAAGAAAGCAGAACTGCAGAATTTTAGGAAACTCAGTTTCATAGATGACTCTGTGGCCAGGACAAAGTTCACTAGAAGGTCCAACTGCTTCCCCAGCCTTCAAAAATTCAGCCAGACATTGCCTTAGACACCTAAAAAATGGATTTGAGCCAAACTTGCTCAGTTCTGTGTGAGGTGGGCCTTTTTGATGCCTTGGAAAGTGAGAGTATCACATGCACGCCCGAAATAACCCACGTGTGACCAAATTCTCTTCATCATGAGAGATTCTCAGAGATCACACTATTCTCTGCACATTTCCCTGCAGGTTTCAACACTGCCAAGGGAGACCTAGTGAGATCCATTCTTTACCCAAAGCCATTGAACGTCAAGCTCTACAAAGAGGCCTTCAAATTCATGGTCTGCCTGGCCTTGGTTGGGATTGTGGGGCTGATCTACTCAGTATGTGTGTATGTGAGCCACAAGGTGAGTTTTAAGAAGAACAGAACTCCAGTGCCACATGTATTTTCTCCCATGTCACTGTGCTGAAGGTCCACAGTTTTTGTCCATGAAAGAAGGGGGCATGTTGCTTTCAGTGTGATGGGGATTTGCTGTGGGCTGTGAAGAAGCTCCACACAAAGGAGGGACTTGCAGTTTCACTATAAAGGGGAAACCTTATCCCCTGCTCAGTGTGCCAGCTGGTCATGCCTTTCTTTTTGGTGGGTCAGATCTTCCTTTCCATTTTCTCTTTCCGTTTCCACTTCTGCTCAA
This sequence comes from Sceloporus undulatus, assembly GCF_019175285.1. Classification (NCBI taxonomy): domain Eukaryota; kingdom Metazoa; phylum Chordata; class Lepidosauria; order Squamata; family Phrynosomatidae; genus Sceloporus; species Sceloporus undulatus. The sequence goes on from NC_056524.1 coordinate 266,746,275, forward strand.
CAATAGACATTCCGTTTTTGTAGGACTGCTTTTCTAAGACTAGCAGAAAGAAGATCCTGTTTGGTTTTAGTTTTTTCTAAAGATTTTTTAAAAATCAACCAGTCAATAAATTTGCAAACCTTGGTTTCATCTGAACATGCTTTGACTCTCCACCTGACATGTTTCTTGGTGGCCTCATTTAGCCAAAATGGCTATTGTAACTCAGCACCTGAGTTTGCCATTATTTGGATGTTACTTGCAAGTGGAAGTGACAACAAAATGGTGCCATTAGCCCTGCTTCTATGTAGGATTTCAGCCAGAGTGTCAATTTTCCCTTTTCCAAGATGCGTCCCAGTCTTATTTTCCAACCCCCCTCCCCACAATAGCCATTGAGCAGTCTACAGCCAATGAGCCGCCATTGTGTTTCTCCCTGCAAGAAATGTCTTTTCCCTCAAAAAACTATTTTTTTGCAATTCTTTCAATCATGGGTTGCCCCCAAGCCTGTTGATGCTTTCCTGCTGTGCCTGGTGATGCTACATTGATCATATCAAGATCCACCCATGGAGAATAAATAAGTATGGTGTTAGTGCATGGGATGATGCTGTCACTGTGAAAGCCTGGAGATGCCAAGGCACAGCGGCCCTCTCCAGAGAAAGATGGTCCCTTGCTCCTTCCCAGATAAATGCCAGTGTCCACCTGCTCCTCCCATGCTGCTGCCACACTGCAGAATTAATGCAGTTTGTCACTACATTATCTGTCATGGCTCAATGCTAGGGAACCCAGGAATTTGTAGTTTCTTGTAGCACTTGAGCTCTCTGGAAAGAACAGATGAAATATGTCACAAAACTACAAACCCCAGAATTCCATAGCATTGAACTGTGGCAGTTAAAGTGGTGTCAACTTGCACTGATTGTACAGTGTAGATGCAACCCCAGAAACCTTGCTCTGATGTTCCCCTCTGTGGTGGGTTCTCTCTCCGTTTCCTTTCCTCTGGGAACACAGTAACTTTCCTCCACTGCTGGAGTCTGCCCTTCTCATGCTCTGTCTGATGTGTGTTTGTTGCTCCATTTCCCAGAAATCTGTGACAGACACGGTGGTGATGGCGCTCCTCCTCATGACAGGGACCGTCCCTCCAGCCATCCCGGCTGCCTTGACCACGGGCATCGTTTATGCCCAGAAGAGGCTGAAGAAGAAGAAGATTTTCTGTGTCAGCCCTCAAAGGATCAACATCTGTGGACAGATAAACCTGGTCTGCTTTGACAAGGTGTGTGGCCCAGGGCTGCCCTGGATCTTCTTGGAAGGAAGGCTGGCTGGTTTGAGGGTGGCCCTGGAAAGCGAGGTTTGCTTTCCAAAGGCAACATATCTTAGGAGAGGGCAGGGAGATGTGAACCTTTTCCACTCATGAAAGATCAGTGCGCATGACCCCCCCCCCCCCCCGGTAGGACCAAGCCTAAAATCGGGGCCACTTTTTCCTGCCCCCGGCTTAACTTTGTTTTCCTGAACCTAGACTGGAACTCTGACAGATGACGGACTTGATCTCTGGGGCGTCATCCCTTGCCAGAAAAGGAGGTAAGAATTATGGGCTACAGACTGGTGTTATGTTTCCAGAAGCAGCATTTTAACATCTCTAATAAGTGCTTGTGGTGAGAAAGTGCTCACTTCTCATTGAATGTTCGCATGTTTGTCAGGCTCAGAGGGCATTATTTCTGAGAAATAAAACATGTTAAAAACAGTGCATATGTTTTAAAAGACAGATGGCAAAAATGTGCATAATTGGGAAAAATATATAAATGCACCCATTTTAGTCAGTGGGGAAAAGTTGTGTAAATTACGTAACTTCTGTGTAATTTTAAACCTTTGTATAAATTTTAAAAAATGTGTTCGTGAATGTATTAAAAAAGATTCCCATGGAACCCAATGCAAAACAAGCACTGGGTGTGGGGAGAAACCCAAGAGGACTGAAAACCAGAGATTTTCACATCCCTTGGCCGAATGTTTCATTCTGGTTTCAGGGCAATAGGGCAACCCTCTGGAATTTCCATATAATGACTGACTGATTCAAGCTCTTCATAATGGAGACATAACACACCTCGTGTATCGTAAAGGGATTAATTCCTTTGCCTCTTCCCTCCTTTCCTCCCTTTGGGTTTGGCCAAGCATGAGAGGATTTGTCAGGGTCATGCCATCTGGTCATGCCATTAGAGACTGACTAGGATGCCGGTTTGTATATATTCTTTTAATATATTTTAATGGTTTTGACTTTATACATTGCTTAATTGTCTTTTAAGCAACATTTATATTTATATTTATATTGGTGTTTTTGTGTAGCTTTTAATTTGTATTGTTTTCAACTTGTTGTAAGTCACCTGGCATCCTATTATTGGTGAAAAGGTGGGATATAAAGGAACAAAATAAATAAATAAATAAGCAAATTGTACAAACAGCATGTTCTAACTAGATCAGGCAAAGTACAGTGTCTCTTCTTGATCTGAGCTGAGAACAAACACACTGCCATCCTGTAATGCCTCTCCTTGGGAAAGGGCCCAAATGCTAATTCTGGCCTTTGTATCAGTTTCCAGCCTGTCCACCATTTCTTTGGCCATCCTCTGCCCTGGGGGCCACTGTGCCGAGCCATGGCCACCTGCCACTCCCTCCTTCTCTTGGATGGGAAGATTCAGGGGGACCCCTTGGATGTGAAGATGTTCGAGGGCACCCACTGGGTGAGTGCTCTTTCTTGTGTCTAGATTGAGGGAAGTAATAATGCCACCTTATTAGCCTTTGTTCAGACCTCACCTGTGTCCAGTTCTGGACACCACAATTCAAAAAGGATGTTGAGAAGCTGGAGTGTGTCCAGGGCCATTTCAAAATACTCAAAACATAGTAATACAAGCAATGCCACACACATATATGTTCCTTCTTATTCAAAACATGCCCACCAGCATACTCAGTCAGTAAAGAAAGCTGATAGGAGGAAAATCGACATTTGAGATGTGATGTTGGAGACTGTTGAGGATACCGTAGATGGGTCCTTGGACAGATCAAGCTGGAAATCTCCCTGGAAGCTGTGATCAAGTTGATCACAGTTGAAGCTGTCATATTTTGGCCACATCATGAGAAGGCATGACTAATTGGAAAAGACAATAATGCTAGGGAAGGTGGAGGGTTGTAGAAAGAGACAAAGACCACATGCTAGATGGATGGGGTCTATTAAGGAGGTCATGAGCATGAATCTATAAGACCTCAACAGAGCAGTGGAGAACAGGGGACTTGGAGATGTCTCATCCACAGGGTCGTCATGAGTTGAGGTCGACTCGAGAGCAGCTAAAAACAACATGCTCAGTCAGTTGATCTGTGGTGTGCCTAGTGTACATGCAAGATGGTTTTCTGTTGATGTGTTTGTTCTTGTAGGTCCAAGGAGGAAGTTTTTGGTGTTTGACAGAATCCAGTTTCAAGTGGAGGTGTCCAGTGGCTTTCCTAGTTCAGTGGTCTATTAGGTCCAGTGCAACTCTGATATAATGCTATAGAAACCTGTCCAACTGTGGGAAATCCTTCACTGTGTCGAAGAAATGAAATGGCCCAGGAGTTTTACATACCTCCAGGGCATCTGGGTCAAATGCTTTCAAAAAGGCAGTTTCAGAAGTTTCCATTCTGATTGAAGGTCTTCAAATAGTCATTCTTATGAAGCAGTTGTGTTAGGGTGTTATAAAGGAGTTGTGCTAGCATTCAGTCTCTGTGTATCTATAGATCAGAGCACAAAGCCTGTGCACATGCCATTAAATGGTTATATTATACATTGAAATGCTTAACATTAAAATGTTTACATAGCATTTTAAAAGGACATCTAACCTGGTAAAACCTACAGATGGTAGAATACAGGGCCTAAGACTCATGACAGTGTCTGCCTCTTTTTTACCTTATAATATAAAAAAAATCTTGTTTAGTTTTCAAGTCTAGGAAGAAAGCTAGATATTCCTTTAATGAATATAAACATAAATCACAAAGAATGACCTCATGTCACCCTGTGAGTTAGTACATTAGAGTCACCTGAGGACAGGTAGTAAGTAGAGTGTGCCTTAAAAGTGGAGTGTGCACCAGACTCAGGTGTATAGAACACAAAGAGAAGATGTCAACCTCTGATTGCATAACTGATAACACTGAGTAAGCATCAAGAGAGAATAAAAGAGCAAGTTAGTGACATGTGATCAGGTTGCAATTGTGCACACCTCAACCGTAGGAAGAGAAGGCAACATGTTGCCTCCCTGAGAAAAGTTCCTCATAAGTCTTGTGCTGAAAATGCTGGGAACTGTCCAGACTGTTCACACCAGAATCAGGGTTTGGTCTGTGTGTCATCCAAAAAGGACCTCACCATAAGTGTGTGTGTGTTGAGGGGAGGGCAGCCCTAGCATTGGTATGTCTGTGATACACCCTAAAGAGGATGCATATACACTTATATATCCACAAATACTTACAATAAATAACCTGAAATATTGGATCCCATTTTCTTCTATAGTCTTCTGTAGTATCCTATTTTTGGTTATATGTGGAGAGACTTAGGATCATTAGGTCTCTGAACCATCATGGTGTAGTGGTTTCAGCGTTAGAGTGTAACTCTGAAAACCAGGATTAAATCTAGGCTCAGACAGAAAACCCACTGGGTGACTTAGACAAGTTATATGCTCAGCCTCAGAGGATGGCAATGGTAGAACCGCCTCTGAAGAAACTTGCCAATAAAACCCACTGATAGGCTCGCCATAAGTCGATAATGACTGGAAAGCAAAGAGCAACAATAACATCTCTGATAGTCATGGGAATCAGTACACCTAGGGATTTAAAGTGCACTGTGGCTCACTGAGAATCCATGTTTGTCCAGCCTATGTGAGAGTAACTGATATCAGCTTTCTGTTTCTGAGCTGTCTACAATTAAGCACATCTCTTCAGCCTTAAGAGCTGGTAAACTTTTTCTGAAATTGAAAGACAAACAGATTTCTGGGGATCTTCATTCTGAACCCAGGGTCATTCACATGTGCTTTATACTTATACCAACACAACTGAATGAAGAGGAATTCTTTGAAAGATTTATGTATCTTTCTTCCCATAGGAAATGGAAGAATCCAGTCCAGAGGACATGGCAACAGGTGTGCCACAGACATGCATTGTTGTGAAACCAGGACCTGCTGCTTCCCAGGTAAGCCCTAAATTTCTCCCTGAAAGGCCCTTTGCCCTGCCAACTCTTTTGAAAGACCCCCTCAAGGTGAAAACTGGCCACCTGGAACCTGGAAACTAGACCTGTATTTGCCTGTACATGGAAGAACTACTTACCCAGGTTGGAAACTAAGGGCATCTGCACTGTAGAAATAAAGCAGTTTGACATCACTTTAACTGCAATGGCTCCATCCTACAGAATCCTTGGATTTGTAGTTTTGTGAGGCTCCAGCACTCTTTGGCAGAAAGGGCCAAAGACTTCGCAAAAACACAGATCCCACAGGATGGAGCTACAGCACGTAAGTGACAAAGTGCATTATTTCTATAGTGTAGATACAAAGACTATTGAATAATGATGCCCAGTAATCCTCAGCTTCTCTCCTGACTTTGGGAGACAAGGAAGGAGACAATTGGTAGACATCTTGATAAATTGCAGCCATATCCAAAAAGAAATTTCCATGACAAATAAACCAAAAGGAAAGGTTAAATGCAGAAGTCTAGAGGAGGAGAGTTAGTGTAAGCAACTGAAAATACTGGAGAGATTAAAATGCTGCAGTGCAGAGGTGTTGAGGGTGTGAACAGGAGAAGCTCTCAGACACTGGCCTCTCTTGGATAGTGGAGGTAAACCTCAGATGCAAAGTAGCTTCCAAATGGTTTAGTCATTCCATCTTGCCTAATAAAATGATGGCCCAAACGCCTCACAGAACTGCAAGCTGGAATCTCATAGGCATATGTCAGTTTTGCAACACCTTCTGCATGCGCAGAAACACCCAGCTGGGAGGATTGTTTATTTCTCCCTCCTCACAGGCTTCCGTGGAAGGCATGGCAATCCTGCACCAGTTCCCCTTTTCCTCTTCTTTGCTGAGGATGTCAGTCATCACCCAAGAACTGGGGAAGAAGGATGTCTACGATCTCTACATGAAGGGAGCCCCAGAGATGGTGGCCAGCTTTTGCAAGCCAATGACTGGTATGAGGTGAAAGTCCAGCTTGCCCCCATGCACCTGGCCAAGGGCAGGGAGGGAAACCAACCCAATTCCTTGTCCTAGATGGTTCCAGCTCTGCCCACAATGGACAACACTGGTGTCACCATCAGGAAATTCTAAGTGTCCAAAGGTCTTCTGCAGGCAAAGACCTGTGAAGATGCCTCTGGCTTGATCGGGCTTCACAGGCTTATGTATAGCAATAGCAGTAGCAAGTACATTTCTATACTGCTTATCAGTGCACTTAACCACTCCCTAAGCAGTTTACAAAGTGTAAGCTAATTGCCCCCAACAATCTGGGTACTCATTTTAGCGACCTTGGAAGGATGCAAGCCTGGATTGCGCTTGAGCCCCTTTGGCTGGGATTGAACTCGCAAGCTTATGGATTGTGAGTGAGTGGCTGCAGTACAGGCATTTAACCACTGCACCACCAGGGCTCCTTATGTACATTTATGTATGTATGTATGTCATGTACATAAAGCAAGCATTGGTACATAAAGCCACAGCATCTACATGTTGGCTACAAACCAGTGGAGCGGTTGCATAGAGTAAGGTTAACCGAGTGTAAATACACTATGAGTATGGTTCTGCCACCTGTACACAGCATCATACCATTGCAATTGTAAATGACTGCAGGTTTTCCATTGTGCTGATGTGTGCTCGTGCTGCACAGTAGTTAAGAGACTTCCAGTCAAAGCACTTACACAACATCTTCAAAAGCACAACTGGTTGTGTGATGGTGCTGTCCGCAGAGGTCACCAGCAGAATTCTATCCATAGCATTGTTGCTTGCACCCCACTTTCTGAACACTGAGAAATTCTGGGAGCTCAGTGCTTACTTTATCTAGTTTAGTGCTGGAAATACTGACTGGCAGCATCTGCCAAAGGCTGCAGCAGGATTCTTTTGTAGCCTAACACAGAGATGCTGCCAGGGATTGAACCTGGGACCTTCAACATGCAAAGCAGGGACCCTGCCACTTAGCTATGGCTCTTGCCAGCACTGAACAACTTTTCCTGGCCCCAAGCAAATCAGGAACTGAACTCTCACTTTCTCTCCTTTTCTTTCTTTCAGCTTTCATGCAAGACTGTTGTGATATGTGGGGAAACAAAGATCTTTGGGCTTAACCTTGCTTTTGGAAAGCCTTTGTTTGAACACTGCATACATTGTTCATTTCAATTCAAAGGGAAAACCTTTGTTTAAGGATTTAGTGGGGATTAAGCTCCTGTGCTTATGTAATGCCTAGTTAATTTATGGAATTCATTGGCATTGGATAATTCAAGGCAAATAGCATAAGAGGATTTTGAAACAGATTATTGCAGGTTTTCTAAATGAATATCTCAGAGACAAACACCCTCTCCCATTTTGAGAATGGATGAAGAGCCATATTGGACCAAAGTTTGGTCTAGTCCAGTATTCTCTTCTCCCGCTGGCCAACAATTCCACAATCAGCCCATGTCTTCAACACCATATTCCTGATTTGCTCATTAACAACTATGGTATGGGAGGCAGTATACATCCAGAACTGTGCATTTAGTAGTTTTGCCTGGCTTGTTCAATGCAGTTGAAGACTAGAAGCTTTTCCTCTTATTAGTGGCAACACAGGGAGTTCTTCCAGACAGCAGTAGTGTGCCCAACAGAGGAGCTGGATGCTTCCATGTGCCTACAATATTTCCCATTTGCCTTCCTTCCTCTGCCATTCTGCAGCATCTGCACCTGTCCTCTATCTCCCCCTAATATTGGAAGCCTTTCTGAGGCTGCCTTATGGAGATGGCTTCTCCATTGACTCCAGAGTGTCTATGACCTGGAATGTCTTCTTCCCCCAGTTCCAACAAACTTCCAAGCGGAGCTGAAGTCCTTCACCTCCCAGGGCTTCCGAGTCATTGCCTTGGCCCACAAGGAGTTCCCACTGGAAGGAGAGGTCAGCTTGGATGCCATGGAAAGGTAAGCCTCCCAGAGAGTCAGCTGGAATCTTGACCGGGTATCCAAAGGCAGGAAAAAACAACAGCCAAAACCAAAACAAAAGAAGCTACAACCAACAAAGGTAGATGTTCAGTTCAGTTAAGATTTTATACAAAGATAGAGAAAGGTGTGTCTTCTGCTTATGAAGAACCTCTTCTGGGGTTCTCTTGCCAAAAATTCTTCATGGGACACGCGGCCTTTCTCTGAGGTAGAGAGAAGCATGTGCTTTACCCATGGCCATTCAGGCGCAGTACAGACCGCCGAAAAACGGCAGCCTGCTGGCTCCTGTTTTCCTTCCAGAGGGAACCTGCAGCTGCGGCTTCCCTCTGGCGGAAAAAGAACCTGAGAAAAGTGGGTTCTTTTTAAGTCATAGGGGCAGCGTAATGGGTGCAGCACTGGCACACTTGTTACGTAAGCACCGTGTGACAATGTGTGAATGCCACACAGCGCTTATGTAACTGGTGGCGGCCATGTACACTTGGTGCCGCCATTGTTACGCCGTCCGTACTAGGGCTAGGGACCATGCGGTTGCTGTGTGGTCCCTAACCCTAGTATCAGCCCTGGTACGCTGCTTATTGGTGGTATGTACCGGGCCTCAGTGGGTTTCCGTGGCCAAATGTAGAGTCAAACCCTGGTCTCCCGAAGTCCCAGTCTAACACTGAAACCACTGCACCATGCCGGTTCTTTGTGAGAAAGGAGAAATGTTTTTTACCTGGGGTGAAAGTCTACTGGGGAATAACTTCATTTGGACTAAAACAAGGCTAAGTCTCAGTGGTATCTGACTTCAATATCATGTCAGGCCAGAATGTAGCCTCTTTTCCTAACTCTTCCCTGTTGTCTTCTGACCCTTCCAAGGAATGAAGTGGAGTCCAACCTGACCTTTTTGGGCCTCCTGGTCATGGAGAACCGGCTGAAGAATGAGACCAAACCTGTCCTGGAGGAACTCAGTGATGCCCGCATCCGGAGCGTGATGGTCACAGGTACACTCTCTCTAGAAAGGCTGTTCTAACTAAGGACATTAAAAGTTTCTGAAAATGTTCTTGTCTTTGACGGTAATGAGTAAACCCTATCCAAGAAAGCTGTCAAGAGCACACCAAAAAATATTGCATGTGGTGCAAAGGTCATATCAAATACAAATAAAAGTATTCTTCTTTGTGTTCCATTTAAGAAGCAAAAAACATAATTCTCATGTGTACACAAGAAATAAATGTACATTTACATTCCTGTTCTAAATTCAAACCCAGTAGAGCTCCTGTGGCAGAGCAACTCGAACAACCTTTTTTACCAGGGAGGGACAGTCTTGATTTTTTGAAAAATGGAAGCTTGCAGTTTTTGGAGGGTCAGCAAGTCCCTTTTGACAACCTCAACTCAAGCAACCTTGTTTACCAAGAGAGACAGCCTTGTTTGTAGTTCTTGGTGGGTTACCAAATCCATTCTAACAGTGTCTTGGAGAAGTTGAGATTTGGGAGGTCTTGATGAAGATGGATATTGCCAGGAGACACCAGGTTGGGCCTGAAGCTTTGTAGGCTCTGGACTTACGATTTCTCAGCGGCTTCTGGCAGATTCAGTAATTCTAGTTTGGTAAAAACTGGGCTGACACAATGATTTGAAATGTATAGACTTTGTAGTGTTTGCTATGTGATAGAGAAGATTTATTGAAGACACAGAAGCTCAAAATCCCTTTGCTTGGGCAGATGTTCCTGTGTAATTCTTGGCATCCTAGCCCTGATCTGATACTGAGGGACAAGTAAATACTAGGACATTGCTACGTCAGGCATTAAAAAAATTGATGAAGAAGCTACTCCTTTACCTTTGCTTCCACACTCACAGATTTGGGACACTGTGGATAGAAAGCCCCTTTTAAAAAACAAATGGATTAGGACTGACCTGATTATGGAATGGAGGCAGGCGGACAAAATAAAGTTTCCTTGAAACTAGTCCTGCTGCTGCTTCTTTCCAGGTGACAATCTAGAGACGGCCATCACAGTCTCCAGGAATTCTGGGATGATCTCCAGGGGCAGCAGAGTCATCCTGGTGGAGGCCACTGAACCAGAGAAACCCCATCCGGCATCTGTTTCTTGGCAGGTGGTGGAGGACACGCAGCCAGGCATAGATAAAAACCAAGTAAGCCATTCTTGATTCACAGAAATTTGTTTGAGTAGGATGGATGAGCATATCAGGCAGCATGTTTGTTTATGTATTTTACTGGAATTGTAGCAGCAGGCACTTTTTGAGCAGTATAGTTACCTATATATCAGCATGACATAGTGGTCTGAGTGTTGGACTATGACTCTGGAGACCAGGGTTTGAATCCCAGCTCAGCCATGAAACCCACTGGGTGATCTTGGGCACGTCACACTCTCTCAGCCTCAGAGAATGGCAAAGGCAACCCCTCCTGAAGAAACCTGTCAAGAAAACCCCATCATAGGTTTGCCTTAGGGTTCTCAAAAGTCAGAAACAACTTGAAGGCACACAAACAATAATCTCTCTCTCTCTCTCTCTCTCTCTCTCTCTCTCTCTCTCTCTAATTAGAATACAAACACATAACACATGACTCATTAGAGCACACATTGCAACACATAAACATAGACCACATAAAAAGCATTACATAATTCAACAATTTTAAAAATTGTTAACAAAAAAATCAAACACACTCAAATTCCTTTCTACGAATGTTTCTATTTACTTACCTACCCACCCCAAAAGAAGGAGCAGCATAAAATACATTGTTTTGTCTGTGCAAGAATTGATTTTGGACTGGTGAAAATCCTCCCTGCCAATAATTGCCGGTATGAAGGAGGAAAAAAGTCCATGGTAGCTGACAAATTCTCCTTTATAAAAAACAACTTTTTTCACTGAGGATGAGTAAAACATTGTTTACTGGGTCCCTTTCGGAGAAGTCAAGAGCAAGAGCCAACCCCCCCCCCCCAAATCTAAGAAACCAGGGAAGGAGCATGCCTGGTTTTCTTGTTGTTCATTTTCTTGCCCAGTTTTACCTGTCATTAACTGAGCTGCTGCAACTCAGGATGAGGCTAGGGCTGCTGGAGCAATATGTATCCAGAAGAGGGAGGATGGTGAAGGGGAGCAGGATGTGTCCATTTGTGCAGCCCCATGGGCTTTGTTGTTGTTGTGTGCCTTCATAGAATCGTAGAATCGTAGAGTTGGAAGAGACCACAAGGGCCATCCAGTCCAACCCCCTGCCATGCAGGAACTCTCAATCAAAGCATCCCCGACAGATGGCCATCCAGCCTCTGTTTGAAGACCTCTAAGGAAGGTGACTCTATTACACTCCGAGGGAGTTTGTTCCACTGTCGAACAGCTCTTACTGTCAGGAAGTTCCTCCTAATGTTGAGGTGGAATCTTTTATCCTGGAGCTTGCATCCATTGTTCTGGGTCCTGTTCTCTGGAGCAGCAGAAAACAAGCTTGCTCCCTCCTCGAT
>NC_056524.1:266757934-266769916 GCF_019175285.1 Sceloporus undulatus
TGTAGAATCGTAGAGTTGGAAGAGACCACAAGGGCCATCCAGTCCAACCCCCTGCCATGCAGGAACTCTCAATCAAAGCATCCCCGACAGATGGCCATCCAGCCTCTGTTTGAAGACCTCTAAGGAAGGTGACTCTATTACACTCCGAGGGAGTTTGTTCCACTGTCGAACAGCTCTTACTGTCAGGAAGTTCCTCCTAATGTTGAGGTGGAATCTTTTATCCTGGAGCTTGCATCCATTGTTCTGGGTCCTGTTCTCTGGAGCAGCAGAAAACAAGCTTGCTCCCTCCTCAATATGACATCCCTTCAAGTATTTAAACAGGGCTATCATATCACCTCTTAACCTTTTTTTTCTCTAGGCTAAACATTTCCAGCTCCCTCATTCCTCATAGGACATGGTTTCCAGACCCTTCACCATTGTAGTCGTTCTCCTTTGGACATGCTCCAGTTTCTCAATGTCCTTTTTGAATTGTGGTGCCCAGAACTGGACACAATATTCCAGGTGGGACCTGACCAAAGCAGAATAGAGTGGCACTATTACTTGCCTTGATCTAGAAACTATACTTTTATTGATGCAACCTAAAATCACATTGGCCTTTTTAGCTGCCACATCGCACTGTTGACTCATGTTCAACTTGTGGTCTACTTGGACTCCTTGATCCTTTTCACATGTAGTTTCATTCAGCCAGGTGTCCCCCATCCTATATCTGTGCATTTCATTTTTCCACCCTAAGTGCAGTACCTTACATATTGAATTTCATTTTGTTAGCTTTGGCCAAGCTTTTTAGTCTATTCAGGTCATTTTGAATTTTGATCCTGTCCTCTGGAGTGTTAGCTATTCCTCCTAATTTGGTGTCATCTGCAAATTTGATAAGTATGGCCCCAATTTTGTCCTCCAAGTTATTGATAAAGATGTTGAATAACACTGGCCCCAGGACAGAGCCCTGTGGGATCCCACTGGTCACTTCTCTCCAGGATGAAAAGGTGCCATTGTTGAGCACCCTTTGAATTCGGCCGGTCAACCAGTTACAAATCCATGTAACAGTTACCTTGTCTAGCCCACATTTCACTAGCTGGTTTGCAAGAATGTCATGGGAAACCTTGTCAAAAGCCTTACTGAAATCAAGATAACTATATCCACAGCATTCCCTTCATCTACCAAGATGGTGATTTTATCAAAGAAAGAGATTAGATTTGTCTGGCATGACTTGTTTTTCTGAAACCCAGTTTGACTTTTTGTGATTATGGAATTACCTTCTAGATGTTCACAGACTCTCTGTTTAATGGTCTGTTCTAGAATCTTTCCTGTTAGACTAACTGGATGGTAATTGTTGGGATCCTATTTTTCCCCCTTTTTGAAGATGAGGACAACGTTTGCCCTCTTTCAGTCTGCTGGGACTTCTCCTGTTCAAGTTCTTACCAACTCATAGCGATTCTACGACAAACCTATAACAGGGTTTTGTTAGCAAGATTTGGTAAGAGAGGGTTTGCCCTTGCTTTCCTGTGAGGCTGAGAGAGTTGGACTTGCCCAAGGTCACCTAGTGGGTTTCCGTGGATGAGTTGGGATTCAAATCCTCATCTCCAGAGTTCTAGTCCAACACTCAGACCATCCTCCTCTGAAGAAATATTTCTAAGAAAATCCTGTGATGAATTCGGCTTAGGGTCACACTAAGTCGGAAATGACTTGAAGACACGCAACAGCAGCAAGATTTGGGCATCAGGTTCATTAGGGCAGATAGACTTGGCCCCTGTAGATCTTGTAAAATAGGTCTTTCTCCCTCATCCCACCCCCACGGGAAAGAAGAAACTCAGATGGGATTAGGGTTCTTATCCCAGGAAGAGACAGAGCATCTTTGGCTGGTGCCCCCCTACTTTTATAAGTCTGTTTGCATTTTACTTACATAAGTTCTAAAAAGTCTGCAGGGATCCAGCTTGGGAATAATTTTCACCTGACCTCCAGGATCCCTGCATTACCATTGATGGCACAAGTGTTGGCAGCAGCAGTAGCAGAAACTTTCATTTTGCCTTGAATGGGAAGACCTATCAAGTACTCCAGAAATACTTCAGCAGTTTGCTACCAAAGGTAAATTGGAAAGGGAACAAAGAATGAGTTGCTGGGTGGTACCCAAACCCCACCCCACCCAACTGGTGCTCCTTTCTTGCAGATGGAGAATTGCTTGTGTTGTGTTATTTAAACCTCGCCTATTTTGTTTCCTCCAGATACTTGTGAATGGATCTGTGTTTGCAAGGATGTCTCCAAGGCAGAAGTCCAGCCTTATTGAAGAATTTCAGAAACTGGAGTAGGTGTTTCACTCATAATAGAGAGAAGGAAAATGAGCTGCTTTTTTCAAAAGTCCCGGAATGTTGTTGTTTTCTGTTGCTGCTCCAAACATCTGGAATGACCTGCCGGTGGAGATCCATCATATAACATCTTTGGAGGCCTTTCAGAAGGCAAAAAACCCGGATCTCTTCCGGCAGGCCTTCCCAAACTGACCTCCTCGGAATTTTTACTCTCCAATGGCATAGCTGTTCCCACCGGACTGTGATTGCGATTGATTTTATTGGGAGTATTTTATAGGGAATTGTTTTAACTCTATTTTAGGGTGGGAGGGAGTTTTAGGATGTTTTGCTATGTTTTTACTTGTGGTTTGTTGTGTAGCATTTTTATTGTTCTCTTGTTTTGTAGTTACCCACCTCGATTCAATACAGGGAGAGGCGGGATACAAATTATTATTATTATTATTATTATTAGCCAAACATGACGTCACTTCCGGGTGCGGGGAGCGGCCCTGCTGGGGGGAGCGAAGGCAGCAAGGGTGAAGGAAGGAAGACGGAGGGCTTTGAAGGCGGGAGGGCCAGCCAAGCGGGACCAAGTCCCGGGCGCTGGCACAGGAGGAAGGCGGAAGGCCTGAGGGCAACAGTCCGGCGGCCCTCTGCCCACGGGCAGTGTCGGCGGCCGGGGCCTCTCCTCCCCGCCGCTCTCTTCTCTCCGCAGAGGCCTCTGGCTCCTTGGGCCCCTCGACGAAGGGAAGGAGGGGAGAAAGGACAGCGGGGGGGAGTTTTCTGCCATGCAGGGATTAATGACATCTGAGTTTAAAGGGCCCCAAGCGGTAGCAGTCCATCCCTCTCTGCCTGCTTAAAGGGCCCCCAAGGGTCATGCAGTCCATCCCCTTCTTCTTGCCACGCAGGGAGTACATGGCATCCTAGAGTTTAGATGGGACCCCAAGGTCATGCAGTCCTCCCCTTCCTCCTGCCACGCAGGTGAAGGACACCACTCCATGCCCTCCTCCCTGGGAGTGATTCCATCCATCCTCTGCTTAAAAGGCCTCCACTCCTTCTCTCAGTAGGGCTGGGAAGGAGCATGGGGGAGAGCTGCTTGGCATGAGCAGACGACGCTGTCTTGATCGCCTCCTAGCAATGCCTTCTAGTTGGGCCAAGGTGCCCAAGGTGGGCCTCCTAGGATGCTCAGAGCTCTGTGGCTGCCCCCATCCCAGACAAGCGCGAGAGGGTTGGAGAAGTGGGGTGGTGTGCATGGGCCCTGCCTCTTGGCCCCTTCCTTCCTCCTCTCTGCCTAGGCGCCTCTCCTCCTCCCTCCCTCCTGATGGAGGAGCCTGGGTGCTTTCCAGGGATGGAAAAGCCTCCTGGGGTTTATGCGGAGTACTGCCTGCCGTTGCCCGGCAACTGATGACGCTGCATCCCCAGAGCCTGCCCTTGGCCCCAGGCTCAGGAAAGCCCCCTGGCCATAAACCCAGCCACTGCTGTCATGCCTGGCTGTGCTGTGACGTTGCCCAGTTTGGGAAGCCCAGATGGATCTAAGGGGGACCTCCCTTGACCCCCAGCAGCACTTGGCCCCTCTCAAACAGCTCTGACTGTGAAAAGATCTCTCTTTCCTGGAGCTTGCATCCATTGTTTTGTGTCCTATTCTCTGGAGCAGCAGAAAAACAGCTTCTCTCTCCTCCAAATACATCTTGTTCAATACTTAAACGGTATCATATCACCCTTAACCTTCTCTTCTCCAGAAACATCCCCAGCTCCCTGGGTTTTCTAGGGCTTTCATGGTTTCCAGACCTTCACCTGTTTAGGTCATCCCTCTTTGGCACAGGCTCCAGTTTCTCAACATCCTTTTGAATTGTGGTGCCCAGAACTGACCAGTAATCCAGGTTTAGCCCGGTCTGAAATCTTGAATCTTTTTTTCAAATCTCTGACAAAAAATCCAGTATCGATTAGCCTGGTAGTGAGTTTTTGGCAGCACCCATTCCCCCACCACCCACCCCAGATGTAATCCTAGGAATTTGAAATGCATGTGAATACAAAGATTCAACACATTTCTCCCTGGATTATTTTCACCGTCGGGAATAACCCTAAAAGAAAATTCCTTTTCTTTAGGGGGGGATATCAGAGTTGATTTTAACTTTATTATCACAAAGTGTTAGTTAGCCGGCCTTATTAGGCATCCTCAGATCATGTACTTAAATCTGCAGATAAGCCCTGTGAATGGTTTCAAAAAGCATGATGTGCATCAAAAGGCCTGTTTCCAGGTCACCAAAGGGATTTCTTCATAACGATCTCTCTTATGGTAGGAATCTTTTTAAAAGTTCACATCCTGCACGGATAAGTAGAACCCAACATGGTGTCATGGTATGAGCTTGGAGTACGACCTCTGGAGACTCAGGTTCGATTCCTCCACTTGGCCATAAAAACCACTGGGTGACTTTGGGCAAGTTACACACTCAGCCCCGGAAACTCCATGACAGCATTGCCTTAGAGTTGCCATAAGTCTGGAATGACATCGAGGCACATAACAACAGATAAGTTAGCAAGCCTCCTCCCCCAGCTGCCTCTTCAGTGGCTGCAGCTGGCCAGTAGTTCTCATCGCTGTTTTCGTAGATGGGGTTGATGTAGGCCCGCGCTTTTCTGTCTGCGCAAAATCGCTCTGGTTCATGGGAGGCCAAGACGCATCTCCCTCCAACTGCCTCTGAGCTTCCGGTACTTCGCTGGCGCAAAACACTGGAACCGACACAGGGCCGTGATCCCACAGCCAGAGTCTGTAGTTTTGTAAGATTGGCATCTGCAAAAAAATGGTTGTATAAAGAGGAAGGAATTGCAGCAAGTGGGGTGTTACTGATGTTGGGCCACACCTCAGTCCTCACCGCCAAGTTGGGCTGATGCAGCCCAGGTAGGTAGGAAGGCTGTCTATTTTCAGGTGAAGAAGAAGGACAACAAGGAAAGGAGTGCCAAGAAACCCTTCACCCAAGGCTTTGTAGATGGATGTACCCTTGTTCACAGTCCTCCGCCTCACCACCTCAGTATCCCCTGTGCCAGGTGAACAGGAAAAAGGGTATGCTCTGATGAATGCCTAAACTTGGGCCAGTTTCAAAGGAATCACATCAACACCACCCATTGTCCACTCCACCTCCACAAGAACGAGAGACACAAAACCGGACCACCAGAATAATGAGAACCTAAATCCTCCAGATGTTTGGGGTGCAGAGGAGCTATGGGGAAGGAAGAAGTAATCTCAGTTCCACTCCATGGCACTTCAGATCAGCTGCCCTTGCTGGCGTCATTTCATATCAGCACTGTCACCCCCCCATCCACCTGCTGTTGGGCCTGTTAAGGCTTTTGCCTGTAGGCCAGCTGACATTAAATCTGCATTTTGTTCAAGCAGAGAGCATTGCCTTTAACCTAGTTGACCACATCCTATGCTAGAAGGAAGGCCAGACAACACTGCTCGCAAGAGAAGTAGAAGACACATCCCATCCTGGGTGCCTTAATGCTCACCTCCAACGCCTTGTTACAGCTTCTGGTCAGCAACAAAAGAAAGAGGGACATCCCAAGCTGGATGCAGAGAGGCCGAGAAGACATCTGGATAATCGAAAAGGAGAAAGAGGCCCCAATTAAACCCATGTAGACCGGAATGTAGAGAGACTTGTAGTACCTTTGAGACTAACTGAAAGAAGTTGGCAGGATGAGCTTCATAGGCTTAAGTCTACTTCCTAATGCACATTAGACTTAAGTCTACGAAAGCTCA
Organism: Sceloporus undulatus; assembly: GCF_019175285.1. Taxonomy (NCBI): domain Eukaryota; kingdom Metazoa; phylum Chordata; class Lepidosauria; order Squamata; family Phrynosomatidae; genus Sceloporus; species Sceloporus undulatus. Next base: position 266,763,965 of record NC_056524.1, read on the forward strand.
TGCTGCCAACTTCTTTCTTTCAGCTAGTCTTAGTGGTGCTATAAGATTCTCTACATACTAATTCTACAGACTAACACAGCTATATCTTTGAATTCTACCATTGTAGAAGTGCCATTCATCTAGGGTTGATGTGGAACACAAAATTAGCAAACAAGTGCAACCGCAATGTTACGTAGGAGAATCAGATCATAGACTACTCAGAGTTGCAAGAGATATCTACTAGGAGAGCTAATCAAGGGCTATCAACTCCACTCCCTTCTGACATGTAGAATGACACAGTCAAGCCCTCCTATGAAGATGGCCATCCAGCCCTGCTTGCAAACCTCCAAAGAAGAGAACCACCACCCTCCAAGGCAGTGTCTTCCAATGTTGAACAGCCCTTAATGCAGGAAGTTCATTCTAATAATAAGTGGAATCTGTTTCCTGGAGTTTGTATCCATGCTTATGTCCTGGTCTCTGAAGCAGCAGAAAACAGATTTGCGCCATCCTCAATACCTGACTCCCTTCAGTATTTAAACATGGCTATTATGATGCCCCTTCTCTTCCCCACCTAAACATACACAACTTCCTAAGTCACTCCTCAGAGAGCTTAGTGGTTCCATGTTTCACCATTTTTGTCACCTCCTCTGGACCACTCCAGTTTCCACATCCTCTCTAAGGACACAGATTCAAAGTAAGGTCTGACCAAAGCACGTATAGAGTAATTATTACTCCTTGATCTAGCACATACACTTCTTGGATGCAGGAATCTACCATGGACATTGGGTTGGTTCTATTTCTTCTACACCACATTTTAGTACCAGGGTTGCTGTCTAGAGACAGGTGCATTGGGCGCAAGGGTGACGGTGGCGTGGCAGTGCTCTATGGCAAACAGACAAACTTACAAGGGTAGAGAATGCTGGCAGTGCCAACCTAACTCACAGTTGGTGTAGATGGGCTTCCTGAACGGTCTCCCTTGGAAGACAAAGGGCCACAATGATGCAATTGATGGTGGCCATGGCCACAGGGTTGTGCCTCGTAGCTCACACATTGTGTTTCCAGGTTTGTGGAGCTGTTTGTCCCATACACAGGAAAAGGGGTGGTTCCTAAGGGGCACCCCTGAAGAAAAAGGACCACTCTTAAGAAGACATCTTCCATCTCATGGACTGCCTTCTCCATGAGCTAGTGGCATTGCATCCAGCTACAAATGGGGACTGGTGTGAGAAACAGGGATGAGACCCAGAAGAAGCATCCTCCTCCGTTTTATTTATGCCCCCTCCCCCCTCACCGCAAGACTGGGACTCAAGGTGGCTTACAAGAGAAAAATAAGAAAGTAGCTAAATGCATACAAGAAAATGAGATTAAAATAGAATTAAAATGCTATAGAGTTAAAAACAACATAAAGCAAGTAATTTAAATAACAATAAATGTCCAGGACTCTGGACTCTGTTGGGATTCTGACCAGGGGAATTCCAAAAGTCAATGCTGTTTGACTCAGGTCCTTAGGAACGGAGCTGAATATTGGCTCTAAGACATCAGGATTCAAATTGCTGCTCAGATATGAAAAACCACCAAGTGACCTTGGGCAGTTCCACTGCTGGGCTGGGCTTCAGAGGAGGGCAAGGGCAAACCTCCTAGGAGAGGTCACCACGAGTGGGTCGGTACATACAAACGGAGTCATTGTGTGTTTTGGTTTGAATGTTGGACTAGGACTATATCTGCACTTCAGAAATAATGCTGTTTGACACTGCTTTAACTTTCATGGCCCAATGCTATGGAATCCTGAGATTTGTAGTTTGGTGGGGCACCAAAGTACTGACAGCCAATATCCCACCAAACCACAAATCCCAGAATCCCTTGAATTAACCATGGCAGTCAAACTGCGTCAAACTGCATTAATTCTGCAGGCAGATTAGCCCTTGGATTCTGGAAACCAGGAATCAAATCCCCACTAAGCTGCAAAACCACATGGGTGCTTTTGCCAAGTCACTCTCTCAGCCTCTGGGAAGTAGGGCAAACCCGCTCTGATGATTCTGATGAGAGAAAATCCTGACGTGAAGCAGCCAGCAATAGAAACAATAACAGGCCTTACTGCTCTGGAAACTCTGAATCGAAGGTGACTTCTAAGGAGCAGAAATGTAAGCACCCAGGTGCTTAGGAAACAGCCACTAACTAAGGGTAACCAGAGGAAAGTGGCTGTCCTTTTGCTCAGCTCTAGCCTCTCTTTGGGAATCTTTGGAGAGGAGCTCACCTGTGGCTGCGAGCTGGGGTACAAGGTTGCTGCTTCACAAGAGGAGGCAAAGACCTGGGCAGCGAGGGTGAAGCAAGACGTGAGGGTGATGGAGAGCACAGGAGTGGGAAGGAGGCGGCCCGGAGGTCGGTAGGGGGCCAGTTTGGGAAGGCTTCCGTCAAGCTCACGCAGAAGAAAGAAAATGTCTCAGGAGAACAGCCCATTGCATGGTGTAGGGCATTTGCTTTCCCACCAGCCAGCAGCCTGGGCTGAACAGGAGATCCAGGAAAAGGAAGCTGGGAAGGCAACCAGCCATGACTGGAATCGATCAAGGTTGGTATGAAAATAACAACAGCAACAGATTTGAAATGTGACTTCTGCATTCCTGGCCACCTTAGCAGCATCCACTGTAAATCTACAGGGGATGGGTGAATAAGAGAGAGAATAGGGTGAGGATCTGCTTACTTGTTAGGCAGAACAAGGGTGATGCAGACATCTTGGATAAGATACTGGTATTCCCAAAGAGCTGATTGCTGGAATCGGGGAGAGAAAGAAACAATATAATTGGTTTCATGAAGGCTTGTTTACAACTCTAAGATATTTCATTAACACGACAGGAAGAGGGCCAGGTGTTTCCAAAAGCAGCAACCAGTTCCTTCGTGAAAAACAAACCAAGGTTCCTTTCTTGAAACGCATCCTTCTCTTCTGCAGAAGCTGCCCCTGTCCTTGGCACCACCCACCTCCCCCGTGGTGCTGCCCACCGTATTTCTTGCAAAGGATCATGGCTGTGCCTGTAGCTAGCCCACTGATCAAATAATGACACACCAACCCTTCAATTTTGAGGAGATTAACACAGGCATGGGAAAGGATTTGCTCTTGATACCACAGAAACAGAGTGGGGTTGATCCCACAAATATTTTGTCCTATATCTGACATTGTCCAGAGGGAACATTTCTTTCAGAACTGACTGAACCTACCAAGGCGTTTCTTGGCAAGATTTCTTCAGAGTGGGTTTGCCATTGCTAACGCCTGGGCACAGAGAGTAGGGTTACCCAAGGTCACTGAGTGGGTTTCCATGGCGGTAAGGATTTGAACTCTGGTCTCCAGAGTCATAGTTCAGTGCTCAAACCATGACACCACATTGGTTCACTCCACATACATAGCACAGATTACACATATAAGCCATCACAGGTGCCTGCTTCCACCTGTAATTTGCATAAGCCCAGTATTTAAGGACATACCCAATAAAGCAGAGCTGTACGATGAACGGTGATAGGCCTAAATGGTCAAGAATTTGAAGACGGCAAAGGAAGACACCAGGGCGGCCGGCCTCCCTGACAAAATAAAACACAGTTTGTGATCGTCTCCCAGCACAGTAGGAGCAAAGGGGTCAGGGGCTTTCAGAAAAACTTCAAGAAGGTGAATACTCAGTGGGGTCGCTCCTGTTCATCCCAAGACCCCCTCCCTGGCTGCCTCCTCTGCCAGCCAGGGCTCTCTACTTCCCATGCTGCTGTGGAAACTGGGTGGGGTGGGGTTGGTGCAGCGCTGGGCATCACTTCACTTTCCCCCTTGCCCAGGCGCACAAGAGACCTGGAACAGGATGCCAGGCAGCAGCAGTACCACACCCCCATCATGGCAGAGCGCAGCCTGGTGGGCTGGCAAAGGTGGGTGGCTGGTGTTGTGCCAGCCAGGCAGTCAGGGTGTGTGTAATATGACACCAACCCTAGTGCTCGCACTGGAGGATTTACCTCGGACACCCGAGCTGTGTGTGGGAAGACCAAACTACCGTATCAGTTTCTGGCACACACTCAATGTGGGGATTTGGAGGTGAAGGGCGAAGCCACAGAGGCTCCTGATCTGAAAGCGAAATTCCAGCATGAGCATTTTCCAGCCTGGAAGGAAAAGCCCAAAAAATTAGAGGAGGGATTCTTATCAGTTCATTTCTGCATTCAAGTAAAGGTGGGCAGATTTCCTGAATGTCTGTTCTGTTAAATTCCATGTTTCAGGCAGTGCATTTGTTCTTGGATGCCTTCACATCATTTCTGATTTAGCTCAACCTGTCACGTGGTTTTTCTTGGAAAGACTTGTTCAGAATAGAATCATAGAATCAAAGAATCATTGAGATGGAAGAGATCCCAAGGCATCCAGTCCAACCCCTGGCCATGCAGGAAGACGAATCAAAGCACCCCCAACAGATGGCCATTCCGTCTTTGTTTTTAAAATCTCAAAAGGAGGAGACTCCACAAGTCTCTGGAGGGAGTGTGTCCCACTGTCAAACAGCTCTCACTTAATTGCATTAATTAGCTGACAGAACTCTCTCCAGACAGGAGCAAACTAAGGGTCTGTACAGCCAGATCAGGACTGTGGCAACCGCACACTGCAGCCCAATCTGGCTGTACAGACCTTAGTTTGCTTCCTTGTCTGGAGAGGAAGTTCTGCAATCTGGCCTTTGCAGGGTGCAAAGGGCGCAATAGCCGTGTTGCCACAGCTTGGCAGCACTCCTTTGACACTGTGACATCTGTACGCAGTGCCAGGGAGCGCCGTGATGTTGGCGCCATGTGGTGCGGTGCGCCTGTCATACCACCTGAGGACAGAGAAGGGGCATGTGTCATGGAGATGTTTGCCCTGACTCTGCCTCCAAGCCAGCCAAACAGCGGTTTGAACAGCCCCAAAGGTGCTCAGATCCCTGCTTACTCGATGCCTACCAAGCCTCTCCTCCCCAATCCTCTCCTGCATTGCACTGCTGGAGCAGCGCTTTTCCCAGCCCTGACGTGCTTCCGGAAGGAGTCTAAGACTGGATCTCAGTTTAGGGATAATTTGTCTTAGGGAAGAAATTTCTTTTCAGAATCTTTCAGAATTTATGGAGGAGAAGAAAATATATATTAGCCTGGAGAAAAGAAGGTTAAGAGGCGATATGATAGCCCTGTTTAAATATTTGAAAGGATGTCATGTTGAAGAGGGCAAGCTTGTTTTCTGCTGCCTCCAGAAAACAGGACCGGAACAATGGTGCAAGCTACAGGAAAAAGAGATCCACTTGAACATTAGGAGGAACTTCCTGACAGTAAGGGCTGTTCGACATGGAATGCACTCCCTCGGAGGGTGATGGAGTCTCCTTCCTTGGGGTCTTTAACACGAGGCTGGATGGCCATCTGTCAGGGATGCTTTGATTTGGATTTCTGCCATGGCAGGGGGTTGGACTGGATGGCCCCTAGTGGTCTCTTCCAACTCTACGATTCTATGATTCTATGATTCTATATCTTCCCATCCCCCATCTCAGCTTCACATACTGATTGATTTTGGTGTTCAGATTGTGATAAACACAGGAATACATAAGCCGATACCATAACAGATGAATTGAATAAAAAACGAAATGCATTCTTACATGATCAATTAAAAAAAACTCCATTGTCCTGAAAACCTCTGCCTACCCTGAGGAGGGAAAACATTGTTATATATTTTTGACAATGTTATTTGCACTGACAACACCCCATGTTTATAGGGAGGAAAAGGGTGGGCAGCAATTAATATGAAATTGACAACACAGCTTTATCATGATGACTTACCCCACAGTCATTGGCTCCATCCCAACCATCCCCACGTAGTAATGGAAGACAGGAGAGGACATCATTTAACAGCCCATAAATAAAAGAAAAAACCCAGCCGGTTCTGTTATGCAATACAGGCACACGAAAGGCCTTGCTTTCTTTATGACTACCGATTTTTTTGTAGGAGCTTCCGACCTG
>NC_056524.1:266769941-266772492 GCF_019175285.1 Sceloporus undulatus
CCCCCCCCCCCACACACTTAAGGGAAATTCCATGACTGCTCGAGCCCCATTTAAAACAATGGGACTCATGCATGCGACATCGGCATGGTGCAGGTGCTGTGGGTGCGTGAGCCATTGCCTTTTATGGTGAGCGGCTTTCAACATAAGCTGAAAGCTGTGGAAAGTGTGCCAAGTATGATGTCAGCACACTGTATAAGGCCCACCTGAGCAATCAGTCCTGAAAGGCTTGTTTAAACAAAACAAAAAAAGTCTTCACTTGCTTTCCCCTTGTGACTTTTGTAGCCAAATTCTGAGCAGCTTGTTCCATACGAAACAGGTTTGTGGTGTGACTTTGTACCCATGGTAGTGAAAATGACCATGGTAGAATGGGGACCAAGAAAGGTGTCCAGCCACATTGCACTCTAACCACTTTAATCCTTCAGCCACCTCCTGCATGCATGTATTTAGCAAAACATTATGCCACACTGTTTCAAATAAATTGTAGAACTAGAAGTTACCTTAAAGGTCATCTAGATTAACACTTTGCACAGTGCAAAACCTCCAATGTGGGATGTAAGTACAGCAACCTTGGTAGATTCCCCCTCCCCCAGCCTCTGATGAAATATCCTCAAGGGAAGAAAGCCCACCTCTTCCTAATGGAACTAGTCCCACTCCAGAATAGCTCTTTACTTTCAGAAGTGCCTCTGGATTCTTAGCTAAAATCTGCATCCCTACAATTTCTACTCATTCAGTACTTGTCCTGTCTTCTAGAGCAGCAGAGAAGAAATCTGTTCCATCTTCTGCATGGTAGGTCTAACTATAATATGAGAATGCTGTATCTTCTTTCTCCAAGATAAACAGATTTCATTTGTTTGTTTTTTTCACTGCTGAATCACAGCAGTGACTCACATTCAGCTTATAGAATCATGGAATCATAGAGTTGGAAGTGACTGCAAAGGCCATGTAGTCTAACCTTTGCCATGCAGGTGAAGGACTGCTGAAAAATGACCATCCAACACCTGTTTAAAGACCTCCAATGACAGAGTCGAACAACCTCCAAGGCAGTCTACTCTATTCTCAGACTCTCAAAGTAAAGTATGTAAGGGGATCTTGTAGCACCTTTGAGACTAACTGTGCAAAAGAAGCTGTAGCATAAGCTTTCATAGACTTGGTCTACTTTATCAGATATGTCTATGAAATCTTATGTTACAACTACTTTTGCACAGTTAATCTCAAAGGTGCTACAAGTTCCCTTTGCATACTGGTATTCCAGACTAACACAGCAATGTGTCTGAATTTGAAAAATCAAGACATTCTTCCTAATGTTTAGGTGGAAACTCTTGTCTTGCAATTTGAATCCACTGAATCCATTTTGAATCTTAGTCTGTGGAGCAGCAGAAAACAAGTTCACACCATCTTCTACATCCCTTCAGTTAACTGAAGATGGCTGTATCATATAACATTCCATTTTCCATATTCTCTTCTCTAAGATAAACATACTCAGTTCCCTCAACTTTTCTCCATGAGAATTGCTTTCCAGATCTTTCATCATTTTGGTTGCCCTTCTCTGGACATGCTCCAGCTTGTCAACATCCTTTTTGAATTGTGGTGCCCAGAACTTGATGCAGGATTCCAGGTGATGCTGACCAAAGCAGTATAAAATGGTACTATGACTTCTCTCAATCTGGACACTATGATGCTTGTGATCCTGACATCTAAATCCTTTTTTGCATGTTGCAATTATTCTTACAGGTGCTACCCTGTTGTTTGTCCACAACAAATGAATATGATTACAGCTCTTTGGAAATTTCCACTGATTCATTTCCAGGCTCCAGCCAATTCTGCTGATTCCTTTGAATAGTTTGTCCTTGGCTTGTAAATTATTATGCCTGAGCCCCAGACAAAGAGTCCCCTTCTGAGGTCATAAACTTAACTGAGCTGCCCCATGGGCCCGAAAGGCATCTCATTCAGTTATATCATGTCCAAATCCTGTAGGCATTAATGAGGTTGATCCATGGGAGTTATTGTGCGGAAGATGAACCCTCTTTACTCAACCTCACCCTCCATGGTTTCCATGCGTGGTCAAATTAAAGGGGAATTAATTGCACAAGGATTCCTTTTGCAGAAAATCTGAGCTCTGCCCCTCCCTGGCATACATATTCTGAATTGCTGCAAACAGATCTAAATAAGAAGGGCAGGGGAAATGGTATCCAATTGAATTCAGCACATCAGTTAAATGCTTTTTGGTTGACCACTAATCTCTACTTTTAAAGCAAAAAGTTGATTAGTAAATTGCACTGTCAAAAGAATATGCATTGCATTTCTTTTTCTTTTCGGTAAATTGTCCAAAAAGCCAGTGCAATTCTGGGTTGCATCAACATAAAACTAGTGTCCAGATCAAGAGAAGTTGTCAATCAAATCTATTCTGCTTTGGTCAGACCTCACCTGGATTACTGGGCAACCCAGATCAAGAAGGATATGAACAAGCTGAAAGATATCTAGAGAAGAATGACCAAGATGATCAAAGGTCTGGAAACCAAAAAAACCACTATGAGGAGTGGTTTTATTTAGC
>NC_056524.1:266772592-266774775 GCF_019175285.1 Sceloporus undulatus
CCCCCCAGTTGTCTGAGGGACAGCAACCCGGACCCCGGGTCAAAAAGGTTGCCTACCCCTGCTATAGAAGATGGTTTAGCTTGTTTTCTGCTGCTCCAGGAAGCTGAATATGAACCTGTAAATTCAAATTACAAGAAATGAAATGCTGCCTCAACATCAAGCAAAACTTATTGTCAGTAAGAGCTATTCAAAAGTGGAAAAGGCTGCCTTGTGGGGTGGTAGACTCTCCTTCTTTGGAGGTCTTTAAACAGAGGTTGGATGGCCACCTCTCAAGAATGTTTTATTTGTGTATTCCCGCATGGTAGAGAGTTGGACTAAATGGCCCTTGAGGTCCCTTCTATGATACTAAATTATGGGAAAATTGATTTATCTCAATAGGAAATAGGGAGAGGGTTTGGGTAACATAAAGCCTGGAATCTTAAGCCATTGCATACTGGTTACAAACCCAAAAGAACTTTAGAAGCAAGTTCAGAATTAGTTTAATTTACTGATAAAAGGGGAGTCAACACACTCATTGAACACTCACATACACACACATATGAGAACTAACCAAAGATAGTGTGTTGCAGGGTTTTAAAGAGGCACTACTATACCAATCCAGAAGCATAGCTCAAATTGCAAGGTTTCTGGTATGAAGATGGCTCTGTAGCCACTTGCAATATGTGGGGTGGCTGCTGAGGTGTCATCAAAATTTAACAGAGGTTCTGTCCGGTTTCAAACTACATCAAATTGCTATTGCTGAGGCACATATATTTGTGGGTCCTGGAGTTAAATGGCTTTTCCAGGAGTTAAATGACTTTCCCAGGAGGGAAAAATGGAATGAGATATGAGAGAACAACTGGACAACCAACAGGAATGTCCTCAAACAAAAAGAGTTTCATTCCCAAAAGGAAATTCCTTTTGTCTGTAGTATGCAAGCAATTTCCAGGTCCAGTGCCCACCATCACACTCCTCAGTGAAGGGATTATGCTGATTCTGATCTTGAGTGATCCCATCACAGCGATGTGCCTTGGCTTCCCCCGTTCTGAGCCTTCCAGATTTCCTAATATTGTATGGCTGGTTTCTTGCACTGTGGTGCCCCCCTTTGGCTACCTTCCTAAAACATCCTCTTAATGTCAATTTGATATCAAAAGTTGAAGAAGGGTGACAAAATCATCTACCTCACCTACTCATATTTGTACATTGCCAAACCTCTTCAAGATTATAAAGACAGCATCTGACTCATTGGTGTTTTAATTCAACCTGACGTGTTAGCTTCTAGAAATTTCATCTGTTGTCTTTTCTCTCTCTTATGCTTTTATCTTCTTCTCCTCCTCCTCCTCCTCCTCCTCCTCCTTTTTCTCCATCTTCCTTTTTTAGGCACACCATGATGGGTATTAAAGCAGGAGACTTTGAAACCTCCAGAGAAGGACAGTAAACTGTCTTTTGAAGCAGTCACTGTGAATCTTTTCCCCTAAGGAAGTTCTTCCTAATGTTTTAGTGGAATCTCTTTTTTGGTAATTTGAATGTATTGCTTTGGCTCTTATGCTTTGGAGCAGACAAAAAAGTTTGCTCCAACTTCCATCTGATAGGCTTTCAGGTTTTTTTGGCAAAGCTTTAATCCTTGGATTCCTTGCATCTTTTGAGACAGTTGTAGTTGTTGGTTTATCCCACTTTTCCTCCAATACTGGGATGCAGATCGGCTCACAGTTTAAAAGAACAATACATTGATGCCCATATGATTTGTTATTGCATGGATTCCTCCTCATACCAGTGACTTTGTTCTTACTCTATTATAGAACTTCAGAGCTCCTTGTTTCCTGTGATATCCAAGATACTAGGCCAAAGCAATCTGTTTAAACCCTTTTTAAAAAATGTAGAGAAATGTATCAGAATTATCTCTATCATCTATCTATCTATCTATCTATCTATCTATCTATCTATCTATCTATCTATTCATATCCTGTGTCCTAACATCCTAACATCATATGATCTCAGGGCAGCCAACAATAAAATTAGTTTCTATAAGTCTATTTACTACTATTACTATGACTACTATTCCGAAATAAAACAATTTAATATCATAGCATGAGCATACACTCTATTAGGTTCAAAAGATTTTAATTAAAAAAACAGGACCAAGATCCAAATGACAGTGTATGTTTTGTAACTTTACACATTCTTAGCAATGATGGTGAAAAGCA
>NC_056524.1:266774800-266781565 GCF_019175285.1 Sceloporus undulatus
AAGCGCAATGAACAACCCTGTTAGTGAATTGCCAAAGATGTGCATACGGTTACTTCAAATGTTGCATCGAAGATGCCCACAGCAGGTGCCTTGTTGTGGTTTCAAACACTTCCATTGGTGGCCCACGTGTGCGTGGGCACATGGCACAATCAGTCACTCAATTGGCTACCTTTGTGAAATGGATGCCCATGAAGTAGTAAAATCAGAATCCAGACCCGGGTGAAGGTGACTATATGTATGTTGGCAAAAGTACAGTTTGGCTCTCCGCTGACATTTTTTGGCTTTGGCATTTGCAGATTGTGATTGTTCCTAGGGATTTTAATTTGATTTGATGTTTATTCTCTCAGGCAATCTCTGGATCCTCCATCGCATGATCTCGCTAGAAGTTGGACTGTGAGGAAGCAGAATGAGGCCTGGGCCCAGCTTCCCACCAGGAGCTAGCCTGAAGACAGAAGTGCCTTCCCCTCCAGTCCATCTGCCTTGGTACAGGCCTCAGAGGGAGAGACAGAATAGGCCTGGACTCTGATCCCCTCCCCCTCCCTACCATTCCCTTCTTGCTTTTGTGTCTTTTCAGCATTGTAAGCCCGAAGGGCAGGGGAACCGTCTGATCTAGCCCCTCTGTTGTGAAGCACCGGAATTACCCAGTGATTGGGCGGGCATCTAAATGGCATATAAACTAAATCCCTATTATTATTATTATTCTTATTAATTCGATTATTATTATACTTATTATTGATTATTGATTATTTTATGAGTCATTATGCGAGAGGCCTAGGGATTCTCAAGCAAAACACTTCTGTAGGCATCTGTCAACATGAATCTATGATCAACTGTCAGACTGATGTTGTGGACCTTTATCGAGTTGGTGATGGGGACCTAAAGATTCCTAATGGTTTTTTTTATTTGTGCTGTTTCTCACTTTCACAGGGTCTCTGTGTGCCTAGAACCCAAGTGACAATGTGGCGGGCGCCCCTGTACACATTGTTAATTTTGTGGCATCATGCTTCAGGTACATTGTGTGCTTTTGACTTAGAGCCTGACAGACTGGATGAGAACAGGCCAGTTGTGGGGGCGGCAAGTGGGGGGACACCTGAGGAGGGCCCCTCCAGTTAAATATCATGTCCGTTAGGCCCCCCAGGCATCATATGTAGGACAATTTCTGCGAGAATTGTGGGTGGATCCATCCAGCACTGTATATTGGCCCCATGTCGCTACTGAAATTGTAGAAGCCTCAGAACTGGAAGAAGATCTTCAAGTGGCTGTCCAATACCAACACTCCTTCTGCCATGCAGTAAGACACCATCGCCAACACTCTTGACAGATTGGCCATTCGCAGCTTATTTAGAAAACCTCCAAAAACGGAGATTCCCTCCAAGACAGTGCCATTGTCACTGACAAACAGCTGCTTACGCATGCAAATCTGGAGTGGGATTAACTAAATTCGGATGTCAATCCTCGTCTTATGGACTTCGCAAGGAACAAGATGAGAATGCACGTATTTCCCCAATCGCACCAGTTTCTCTTCTGGCCAGTTGTTGGCATTGGGGTGCTCTGGTGGCCTTTATTCAACTCAGCTGGTAAGATCAAGTCCCTTTCTGGTGCCCATGCCAACAAGCAACGCCGAGAGATGCCACAGATGAGAGTGGGATGATGTTCCTGCATCAGCAGTTTTTGACACCATCCAATTCTTTCTGAACACCATATGCTCAGCGCAGGATTTGGCTAACTTTGTAGATCACTCCAATTCAATTTCAGTATTGTCAGCCCAGCTTAAGAGAGAAAAAAAGAAAAAAGAGCAGTTCCTCCTCAAAGCGGTTTGGCATTAACATCTGAGAGAAAGCCAGCCCTTTGGCTGCTGTGAGGCGACTCTGGGCAGCAAGGCAAAGTCTGTTTTGGCTTTTTCCTCATGGACCAGATATGGCCTGTTGGGTGGATGGACAACTGGCTCAAGTTGGTGCCCAGTTTGGCCAGGAAAAATATGCCATAAATGGAAACACCCAGGTTGGCTTTCGAGCTTCGCCTTTAACAAATGGGGATGGGGAAACGAGATGTGGCAAGAAAGGAAAATTCGAAACGAAATGGTGGAGGGGGCAGCAGGACCGTTTGGGATGTTAAGAACATTGTGGCTGAAGTTGGGCTTGGCATCAAAGGAAAGGATGTTTGAAACATGTTCACATTTTTTTAGCATAAAAAGATCCTCTATTGATGGAGGCCATCAGATTTTTTAAAGAGGGAAAAAAACCCTACAGGGGGGTACTATTGGAAGATGTTCACCAGCGGTCACTTAGGCACACATTAGAGATAGAAAGCAAATATTTGTAACATATTTGGGGTGGGTGGGAATGGTTGAAATATGTTTGATGAGTGCCTGGAACAGAGAATCCTGGATATGATGAGAATCGTTCCAACTATTGGGGACTTTTGTGCTGCACAAAGTTTTGCATTGATGGGTTTTGTACAGAAAGCAGTACTTTTCTGACATAGGGAACACAGACATCGTCTGTGCAGTATAATGGAATATTTTTGTTGGGCAGAAACTATGTATTTTCTGCACAGTTAAATCCTGTCCTTCTTTACAAAAAAGGCATGACCAGTGGGAGGCAGGTGTGGCATAGTGGTTTGAGTGTGTTGAGTATGACTCTAGGAGACCAAGCGCCCTTATCAAATGAGTGTGGAACTGGGGGGTCTTCTGCACTGGTGCGATTCGAATTCCGCGTTATTTTGCAAGTACCTGTCATACCTGGGAAGTGCCTTCCGCATTGGCAGGATTCAAATTGGCACAATCCGCATTTCGCCGCGAAGTGCATTCAGTGCAGAATGTTTGTGTCACCACCGTGTGGCTCAAACATGAGGAATGTGGCCGATTCGTTATCGTGCCCCACTCACAACAATGCCTCAGTGGTGCCCTGCATGGGTTGCGACCTCACAAATGAAACGGCTTCCGTGGGTGAAAGGGGAGGTCCACGTACTGACAAGCCCGGTAAACAGCTGCGCAGAGCCCAGCTCATGCACCATTAACACTCGCGCGATTACAACGTGCTCCCGTTACTGTGTCTACTCTCTACATTGCCGCTCTTGGGTTTTAATCGTTACCAATGACCTGTCCCCTTGCGCAACAAATTAGGCAATGCCCGGTTTGCTACGTGTGTGTGTGTGCAGTGTGGTGTGTATGTTATTCTGCGGGGGGGGGAGGATCAGTTCCAATGCGGCTGTCAAAGCAGGGCTGGATGGCCAATCTACAGTCATGATGGGATGCTTATGATTAAGAGTTCCTGCCTCCTCCTCCCGGCTATGGGATCCGCCTGGGGCTGCTATTCCCCAGGCAGTGGAACAGGCGCGGCGGCCGCATAGAATCGCGGCGATCGCCGCCGTTACCAGCGGCCTCCTCCTCCTGCCTCCCGGCGTTGAGAGGCCAGCCTAGGCTGGCTCCCAAGCCGCGGAGGAGGAGGAGGAGGTTTTCGCTGGAGACCGCGGATTCCAGCGGCTCCCCTGCGCCTCTTCCCTGCCTGGGATTGACAGCCATGGGATGCCTCTTCAAGCCGGGAGGAGGAGGAGGAGGCCGCTGGAAAAAATGCCGCCCCCCCCCAGCTTCCCTGGAACCGGCAAGGAGGGAAAAAGACCCACCGGGGAAGCAAAAATTGGAATCTGGGGGTCTTGCGAGGGAATTCAGGACTGTGTAGTCACACCAGACGCCCATGTCCGCACTGAGATCGAAAACAGAGGCCCCAATCCAGGTATTTCGCCAATCCCCTTATCACGCGCACTGGCCAAAACACGCTCCAAAAAAGAGGAGCCAGTTACCGCATTCAGTTCGGCATTCACGTGAAGTGCGGCATTGGGCCATTCGAATGCTGGTATGCTATGTTGGACTTAGCAACAGATAACGCGAATTCGAACAACCAGTGCGCAAAACCCCCAGTTCACATTCTCTGGATTAAGGGCCCCAGGTTCCCTCCCAGCTCGGCCATTGAAACCATGGGGAACGTCACATTCTCTCTGCCTCAAGGAACACAAAGTCAAATCTTCTTCTAAAACAAAACAAAATCTTACCAAGGAAAAACCCCCATGGTAGGTTGCCTTACAGTACACAAGTAAAGTACTGACTTGGAAGGCACACTCTTTTTAGATTGTGTATTACTGATGTTTTATGTTTTTAACCTGTATTTGTTTGCACTTGTTGCATATTGTAAGCCGCCCTGATCTTTTTGGAAGGGCGGGATATAAATAAAGATTTTATTTATTTATTATTTAAAAGCATGGAAAACCTGTTAGTGAATTGCAAAGATGTGCATACGGTACTTCAAATGTGCATCGAAGATGCACATCAGGTGCCTTGTTGTGTTTCAACACTTCCATTGGTGCCCATTGTGCTTGGGCCATGGCACATCAGTCACTCAATTGGCTACCTTTGTGCAATGGATGCCCATAAGTAGTAAAATCAGAACAGACCCGGGTGAATATGTATGTTGCAAAAGTACAGTTGGCTCTCCGCATTTTTGGCTTTGGCATTTGCAAATTTGATTGTTCATGGATTTTAATTGATATGTTATCTCTAGGAATCTCTGGATCCTCCAGCATGACTCTGCTAGAAGTTGACTGTGAGGAAGAGAATAGGCTGGCCCAGCTCCACCAGGGCTAGCCTGAAGAAGAAGTGCCCTCCCTCCAGTCCATCTGCCTTGGTACAGGCCTCAGAGGGAGAGAAGAATGCTGGACCTGATCCCCTCCCCCCCTAGCATCCCCTTCTTCTTTTGTGTCTTTTTAGATTGTAAGCCCGAGGGCAGGGAACCGTCTATTATCCCCTCTGTTGTAAGCCCGGATTCCCAGTGATTGGGCGGCATATAAATAAATCCTATTATTATTATTATTATTATTATTATTATTATTATTATGCTAGAGGACCTAGGGATTCCTAAAGAAAACACTTCTGTAGGCACCTGTAACATGAATCTATGATCAACTTCAGACTGATGTTGACCATAGAGTTGTGATGGGGACCTAAAGATTCCTAATGGTTTTTTTATTTGTGCTGTTCTCACTTTCACAGGGTCTCTGTGTGCCTAACCCAAGTGAATGTGGCGGCCCCTGTACACATTTTAATTTTGTGCTCATCTCAGGTCATTTGTGTTGACTTAGAGCCTTGACAGACTGATGAGAAAGGCCAGTGTGGGGGCGGAGTGGGGGACACTGAGGAGGGCCCCTCCAGTAAATATCATTCCTTAGGCAGGCATATATGTAGGACAATTTCTGAGAATTGTGGATCCATCCAGCACTGTATATGGCCCATGTCCTACTGAAATTGTAGAAGCCTAGAACTGGAAGAGATCTTCAAGGGCTGTCCAATCCAAACTCCTTCTGCCATGCAGTAAGACACCATCCCAACACTCTTGACAGATGGCCATCCAGCTTATTTAGAAACCTCCAAAAAAGGAGATTCCCTCCAAGACAGTGCATTTCACTGACAAACAGCTCTTACCATCAAATCTGAGTGGATTACCTAAATCTGATGTAATTCCTTCTTATGGACTTCCAAGGAACAAAGTGAGAAATGCACTTATTTCCCCACTCACCAGTTTTCTCTGCCAGTTGTTGGCATTGGGGTCTCTGTGGCCTTTATTCAACTCAGCTGTAAATCAAGTCCCTTTCTGGTGCCCATGCCAACAAGCAGAGAGATGCCACAGATGAGAGTGGGAGATGTTCCTGCATCAGCAGTTTTTGACCCATCCATTCTTTCTGAAAACCATTGCTCAGGCAGGATTTGCAACTTCTGTAGATCACTCCAATTCATTTCAGTATTGTCAGCCAGCAGAGTAGTTCCTCCTCAAAGCGGTTGGCATAACATCTGAGAGAGCCAGCCCTTTGCTGCTGTGAGGGACTCTGGCAGCAAGGAAAGTCTGTTTGCTTTTTCCTCATGGCCCAGATATGGCCTGCTGGGTGGATGGACACTGGCCAAGTTGTGCCAGTTGGCCAGAAAAATATGCATAATGACACCCGGTGCTTTCAGCTCTCCTTTAAAAATGGGGATGGGGAAAAGATTGGAGAAAGGAAAATTCAGAAATGGTGGAGGGGGCAGGACTTTGGGATGTTAAGAACATTTGTCTGAAGTTGGCTTGGCATCAAAGGAAAGGATTTTTGAACATGTTCCATTTTTAGCATAAAAAGATCCTCTATTTGGAGGCCATCAGATTTAAAGAGGAAAAAAACCTACAGGGGACTATGAAGATGTTCACCAGCGGCACTTAGGCACACATTAGAGATAGAAAGAATACATATTTGGGTGGGGGGAATGGTTGAAAATATGTTTGATGAGTGCTGGAAAGAGAATCCTGGATTGATGAGAATCTTCACAATTTGGGACTTTTTCTGCACAAAGTTTGCATATGGGTTTTTGTACAGAAAGCAGTACTTTTCTGCATAGGAAACAGCATCGTCTGTTCAGATAATGATATTTTTGTGCAGAACTATTATTTTCTGCACAGTAAATCTGTCTTCTTTACAAAAAAGGCATACAGTGGGAGGCAGTGTGGCGTAGTGGTTTGAGTGTTGGAGTATGACTCTAGAGACCAAGGCCCTTATCAGATGAGTGTGGAACTGGGGGTCTTCTGCACTGGGCGATTCGAATTCACGTTATTTTGCAAGTACTGTCATACCTGGGAGTCCTTCCGCATTGGCAGGATTCAAATTGGCCAATCCGCATTCGCGCGAAGTGCATTCAGTGCAGAATGTTTTGTCACACCGGTGCTCAACATGAGGATTGGCCGATTCGTT
>NC_056524.1:266781590-266792246 GCF_019175285.1 Sceloporus undulatus
TTTCTTTTTCTTCCCAGAATCCAATCCAGGTGAGGGATTTGTCCTTTCCTAGCCTTCCACTTATCTTATGATTTTCATTTTGCAACCAGGACTTTTAGATCCTAAGAAAATGAAGTGGAGGAGGGGGACCTTAGATGACAAGTCTTCCTGAGCTCAAAAATACTTGAACTTGTAGAAACAGCACCGCATTGGCCTAGTGATCTGCCAAAACTGTTCTTTACATAGTCATTTTGTTTAAACTGCTCTTGAGTCAGCCCCAACACCATGATGACTCTGCGGGCTGAGACTTTTCCGGCCAACTCCTGTCCCTCCATTGCTCTTTGCTTAGGTCTTGTACATTCAGGGCCCATGACCTCCTTTTAAGTCCATCCATTCTATTTCATGAAAACCTCTTCTCTTTCTGCATCCTTCCATCTTCCAAAGTGTAACTGTATTTCCCAAGTGAATCCTGCCTTCTCATCGAATTGTGGCCAAAAGTTTGGGCGGGCCTCGTTTGATCACCTTGGCTTTCCTGGGGACCTTAGGCTTGATTCGTTTTCACGGGACCCATTTGTTTGTTCTTTTGGCCGTCCAGGGTTATCCTCAGAACTCTTCCCCAATGCCATATCTCCAATGAGCTTATTTCCTCTTTATTGTGGGCTTTCTTCACTCTTCCAGGCACTTCAACATCCAAAAACATTTGGCGATGGGGAATGTAATGGATTTGGTGGATTTTACTTAGTGCTTCAGTTATAACACTGTCCCCGGGTTTACGAAAATAACCCAGGGTTTACGAAAATTTTCCGGGATACGGAAATAAATTCCATAGGGAATTATGGTTTTCGGCTCTTTTTTACGAAGGTTTTTCGGGGTTACGAAAACAACCCCGGGCCGCTTTTTAAATGAGCGCGGCGCAAAGGCCGGCGGGCTTTCCCCATTAGCCGGGCCTATGGGGCCTATATCTATTCGGCTTACGGAAGTATCCCGGGGTTACGGTAAAAAAAGCCGCGGCGGGGAACGGAATATTAATTTCGGTAAAACCCCGGTGGTTACCAGTTGTATATCTCTTTACTCTTTAGGAATATTTTTACTTATTTCTTTCCATAAGCTGCTCTTCCCAAATTCTTAGGCTTTTTATTTAACTTTACTTGACTAACCAATTTCTCGTTTGCTCTGATTGATTTGTTGATCCAAGGTAATGGAACTATCTTTACTTATTTCAATTCCTTCCTGTTCTAGGTTGTTGATTTGTCCTCTGTGGTCATTGTTTTTGTTTTTTCCTTTATGTTTTTCAGCAGTGTTAAGGGGCCTGCCTTCCGCTTCCTTCTTTAACCCTTCCTTAATAACTTGTTTCCAGATCTGGGAGGTTTTCCTTCTTTGTAGTGTGGGTGTCATTTCCGCATATCTTAGGGCTACCACTCCCACTATTTTTTCTAAAAAAAGAATCGGACTGCTGAGCGAAATTAAATTAAAAATGACCCCCTAGGTTTCATTTGATGAAAACTGGGTTTCTGTCGTAAATGTGTTCGAAATCTGGGTTCATGATGAAGGCGAAGCGGCAAAAAAGGCAAAAAAAGGAAAACCATTTTTGTCCAAACACCGCTTTTAAAAAGGCAGTTCTTTTTAAAAAAAAAAAGCAATTCCACGCTTTGTTGAGGGGGAACTTTAGTAAAGTGGGAAACGAAAAAAAAGGATTGGGGATCTGCAACATCTCTGGGAGGGGAGAGGGGCTGTTTACCAAACCCCTCCCCATTTTTGGGAGATGCATTCCCCCACCCCACCCCACCCCAGTGCTGTCCTTGTCAAAGTGTGGTGTGCTGGGTTGGTTCCTTTTTAAAATAAATAAATAAAAAAAACTAAGCGCTTAGCAACAGACAAAATGGGTTTTACGCAAAAAACCACTACTTGTATTTACCAAAAAAAAAAGAAAAAAAAAAAGGAAAAAAAGAACAGAAAGAAAAAAGGGAAAAAGGAAAAGAAAACATGCCTTTCTCCCCTTCTCAACCAGGGCCTCCCTGGGTTTTCCCGGTGCCCTCCATTTCGGCTCCCCCCCCTCCTCTCCTCCACTTGTCTCCCTTCCTGGCCTGAACGATGTTCTCCTTTTCTCCCAGCCCCAAAAGGCTCCCTTCAAGCCTTGCCTCCATCTCCTCCTCCTCGTTCTCCACTCCCTCCCGCCTTTGCCTTTGCGCCAGTACCATCTCCTTGTCACACATCCTCTCAAGCCTTTCAGAAAACACATTCTCTCAGCCTTCCACACCTCCCCCTCCAATTTCCAAGTGCGGGCTCTATATCAGATGATTGACAGGGGGAATATTGAAAGGAGTTTAAAATGTTGGTTTGCCCGTTGGGGAAACCAACAATCTCCTTCAAGGAAGGGAAAAAAAAAAACCGGGATTCCCACAGGGGTATTAAGGGGGAAAAAAAAAAAAAACACTTTCACTAATGAGAAACTAGGGGTCTTTTGAACATTGCTTTCCAAAACCGCGAGCAGGTGCAAATTCACGAAGGCAATTCATCAGGCCAATGAGAATGAAAACCCTTAGAAGTAGGTGGGTCTTTCCTCCTATCTTCACTTTCCTTCCTCCTTATGAAATCTAAACTTGGCTCTTTGTATGATATTCTCTGCATACAAAGTGAACCAAAAATAGGGTAATAGGATGCAGGGCCTTTTGCCTGACCTTCGCCCAGAAACAGGAAGAAACCATTCTGTTCTCTGTATTCTGTTAAGATTTGTAGTCATTCATTATTAATGGTCTTCATTTTCCATTCTGTTCATTTTCTTTCTTCTTCTTTCTCATCTAAAAAGGGTCAAGGGCTAGTGTGCCTACAGTGATTTGAATACTGGGAACTGGGAGATTGCATGCAAGGGGGCAAAAGCAGGGGCTCGACTTGCCCATTTCACTGGAAGAAAAACCCATGGAGTGGGACCTTGGCAAGTCACATTTCGCTTAGCCTCCAGAGGGGAAGGACAAACAGCAGCTCACCAGATCTCCTTAATGGTCACCAATTAGTGAAGGAAACTAACCTCCAAGGCCACACAACAACAGGAGATGCAACCACACTGTTAGAATAACCCCCAGGTTGGACAACCACTTAAGTGGCCCGCTCAAGTGCTCTGGGGAATTCTAAGGAGATTGTAAATTTTATGAGGATCGTTCTCTGTTCAGAGAGCTTCTGGTGCCAACACACAAAAGTACATTCCAAGAATCCACAGCACTGAGTCAAAGTGTGTGTCAAAACTGGACTTTATTTCTGCAGTGTGGATGCAATCCAGCAACACCAAAAGAATGGAAAAAAAAGGCCAGCATGGTTTGCTGTGGTTTGAGTGCTAGATTTATGACTTGTATTGGTCATAACATTTGACCCTTTCACCCAATTGTACTGCCTGTAATACAGACACCAGAATTTCTGAATAAACTCATGTTTCCTATTCTTTTTCTGCATTTTTAACTTAACAAAAGGAATCTCTTTGTGTGAACTTACAGCTGGAAAATAGAAAACTGCCAGATTTTTATATTTTTTCCCCCCCACAGAGAAAAAGAAGAGACCATGTGCTTCTTTGCCTTTTACAAGCCCTGTGTGTACCCAAAGGCATCTGCTTTGTTATCTTTTGCAGGAGGGATTTTTTTTTTAAGGTTTTGCGGCCATATTTTTAAGACAATTTGTTCCAAAAATGGCCCTCTTGACTCCTTTGCTGTAAAATAATTGCAAACATAATAATAATAATAATAATAATGCTTCACACCACACTTTTTCTTCTTCCTGCCCTTTTGTTTTCCCTTTTTTAACTCAAACAACCGCTCTGAAGTTTTATTATATCCTAGATTTAGCCAATTTAAAGGGTTAGTTAACGTAAAACTAAATCAAATTTCTCTGTTTTGTGTTTGTTTTAACTTCCCTGGGATGGTTTGATCTGGAAACTTATGTTTGACTTTTCTGTGGATGAGGGGACATCTCCAAAACCTCCCCTGTCCTCTAACTGTTTTGCTTTTCAGGTTTCTTTTTTGCAAAAAATTTCATACTGTGACCTTCTTAATAGAGTTCATCATTTTACCATGTGTTCTTCCTCCTTTTTTCTGCAGGGGGCCTTCTACCTTCCAAAGGCCCTTATTGCCTTGTTCCATGGGAGTTGTGCCTTTTCATTGTGATGTGGACCAAAGTACAGACACCTCAGTTTTAATAAATCTTGGGCTTCTGGAAGATTTTCCGGCTTGATCTTTCAAGGGGATCCCATTTTGTTTGGTTCTTTCTTGGTCATTCCAAAACGAATACTCTCAAAACTCTTCTCCAGCATCCTATCTCAAAATAATTGATTTTTATTTCTTTATCTACTTTCTTAACTGCCCAGGTCTCACATCCATTACATGGGATTGGGGGATATAATGCTTTTGTATGGTCTAACTTCACGATTTAACTTGATTATATTCTCTAAAGTTAGATTTTTTCCTAGTTGTTTCAGTAGCTGCTCCCCATTCCTAGTCTTCTTTGATTTCTTTGACTGGCGGTCTCTGTTCTGATTCAATGTTGATCTGGAACTCTTTTACTATTTTCAATTTCTTGTTGTGTAGGTTGAACATGGTATGAGATCCTTCCATTCGTCAATTATTTTTGTTTCCTTTCTTTATGTTCAGCAGTACGCCTGGGCCTTTTGCCTTTTTCTTCCTTGACTTCTTTTAGCTACTTGGTTTCCAAAAGTCTGTGATTGTTTTTCTTTGCTAGCAGTATTTATTATATACTCATTGCACATCTTAGATTGTGATATTTCTTTCTCCTATCTTCACCCCTTTTTTCCCCTACTATCTTCCCATTTTGGAGGAAATTATTGTCTTTTTCCACTGAAGTCTTTACTCTTCTTATGGATTTGTGTCCAAGTTACACCAGCTTCAGTTTATTGCATTTTTGGCTTCTAGGGAGGGACGCCAGGGGCTGGTTGATTTATTTGCTCTTCCCATTGACTTGGCAAATCCTATTGATTTTGACTTTTTGGCCAGCTATGATGTAGAGTGCGTTATAGTTAAAAATGGTGTCCCTTATATAAAATGGCAAAACAAACAAGGGTTTGGCTTTTTAAAACACACCACACACACACGCCTGGCGCGCGCGCAAAAAGCACACACCACCCACCACAACACACACGAATATGAATATTTTCAAGGCTGTGGATGGGGTGAAATCCATAGATAAGAATCCAAAACAAAATTACAGAATTTTCCATAGCATTAAGCCATGACCACATGGACCATTAAAGTTTGGGTGTTCAAGCCAGATTAGTTCTTCTCTTCTTAGAAGGTGGCTAGACCCTCCAGCTTGCAAGCTGGGAGCAGGGATTTTTAACAACTTTTGTTCATTCCGTTTCATGCATTTTCAAAGTTTATATTCTGCATTTTCCACGACACTAGGGGCGAGCGAATGGTGGGAACGACGGGCCTTTGTACAAGGCGCATTAGCTCTGATTCTGGGTTTGTTATCTTTATCTTGGGGTTTTTTTTTTTTTGCAAGATTTATTTTGAAGGTCTTTATGAAGGAAGCAAGCCTTCTTCTTGCCAAAAACAAAAGCAGGTTTGCTCTCTGACCTAACAAAGCTCAAATATTGAATATTCTTTTTTTTTTCTTTCAGGGGGGGAGGCTGGTACTTTTAACTGAACTTCTCCATTTCCTCTTTTTCGGTTGGCGGTAATGTGAAAACAGGCAGTAGATGCAGACTAGATTATTTATTTATTTATTTATTTGATGGCCCAATGGTAGTTACGCTCTGAGGCCAGGCCAGAAATTGGCTGGCCTGGAATCCCATTAAATTAGTCCCAACTACACAAGACCCCCACTGAATCAATTGTTGAATGGGTAATAAACATGTTAGGTAAAATCCAAATGTAATCCCATGGATATTTACCCTTTATCTGGAGCGGAAAAGTAATATTATACCACTGTTTACTCTTTTGCCCTCAGTTGAATCTTGCAAGGTTGCGATGTCCCCAGGGCTGGGGTTAAAATCCCAGATTGAGATGACTGGAGCCTTGGCGGTTGTTCCCAAACACATGGCCTCTCCAAAATCGAAGTGGTGGAAAGGAATAATTAGAAAAAAACATTCCCCAACTTAGTTTTTAATGCTTAAAAAAAAAACAAACTGGTTTCTCAGGAAGCACCCACATTTGAAGACAATTCTGGACGACTGGGCACCAGGCACCAATCTTGGCAATTAAGGATACCTTAACCTGTTGCAAAAAATGCATCCCATATTTGCATAGAAAGCAGCATTTTCTGCTTTAAATTGCTTGCAATTCTGGGTGATGTTACCAAGGGGCAGATCTTATTGATATTCATTGAGTCTCAAAACATAGCCCTTGAAAGGAAGAAGACAGAGAACAAGGCCACTAAACCCAAAACAAGCAACAAAAAAAAAAACCAAAAAAACAGTCTAACCAATTTGTGGGAGAAAACATACACCTTTTCAAGGCTATTGTGGAGCACACCCTGCATACCCTGCGTTTTATTTGGCAGACCACAAAAATGTTTTGTTAAAAATTTTTAAAAAAAAAACAGTTACAGGGGAGGAGGCCAAAAAAGGCATGAACCTGGAACAAAGGTGTCATGTTGAAACCTTTGCAAAGCCGATGTGTGAAACGTCTCATGAGGTGGGTTCACTAGGGACCTGAGGGCATTACATGAAAGGGACTCCTGTTCTAACTTTAATGGCGTGCGTATTTCTGCTTCCAAACCCTCTGCTATGCGCATTTGTCCTCTTGAAGGGCCCCAACAACGAAGTATTTCAAGGGCCTCCCTAATAAAGCATTAAGCCAACCCTCTCTGGCTAGTCCTGGTATTTTCCCCACCTCCTCCTCCTGTCCCAGTAAGAGGGGTCCACTTTTCTGGAATTAGGGAAGAATCTGCTGTCAATTTCAAGCTTAAGGGACTCCTCAGTATTTTTGGGCTGCGGGCCTTTTTATCCGCCAAGCTGCGTTTCCCCTACCTGCCCAGAGGGACCACGTACTGGGTTCCCATTTAAAAACTCCCAAGCTTTCCCCTAGATGGACGGCCTCCCTGGGCTTCTTGGGAACTGTTAAAGCATTGCCATTGGCAATTCCTTTCAAAAATTGCTATCCATTCCACCTTCCTTTTGATATCTTCGTTCATGTGGGCATTGTGTGGTGTAAATGGCTTTGTGTGAGAATTGTTGACATCCTCTCTTGTTGTTCCAAATAAAATAAAACTGAGTTGCCACTTAGCACTCGGGGAGTTCTAGATTTGCAGTCAGAATGGTGTTAGGACTAGGTTGTGTCCCACGGCTCGAGTTATCTTGACCCTCTCAGTGCTTAAATTATTGAAACTAAATTAATTTCCTCATGAATACAGCTTTCAGCCGGTCTTGGATGATTGAAACTGATTATCTGGGGACCCATTTCAACACTGGGTTCCGGGCGTTGTTTACGGCGTTTTGAGGGACGGGGGCCATGGTCCGCCTTGTGGTCGATGGGATCTCCGGTCTGGGCATCGGACAGGGGGGAAGCGTGTCCCTGTTGGTGCTCTTGGACTCTTTCAGCGGGCTTTCGATACCTAGGGACCATGGTATTTCCTTTCTGGGGCGCCTTGGCAAGAGGTTGGGAAAGAAAAAAAATAAAACGGGGGGCACTGCGCTCCAGTGGTTCCGGGTCCTACCTTCTCTGGGAGGTCCCCAGATGGGTTGCAGGCTGGGAGACGTTGTGTGCTCCGACGAGAGGGCCCCTTCTTAAAACGGGGGTCCCTTCCAAGGAGCCATTCTGTATCCCATTGCTATTTACATTACCATGGAAAACCGCTGGGAGGAGAATCATCCGGGAGACATGGGCTGGGGTTATCATACGCTGGATGACCACCCACAATTATTTTTCTTTAGTCTCCGACTGAATGAGTGGACTTGGGGGTGGGATGGCGGTCTCTCCTCTCCGGGGCCTCGCCTGTTCTGGAGTTTCAGTAATAGGCGGATTTTTGGGAAAAAAACCGACTTCAGGCTGATCCCCAGAGGAAACGGGGGGGGTACTTGTGGATGGTCCCCCGGTCAGGAAAAAAATGGCGTGGTTTCCACCTGTTCCTGAAATGGGGTCACGCTCCCTGTTGGGAAGGGGACTCCGTACCGCAGGTCTGGGGGTGCTTTTCTTGACTCGTCGCTTCACCTGACTTGCTTCAGGTGAATGCGGCCGGTCAAAGAGGCACTGGTTATCAGCTTCGGCTTAATCCGCCAGCTGCGTTGGCTGCGTCCCATTTACTGGGCCCAGAGGGGACACCTAGAAAAACTGTTTGTACCACGGCCCTCTGGTAACAACCCTCGAGACTGGTTTCTGGCCAATGGTACTCTATATGGGGCAACCCCTTTTTATACCAAACCCCGGTAAGCTGCAAAATGGTGCAGAATATGGCAAGCAAGGGGCTGGTTCACTGGGCGTTTCCAGGGCCAGCATATAACACCTGTGCTGAAAGATCTCCATTGGCTTGCCCATCCGGCTTCCGGGGTGCTCACTATAACGGCTCGTTGGTAATTACCTAATAAAGGGCCCTAAATGCGCTTGGGCCCAGGATTTTTTCTGAAGGGGGACCGCCTCTCCCCCTATATTCCGTCCCGCACGCTTCGAAACAATCGCGGGCAGGAATACTGAAGGGTGCCCGGGGGGGGGCCAAGTTGCTTTCCTCCACTATGAAGAGGACATTCTCCATCGCCGCCCCGGGCCCTTTGGGAACACGCTGGCCCACTGAGGCCTTCCGCTCATCACATCTCCCTGGCCCAATTCAAAAGGATTTAAAAAAAACCTTTCTGTTCCAACAAGCATTCCCCCCGAAATACTAAATCCTGTGGGCCTCCCTCCTCTTCTGTGGCCAAGAGGTAGGAGGGTTGGGCTAATGGGCTTTAGGCTTGTTATTTTATTTGTATGTACTTATTTGATGTTTTATTGTTAATTGTATTGTGTTCTGTTTGTTCTTAAATAATATTGCTGTGAGCTTGCCCTGATCTTGGGAAGGAGCGGGATATAAATAAAAATTTTATTATTATTATTATTTACAACTGGTGGTTGCCCTCCCTGGGACCCTAGGTTTTTGAGCTAACAAGGCAGTGCTCTCACCCTGAGATTCCTCCTTCTCAACCCAAGGACCAAAGAAGAAGAATGGGCTCTGGATCTGGGAATCCTGCTTCAGGGGTGGCCATTTGTTTAAAAAATTCCCAGAGAGGGGATCTCTCCTGAGCTCTTGTGATGGGGGGCTGATAAACCATGGCTAGTTAGCCTGAGCCTATAGTTAATAGATGCTTAATGGATGCCCGTTCAACTTATCATCTCTCCTCTTAATAGGTTCCTGTCATTTAAAGACTGAGGAGGAGGGAAGGGATCAATACCTGGCAGTCATAATAATGACCAAATGGCTCCGATTTGGAGACGTTCCCATCGCTCCTTTGCCCTCTGCTGGTGGCAGTGCCAATTCTTTTTGTATGTCTGTATGGAAATTCTTATGTTCTTGCACTCA
This sequence comes from Sceloporus undulatus, assembly GCF_019175285.1. Lineage (NCBI taxonomy): Eukaryota > Metazoa > Chordata > Lepidosauria > Squamata > Phrynosomatidae > Sceloporus > Sceloporus undulatus. Next base: position 266,791,056 of record NC_056524.1, read on the forward strand.
CTCAAGCTTAAAAATGGCAGTGTGATAGAGAGATCAGGGTGGGGTGCTATTGCAGTGTATTCAGCCTCAATTTCTTTGGTTTTGGGACATTAGGACAGCAACAAACAGTGCAGGGGGGAAGCATATCCCAGTGGGTGCATGTGGTCCCTAGAGACAGTTTTGTAGCCATCAGGGCATCCCGGGTGTAAATTAAAGCAGTATTTTTCAATAAAGAAATTAATTTAGTTCAATAAGTAACTGAGCACCAGGGGCAATTTTTGACTTTTTCTGCTGGGATGGCTCCATTGCAGATGTGTATGTTGTTTGCCTTCAAGCCATTTCTGACTTATGGTGACCCTAAGGTCACTCTATCATGGGGTTTTCTTGGCAAGATTTGTTCAGAGGAGGTTTGCCATTGCCTTCCCTTGAGGCTGAGGGTATGTGACTTGCCCAAGGTCACCCCTTGGGTTTCTATGGCCAAGTGGGGAATAAAACCCTGGTCTTGAGTCATAGTCCAACACTCAAACAATTATGCCACACTGTGGATTATGACCCTTCAAAGTTTCCTGGGGTATTAGTATTAATATCCTACATTTACCCCTTTTCAGGACTCAAGTCAACTTACAACATACAGTGGGTCCTTGCCGTTCCGGATCCCCCCGTGTAAAGCGAATTCTGCCTATGCTGGAGCCACATTAATTTCAATGGGGCTCGTGTGCTGCGGCGCAGTGGCGCGGCGGCGCACAGGGCGCCATGGGCGCACACTCCATTCATTTGAATGGGATGTGCCACCCCTTGCTCCGTGCGGGCTCCCTGCGGCTTGAGCGCGTATGCCCAAGTCTGCGTAAAGCACGCCTGCCTATAACGCGGGCGCACTGTATTGAAAAAACAAACAAACATAGGAGCTTTTTACAAGCGTCTAATAAAATATCATCCCATTGAGTAGTCCAGATGATGCAGGGCCCAATCCGTGGTTCTGGTGCCATCTGCCAGGATGACATCCTATCAGTTCAGCACTGAACCCAAGATATGCTTCCCTTGCAACTGTTTAAAATTCATTATCATTTGCTCTGGATCTTACTGGAAAATCCAGGCTTCTCTGTTGTGACACTGAGTGGTGGTTCACATGTGTGTCCTGCTATGCCATTGCTGGTGCTGGTGCTAGTGTGAGTTGTTTGTTCTGAGTTCAGAATGAGGTGCCCAGCCATGGGA
>NC_056524.1:266792346-266798080 GCF_019175285.1 Sceloporus undulatus
AAAACATTCTGCATTCCCACTCGTCCTTCTTCCCCTGTACCAGTTTTCTCACAGGAACAACTGTGGCGACTCATTCCTCATCACATACTTGCTCATTACCTGAAGCTAATATTTCAGTTGTGTTGCACCTCCCATCATCCAGTATTACAAAGCATAAACATAGCTAACAAGTATGGCAGGACCTATGATCCTGACAGCAATGCACAATGCACATATATATGTTCAATGTACAGTGACACCACATGCACAAGCTGCTTCTGTAAATTTCAACTGAAGATGAATGTCTGCATTTGCACATGGGGCGTTACTGAACAGTACACATACAGATTGTATTGTGCATGTGCATTGCACATGCTGAAGTGTATTGTACATTGCAGTTGTGCATTTCATATCGCTTTGCTCATTCAGTTCTGCAATGTTGCAATTCACTAATTCACTAATTCTGTTAATATAAAACTAATCTTGTTGTGAGATCTGGTCATTATTCTGCTCTTATGACAAATTTTCAAAGAAAATTTGACTTGACAGCATGCCTCTGAATGAGAGATCTCCAAGTCACCCTGTCATCAATAGCTCTGTTCAGATTTTGCAGACTCAAGGTAGTCATTGTTGTTTTCTCGATGGAGTCCATCCATTCTCGATGGAGTCCATCCATTCTCTTACTGCCTTCCAGCATATGTGTATGTGCCCTCAAATGAACAGTTGATTTGTGGTGTCCCCATGAATTACACAGGGTTTTCTGCAGCAAGGAATACTTAAAGATGGTTTTGACAGTTCCTTCCTCTGAAATACAGTCTCCAGCACCTGCTATGGACACCAGGGCTGACCCTGCTTAGTTTCCAAGATTAGATGATATCTGGTGACTTTAAGGAAGTGTGTACTGTAGAGATAATATCTATATTGTGTTAGTTTTTTGTGGGTTTTTCAGGCTATATGGCCATGTTCTAGAAGAGTTTCTTCCTGACGTTTCGCCAGCATCTGTGGCTGGCATCTTCAGAGAATTAGCAGATACTAATCCTCTTTTGCATTAGCCTCCCAGCCTGAGGCCTGCCATCAGCACAGAAAAATACACATGCAAATCACTCCTGTATTCCCAGGCTCACACAGTGTGTGTGCGTGTGTGTGTGTGTGCTAATTCTCTGAAGATGCCAGCCACAGATGCTGGCGAAACATCAGGAAGAAACTCTTCTAGAACATGGCCACATAGCCCGAAAAACCCACAAAAAACTAACACAATATAGATATTATCTATCTATCTATCTATCTATCTATCTATCTATCTATCTATCTATACACACACACACACACACACACACACACACACTTTTTTCCAGGCAAGCATTCTCTGAAGATGCCAGCCACAGATGCTGGTGAAATGTCAGGAAGAAAATCTTCTAGAACTTGGTCACATAGCCTGAAAAAAACACAAAAAACTATGGATGCCAGCCATGAAAGCCTTCAACTTTATATTGTGTTATTTTGTGCCTCCAAGTCACCTGTTGACCTATGGCAACTCCATGAATTTGATAGAATTTTCTTAGGCCAGCAATCCCCAGAGGTGGTTTTGCCCATTCTTTCCTCTGAAATAAAGCCCCCAGCATCTGGGATTCATTGGCAGTCTCCTATACAAGTACTCACCATGGATGACTCTGCTTAGTTCCAAGATCAGGTGGGATCTAATGCCACCTTGGCAAACATTATTGTCTTTTCTAATGTGTCATATCTTGACATGTCGTGTTCAAAGTACTACAATCTCAGTTTAGTTATTTTGGTTTCTAGGGAGAGTTCAGGCTTGATTTGATCCCAGAGCCATTATTTTGCCCTTTTAGTAGTCCATGCTATCTAGCAATACAAGGAATATTTTTGTGTGTGTGTGTACACATGCACACAGACACACACAACCTATCTGTCCAGCTACCAACTTCGCCAACTACTTCATTACTAAGATCACTACTATCCAATCTGAGATAGTTCTTCCTGACTTGTCTTCTATCACTAATCTTCTGGTACCTTCAACTAAAAAATTATCTGTGTTTTCTCCTGTTTCTTTGGATGAACTCTCTATGCTGCTGAACTCTTCCAAACCTGCAACCTGTTCTCTTGATCCAATTCCCTCTCACCTCCTAATCTCTATAGCCCCTTCTTTCCTCCCCTCCCCACACTTCTCTTTATCTTTAATCTCTCTCTTTCTACAGGCTTCATTCCTTTGGACTTTAAACATGCTCTTGTTTCCTCAATCCTGAAAAAAAAAAAACCTTCTCTTAACCCCTCTTCTTTGTCCAGCTATCGTTGAATTTCTCTTCTTCCTTTTCTTTCCAAGGTTTTGGAATGGGTCGTTTCATCTCGCTGTCTTGAGTTTCTCAAAGCCAACTCCATTCCAGATCCCTTTTAGTCCGGTTTCCGCTTGAGGCATTCTACAGAGACAGCTCTAAATCTCAGATGATCTTTTATGGGCCAAGGCAAATGGTCTTTACTCTGTTCTTATTCTTCTTGATTTGTCTGTGGCCTTCAACACCATGGATCACCGTCTTTTAGTTGATATACTGTCTGACCTCGGGTTCTCGAATTCTGTTCTTGATTGGTTTAAATCTTATTTTTCAGATACATCTTTTGCAGTGGTCATGAGTGGTCAGAGCTCGTCCTCTGTTCCCTTTTCTGTTGAAGTTCCTCAGGGCTCTGTTTTGAGTCCCCTACTGTTCTCTCTTTACACATTGTCCCTAGGAAACCTTATCAACTCTTTTGGTTTTTCCTATCATCTGTACGCCGATGACACTCAGCTGTATCTTTCCACCCCTGGCCTTTCTCCAAGTCTTGAACTGCAAGTTTCATCTTATCTTACAGCTGTCTCTCAGTGAATGCGTCATCGGCGTTTGAAGCTCAACATTTCTTGTCTTTCCACCTAAGTCCTCCCTTCAATACTCCTTTTCTGTTTCTGTCAACAACACCTCTATTCGACCAGTCCAGGAAGCCCAGAGTCTTTCCTCTCTGTCTTTTATCTTTTATCCAGGCCACAGCCAAAGCCTGCAGATTCTTTCTTTACAGCATTGCCAAAATCCATCTATTTCTCTCGACCCCTACTGATAAGACTCTGGTCCATACTCTGGCAGTCTCCCGACTAGATTACTGCAACCTCCTTCTGGCAGGGCTTAGAATCATAGAATCGTAGAGTTGGAAGAGATCCAGGCCAACCCCCTGCCATGCAGGAAATCTCAATCAAAGCATCCCCAACAAATGGCCATCCAGCCTCTGTTTAAAGGCCTCCAAGAAAGGAGACCTCACCACTCTCCAAGGGAGTTTGTTCCACTGTCGAACAGCCCTTACTGTCAGGTAATGTTGAGGTGGAATCTCTTTTGCTGCAGTTTGCATCCATTGTTCCAGGTCCTAGTCTCTGGAGAAGCAGAAAACAAGCTTGCTCCCTCCTCAATATGACATCCCTTCAAATATTTAATCAGGGCTAACATATCACCTCTTAATCTTCCTCTCTCTCATCTTCGTCCTTTAATTTCCGTCCAGCATTCAGCAGCATGCATCATTACATCTGCTCGGCGCTTTGACCATGCTTCCCCTTTATTATCATGTCTTCACTGGCTCCCCTTTCCCTTCTGTATTCAGTATAAGCTTCTGTTGTTGATCTTTAAAGCCCTGCATGGGCTAGCCCCTCTTTATTTATCTGAATTTCTTTCTCATTACATTCCCACTCGTACCCTCCATTCTGGTAGTCAAGGTCTCCTGTCCCAGCCCAGGATCTCCACTGCCCTGTCCTGGATTCTTCCCTGTCACTTGCTGCCCCTCACTCCTGGAACCTTCTTCCACCACAAACATGGCTCATCACTTCTTTGGCCACTTTTAAATCTGAGACTATCCTGTTCAGGGAAGCTTTCCCAGGTATTGTGTGATTATCTATCTGATATTTGATTGGATAGCTGATATTGATGTTTTTAATTTTTGCCTGCTTATTTTAACCAATTCTATCTTATATTATTACCTATTGTTTTATACATATTGTGTAGATTGTATGCCATTGGCAGGTTTCATTTTTATTGATTTGATCATTTGTATGTACAGCACTGTGTACATTTACAGCACTATAAAATAAACTATAATAATTTCCGAAAGCTTGATCTGCACTGTAGAATTAGTGCAGCTTGACACCACTTCAATTGCCATGGCTCAATGCTTGAATTTCTGGGATTTGTAGTTTTGTGAAACATTGTACCTTCTCTGTCAGGGAGCTCTGGTTGCACAAACAAACTCGACATCCCAGGATTCCATAGGAGCGAGCATGGAGTTAAAGCAGTGTCAAACTGCATTATTTCTGCAGTGCAGATGCAATCTAAGAGATGGCCATCCAACTTTTAAAAAATATATATTTCCAAGAAGGAGTAACCGCCACCCCTTGGAGGCAATCCATGCCACTGTCAAACCTTTCATATGTTAGGATTAGGGGAATCTCTTTCTTGCAGTTTCAGTCCACTCATTTGGGTTGGGTAAGCAGAAAACAACCTTGTTATATCTTCCATTTGATGACATCCTTTCAGATATTTGAAGATCACGCTACCTTATCTTCTTAATCCTCTCTTGTCCAGGTGAAATATCTATTCGATCCTACCTTCTGGAGCCAGCAGAAAGTGTGAACCCTAAATGTACCAAAAGATTATTGGTATACCCCATGAAAGACAATTGTAAACAAAGAGGAATAATCTTGGAATGACACAGGCTGACTTTGCGAAAGGGGAAATTGAGAGGAAGGGGAAAACAAAAACCATGCCCACAGTGTACAGTGCAAATCCACTCTCCACACTTCCATTTGATGAGAGCAACGGGTTGGGACTCTTGATCAGCCATTTGTAGCCAAGGGTCGTTTAGGGGAATTTTTATTATTGTTTTTAGCTCAAAATATTGCAAGAGGGGGCTGCTACGACAGCCCTGCAGCATAGTCTCCTGTTGTGTATACGGAGTCAGACCAGGGGACCAATAAAATGGAGCTGAAAATAGACTTCTAGATTAAATAACCAATTTATTTATAAGGGGAAAAACACATACGATTCACTAGCATACCCAATCATACAAAGGCTCAGGAAAAGCATAGGTTAGCATGGAATAGAATTTTAGGCATCACTGGGTGATATGTACCAGAATGTAGACTCCCTCCAGGAATCCAAAGGAATATGATGAGGATGGCCATGAGGCTCAGCCATGGAATGACTGGCCCAGGAATCAGGAGCCCGGAGCCAGGTCAGGGTTCAAGGGGACAGAGCTTCCCCCTGAAAATCCAGACTGGCCAGTGAACAGGCAAATTGATGATATTTATAGGCAAAATCTTGCTTCTGGCAAAGGTGTTTGATGGTGAGAACCAAGGTGTTTAATTACTTTCTTTTCACCTGGATGTCCCTGTTGTTGTCTTAGTGGTCTAAGCGCGCTCGGACAACAGACCCTGGGAGGGGGTAGAGCCTCAGGCAGAGGCAAATATTTGCTCTTCCTGGGCTCATAATAATCCTTTATGGACTCCCTAGATATGATGATGTGGGTGCCCCTCAGGGATGTGTGTAGTGTCCTCATTGCCTTGCTGGCAATGTGGGACAGGCTCCTAGAGATTCATCTAGGGTCATTAAGGGCTATCATTATACCAAAATTTATATGGAGCAGCATGGGGTAAACACATCACAAACAAACGGTGTCACTGTGATGGGGTGTGGGAGTTTCTGTACTTTATTATTATTATATTCTTCTTATT
>NC_056524.1:266798105-266800262 GCF_019175285.1 Sceloporus undulatus
CCCAGCTATGTGATCAATGTGCCCTAGCAATGGGTGGCACAGCAGGATGTGAATGTGAACAACTGCCCACCTTTACTCTGGAGTGCCCAGGTAATTGGGGGGGGGATTTGGGGGCAGCTTCTGGCTGATGGGGCAGGGTATTCTGGCCTGTTTAGATGAAGCCATAGTTTGACTATATGATGAGACAACAGGACTCTTTAGAAAAGCTGATAATGCTTAGTAAAGTAGTAGGAAAAGAGGGAGACCACCTTACACATGGATTGATGCATTCAAGGAAGCCACAATGTCTGCCTTGAACTTGCAGGACTTGAGTAAGGCTGTTGATGACAGGGTGAATTGGAGAGCTCTCATTCACAAGGTCCCCATAAGTCAAAGCTAACTTGATGCCAACTAATAACAACAACAACAACACAGGCTGTCAGTCTTTATGAAGACAATAGAAAAGGAATTTTTCCTGGTCTTTGCCGGGGGGGGGGGGGGGCGTAGTCTTCAACTGCATCATCTCAATTTTTTTATTATTCTCCATTTTTTCAGGTGAATGGAGCTAAAGTCCCTACGAAGCTGGAACATGAGATTATACTGGAAGAGAAGCGGAACTCCGTGGCCATCAGCAGCCCTTTTGGTCTTTGGGTGGAATTTGATGGTGACCAGAACATTTTCATCCAGGTGAATGAAAAATACAAGGACCACCTTCGCGGACTGTGTGGCACCTACTCTGGCAATGAGAGCAATGAGCTCATTCAGCCCAATGGCATTGTGAAGAAGGATTTAAATGTCTTTGCCAATAGCAATAGCTGGAAGGTGAATGATGAAAGCTGGAGGTAAGTGCCCAAGTAAGTAAGTAGTAAGTAGGTTCGTCAGTAGGTGACCTCTAGTTGCTCTTGCTGTGCATCAGTTTGGGTCAGATCCTGAAATGAATCAGGCTCCTTTGGAGAGATCTATCAGCTCACTGAGATGATGCAAAGGGAATCAAGTCACTAAAACTTGGTAAAGAGATTTGTAAGTCATCCAGTGCAATTCTATAGTCAGCTTCTGGCAGATGTTGACCACAGAGTTGCACTGGAGGACCTAGAGATTCCCATGGGGATGTTTTCTCAAATAAAAACTAGTGGTTTTTGTAATTTGTGTTTTTTCCACTTTCACAGGGTTCCTGCACACCTAACCCCAGCAAATGTGGAGGGCCCACTGTAGTTTGGCTGGCATAGGTGTTTTACACACCTGTAACTTCCCTTACACATGTGGTTGTACTCTTTTGGCTGTTCTGCTATAGATGTGTTCAGTTCATTGTTGAATAACCAGAATTATTCAAGAACTCTGTGCATTGTTTCCCATTGCGCAATGGGACAATAAACAGGACCATGGGCAGATGTGCCATTGGTTGTACAAGGGCAGTGTTTAACAGAAGAGTGGTGTACCACTAGCACCATCTAACTGTGTGAGTGTAGCAAAATGAAGGATCTTAGCCATTAAGTTGTTATCAATTTTCTATTTACCAGTCACTTCATATGTGGGTAAAGTACAATGACATCCAAAATCCACAAAATAGTGATAGCTTTATTAGGCCAACCAAAATACATGCTAAAAGCTTTTGAAGCTCCACTGGATTCTTCATCAGGCAAAGATGTTAAAAATCATATAGGCAAAAAAATTAGAAAATGACATTGGTCACAGGCTTACATTTTCTCAAGGCATTGTTTGTGTGTTGTTCTTCAGAGGTTCTTCAGAGGTCTATGCAAGCAAGTCCCTCCTCCTTCTGGCCATGTGACACCAAGAACAAAGCATTCCAAAGTCCAGGAGATAAAATTTCAATCTAAAATTTGAAAATATTCTGTATCTGAAATTTGAAAGTAAACGTTCCTCAGAGACCTGCAGAGTTTTGCTGGGCTCAAGGAACAAGCTCCTTTGTCCTCCTGGTGGCAGCACATGACTGTGTATTGGCTTTCCATCCTTCTTCAGCTGCTAATGAATCCGTTTCTCCCAAATAATGATAATCATAACAATTATAATAGTTTTTACTGGCATTATGTATCATTTTCAGTTTCACGGTCTCCCAGGTGTTGCAACTAGAGTTTTAGAGCACTGAGTCACATTCTATCCAAGAATCTAGGAATCAGTGGCTGGAAAAACATCTTAATGAAATTGCCATAGATAGGATCA
>NC_056524.1:266800287-266815530 GCF_019175285.1 Sceloporus undulatus
CTCCATAATCCTTCCTCTTTCATCTTCCTTTCCTTCCCTTCTTTCCCCTTGTATCTTATTCTACCTCTCCTCCTCCTCTTCCTTCCTCTTCCTTTCATCCCCAAACCTTCTCTTCCCCCTCCTTGTTCCTTATTCTTCCTCCCTCTTCCCTCCCTCTTTTTTCTTCTCCTCTTCTTCTTTCCATGCTCTTTTTCCTGCTTTCCTCTCTGGCAAGCTGAGGCCCACAGTGGGCTGACTCTCCCCGGGCCCATTCCACTTCATACTTGTTGTTGGAGGTTTTCGATACGCATGGAAGGTCTTCAGTAAGGCTTCTACTTACCCACCTGCCCCTCACTCCCTTCCTTTTCTCTTCCCTGGAGATTTAACTGTACCCCTTGGCTGCCCATGGGCTTTTCTGCCCTCCTTTCTTGCCCAATTCCCAGGCCCTCCCCCCCTCAGTCCTCCAGAGAGGCCGACCAGCTAAAAATAATCATCCACCATTTTGTAGCAGAATTTTTGTATTAAGTTGTTATTTTCTTTGAAATGGCAATAATTTTTACAAAAACCTGTCAAAAAAAAAAAAACTATTGGCAAATATTTGATCCTCCCAAGAACAGCCAAAAACAAATCAACACAGGGGCCTTCTCTTGAATTGCTTACCCAAAAAATAAATTTTGTACCAGTTCCCTCTTGCAACCATAACCCAACCACAATGGGGCCAGTGTTTCCCACCACAGCTGGGCACTCACAGATTCAACAATAGGTGATACGTCAGCCTCTTTTTCTGTCATTGGCCGAATCTGTTGATTTCCAGTGCAGTTTCTTTGCTCTGCTCTGTTGTTTTTACCACTTGACCTCTGTCTGTTGGAATCCAGTCTGACTACTGATCCCAGACTTGGTGATCCTGGACCACGCATTTCAAAGGTCCCGGCCCCCCTCGCCCGATGATGGGACAGGACCAACCCCGGACCACCCCTTGGAGGTGTTGCTAGAGCGAGGGGAGGACTCCTCCCACCCCCAAAACGCAGAGGCATCAATGTCTCCCAGATTTTTCCTTACTAGCGGCCCCAGTTCCCCCCACTGTGCGCTATAAAAGCGACGATGTCTTGTTGGGGGGGCTGTGAGTCAGGTACTCAGAGCGAGTTCGCGCGAGTTCCCGGTCGATTCAAATTTACCATTCCATCCGTTCCCATTACCAAAGGGAGCAAATGGACTTTTGGTTTTTCTTGACCCATGTTCTCGATCCCATTGATATTTTTCTCCATTGTATTTTGATGCGGACTTTTTTCGTTTCCTTCTCATTCCCCTTGCCTTGCCTAGAAATACCCATTGTTTTGCCTCCCTTTTTTTAGGCTGGTCAATCAGCGCTTTAGGTGATTAGATGTTCCGCGTGGACCGTCAGTGTGCTTTTTGATGCGCTTTTTGTGACAAAGGCGCTATTTTTTGTTCGCCCGTTCCCATTTGCGTCTTTCCAACCGACCTGTGTTTTCGGGGGGGGGGGGGGTGGGCGGGTTGTGGTCGCATGGATCCCTTTGAGTACCTTGAGCACTTGGTGGGGGCCTAGGCATCATTGTGTGTTGCCCGCCCCTGAGACGCTGGGCACTGAGATGGCTTAAGGCGCTCGCAAAAACAGAAAAACGGGGGGACAAAAAGAATAATAGTTATAGAAAAGGGTGTTCAGTGGGGTCCTTCCTCCACAACTCGTCTATGTGGAGCGGGGGGCTTGGAGTGCCAGTGGAGCAATTTTGCACTGTTTCAGCGGAACCGCCTGACAGAGCGCGCGTAGGCCATTGAAGGCTTAATTTTTTAAACAAATGTTTTTAAAGAAAATCTAAATTTGTGCTACACAATTCGCATCGCCTTGCCCTTGCTTTCCCCGCTCCCCACCAGGGGGAGCAATGGCTACGTGAATGGGGGGGACAACTGGCACTGTGGGAATTGCAGGAAAGCGAACAAAGGTTGTTGTGGACTTCCCCAGGCGCCCCTTGGCACATGTGCTCCTTCCCCATCGTATAAATACCGATTTCGGGACACCCTCCCTTCGTTTCCATTGAGTTTGCCTCTGATCCCTCCGCAGCAGCTACAAAAAAAAAAACAAAATGCTGGAAAAGTGCAGGGTCAGGATAACCCGGGTTATGCCCCACTGGATTCGGGGTTTTCGGCTGGAGAAATCCGTCAAAGTAGGGGATTGACCGTGGATTCAAATAGGGGAATGATTTGCCCTTAAACTGGTGCATTGATGTTCCTTTCCTACAACATGGATCAAAACGCAAGTTTCAATGGGAATGTGTCCCAATTTTCCCTTGATTCCAGTTTTATAGGCCCGCGTGGGATGAGGCCTATGTCTCACTTTTCCTTGAGTCTTTGGTCGTCCTTAACTGAAATGAATTGAAGAGGTCTCCCAATTTTAGACTGTTGGTGCATAGTCCCTCATTTTTTCCCCTGTTGGAGATCCGCCTTAGAAAAGAAAACAAAAGTTTTAGAAAATCTGTGACGTCCTGGAAAACTTGAACAGTACAGCAGCAGTGGGCATGGCCAGCCTTTCCTCAGCCCCTGGACTTTTTAGTGGCCAGCATGGGATGTTGCACTAATATTAACTCTTCCTTATGTGCTTTGCCAGCTATTTCTGACCTGGATGGACCCTTCAGAGGAGATTACCATGGCCTTTCGTCTGAGGATGAGAGAGGTCACCAAAGTTCAACCAGGGGTTTTCATGGCCAAGCAGGGACCAGGACCCTGGATCTGGGCTTGGTTAAACCCTCAATCCATACATCACGCTGGTCCTCAATACTGGGCTTGCCACTCCACATGATCCAACTTTAGCTGGGGATAAAAACCAGTTTGGGTTCCCAGGCTATAAAGGCCAGAATTGCTGTAATTAATACAAACATAATAGATCCATTGAATCCATAGAGTTTACATGTTTTGGGGTCTGCATTCACAGCAGAAATGTTGTCTGGATATTTCTTTTTAAAAGCAAAACGTAGCAACAAATGCTGCACCCCTGAGGCATTTCCCCCATCTGGAAGAGCAAGCTGTCTAGTTTATGAGTTTAAGATGGTTCTGGTTCACCTATTGTCAGCAACAAGATGTGCCTCTTCTGGGCCCCTATTTCTGGGGGGAATGGGGAACCACTACCATCGTGCCCTGCTTGCATTCCTTCCCTTGTTTTTGCCCTGTAAAGATGTCCTGGACCAGAGAGCTTTTTTATTTTAAAAACTGGCTCCAGCCTCCCGATGGAGCCGGGATGCACGGAGGTGAGGATTATCTACACACTCAATCCGCTGCCAGATCCACTGGCCACCATCACCTGGGCCCAAGCCAGCTCTGCCAGCCCTTTTAGGAGTCGGATAGCTTTGTGGCTTCGAAAAAGATCTGGCGGAGTGCGGCGGGACCCCGGCTGATGGCAGGTTGGTAATTCAGTGGTGATTTATGTGTGCAAATCCCCACCTTCACCTGCATCCCTGCACCTCCACCCACGGAGGCTGGAACCAGTTTAAAATGCTAAGTGAAAATCTCCAGAGAAAGCTTGCCCGATCCAGGACTTTTTGTTTTTCGTATCTTTCCTACAATTCCTAAATACAATTGCTCTCTCTGGAAAAAGACAGTGGCTAAGATTCTGGATCCACAAAGTCCACCCACAACAGAACTGCCCCCTCTACCATGTGGAAGGCTATCTGCACAAATGGATCATGCCCACACACCCCAGTTCTGTGGCCAGGGAAGAGTGTATAGGAGTGCCCAGGCAGCATTTTGGGTGCCCAGAGGGAACAGCAGCAGTACCTGGGAATCAATAGACATTTTCACACCACAACTTATTGGTCCTGCTTTCAGAGGCATCCCTAGGAGGGTGCAGGGGTTTGGGACTGTACGGGGTGACCACCCAAGGGGGATGTTATACCAGTGGGGCATTACCACCCAGTGACATTGGGCAGCTTCTGTGGTGAGTGAGAAAGAGCTTGCCTCTCTTTCTTGCTCACCAAGGCAGCCAGCCGGCCCAGAATGGGTTGTCTGGAGGCTGCACACTGCCCCCCCGTGTCTTTTGTTTAGAGTCCAGCACTGCTGCTCACCCAGCAGCCATGCCAGATCCTGAAAAGCCCCCTGGAGGCCATATCACTGCCCCCCTCAGCAGTGGTCTGGCAGTAGCAGCCAGGTGGCTGGAGGGCAAAATTTCAAGGTAATAATGATAATAGTTTTCATTTATATCTTCCCGCCTCTCCCACATGGATTGGAGGCGGGATCACAACAGAGTTAAAAAAACAGTTACAGTATTCCAACATAGTTTACCGTGCATTAACACATACAGCTTAAAAAACCTAAAACATCAATGTAAGACATCCAATATCGTCAGTCAATCGTGGGGTCAGATGCTCTCATTCCGTTCCAAGGGTCTTTATAAGAGGTCAGGCGGGATATGTGGCAGCGAAAGAGCTCTGTCTTTACTGCCTTCTTGAAAATTTTCAAAGATGTGACAAGGTGAATCTCTTGGGAGTCTGTTTACATATCTAGGGGCAGCTATAACTGGAATGCTCTTTGGGAAGTGGAAACTTGTTCTAAGCTGTGTTGGGGGCGAATTTTCTTTTTTTTTGTATAGGGAGAGCGTTCCCTAAGTAACCCGGGCCCAAGCAATGTAGGGCTTTAAAGGGAGGGACAGCAGGGGAATCTGCCCCTACCACAGCCCTTTCCAGGCACCTGCACCAGGTGATACCAACTGCTGTGACACCTCTGCCCCACTTTAATTGCCATGGCTGAATACCTTGGAACTCCTGCGACATGTTGTCACAAGTCTGGCTGAGCGTTTCAAATGACCTCCTTAAGCTACTGATCCCAGGATTCCATAGGATGAACACCTGTGGTTAAAGAGTCATGGTGTTACAACTGTGTAGGATGAAAGACCCTAAATTCTTGGACAAATTCTGAATCACTGATGGTGCAAAACTTCTGTGGCTTGTTACTGAGGACCAACAACAATATTAACAATAACAAACAGTAGTAATTGGATGCCTTATTTTGTCCTCCCCCCCTCCCTTCTCCTCTTTTTCCTCTTGTTTTTCTTCCTTTTAGGGGGTCACTACTTGTACATCGAGGGAAACACGTCATTGAAGGGAATGTGGCCCACCTGGTTGCCCCACTTGCACCTCCTCCGGCCCATTCTGCTTCAGCTTTGGTATCATGTTTGGTGCAGCCAATTTAATGTCACTAGGGTTTACGTCCATCCAGAGGGTGAGGAGGCCACCCGCCTTTGGGTTCCACTGGCCGGAAGCAGAACAAGTGGCTCCCAAGCCAATGTCACCATCCCAACGTGGGGGGTGAAGGTAACTGTGAGCAGGTCTGGAGTAGTTCATGTCAGCATAGCGATAGTGGCAGGACCAGGGCTGGACCTTCTTGGGTGAGAATCTGCTATGGTCCTCCTGGTATTCTTAGACTGAAGCATCCCAGCATCTTTCATTTGACTGTACTGGCTGGGGCTGCTGGGAGTTGTGTGGTCCAATGCACCTGGAGAAAGGCCTCTGCCTTAAGCCTGCTCTATTTCTCCCAAAAAACGCATGGGTAGCTGCGTTGGCCATACAGCAAATCCAATAACATCCAAACAATGAATTGGACCACAAAATGCACAATATACATGTTGCAAGCTTTCGAGTTCCACTGGTCTCTTCATTAGGCAAGGGTTTTAAACCATACAGGAGAAAAAAAACTCAAGATATTAGTCTAGGCCTGCATTGTGCTGTCTTTGTTCTCAGATGCTATGGAGGATATTTCTTGCAGGCTGGAACCTCCTCCTTCTGGCCTGTAGTTGCGGGAGATTCTCAAATCGGAATTTAACATCCATTTGCAACACCAAAAAAGATTCTTCCTTTGGATCCATATGTTCCTCCCCTTTGTGAAGCTACGAGCCACACAAGGCATAGGGCAGGGATGTAGCTAGGATTTTAAGAGTGGGGGGTCCAGACTAAGTGCCACCATTATAATGGGGCTTGGGTGCGGCGGCGCAGCAGCACACACTATTCATTTTTCTAATGGAAGGGGGGGTCCGGACCCCAAGAACCCCCCCCCCTTGGCTACGTCCCTGCATAGGGCACTCAGTTTTCCAAGAAGCTTTCATGCTTTGCGTCAGGAAAAGTTTAGGTGGTGTAAAACATGCCAATCCAGTCCCAATATTCTCCCGAGTGAGACAGTTTCCTGGACCTGAGTAAAGTTGGGGGGGAAATGACTGTAGAAAAGGTCTGAAGTGTGACTAAGGAGAAGCTACAAAGGTGGATAAAATGAAAGACCTATCTGTGTTAGTCTGGAAAATCAGTATGCAGTGGGATCTTGCAGAACCTTTGAGACTAAGTGAAAGATAGAAGCTGGTAGCATGAGCTTTCGTAGACTTGAGCATACTTCCTGACCTTTTCACCTTATCACCACCCCCATAAGTTTTGCATTTACATGGTTATGCATATAGTCTGATAATAAAGGTATTTTTCTGGGCACCTGCTCACTTCATGCATCTGAGATAGGAAACCAAGTATATAAAAGCTTCTGCTTCAACTTATTTTGCACAGTTAGTCTCAAAGGTGCTATAAAATCCCTTTGTGTACTGATATTCCAGACTAACATAGCTAGGTCTCTGAATTTAGAAACAGGCATCAAAAGAAATGGGTAGACAGGGAATGGAAACAGCAAAGAGAAGAGTTCAGGTGTGAACTATTTTCACTGCCTTTCTCTCTCTCTAGCTAGAAATCTGGGGATTGAAGGAACATTTCAATGCCCCTATTCTCCCCCATCCAGTACTTATAGCCCTGTGTGAGAAATGGGGCAAAGGGTTCACAACCCCATTCCCTTTTTGCCCTAATAATTGCTAAAAGACATAAAGGAAAATCCTTCCCTAAAATGTGAACAGATACAACAACAAGAAAAGGATAAGGCTTCTGAACCTCTCTTTAATAGTTGTACAGAAGAGGGAATTTCAGCATGTACAGCATCTCACCCAAGAACTGACATACTCACGGGAGACAGGGCCTTTTTGGTGGCTTCTCCCAAACTGAAGAGCCCTCACTCAGGAGCTAAGCTGCCCCTCCCTGCTCTTCTTCCACCAACAAAGACCCTTTTTATTTATTCAAACCTTTTGGTGATTTAACCAGAAGGATCTTTTAATGTGGCACAGAAAATTATTTAAAATATTGTGTATAAAAATACCTTCTACCTATGCGTATAAGGTGTATTTGTTGTTTTGTTGTGGTTGTTGTTGTTATGTGCCTTTAAGTCATTTCCAACTTATGGAGACACTAAGGCAAACCTGCCATGGAGCTTTCTTGGCAAGTTTCTTTGGAGGGGATTTGCTCTTGCCATGCTCTGAGGCTGAAAGAGTGTGACTTGCCCCACGGTCACCCCAGTGGGCTTCATGAAATCAAACCCTGGTCTCCAGAGTTGTAATCCAACACTCAAACCACTACACCATGCCAGCTGTTTATAAGGTGTATACAAAACATAAATTACTTTTGTGTTTAGACTTGGGTCCCATCTCCAAGATCATGTATATGCAAATATCCTGGTTCCAAACAATTTATATAATAAGGGATAATCTACCTACACTTGGTTCTATCTATCTATCTATCTATCTATCTATCTATCTATCTATCTATCTAATGTGGTACACCTGGCATTCATAGGCCAGAGCAGAAGCCTGATATCTGTTTTCAGCTGAAAAAAAATGTAATTGCATCCGAAATTTAATGGGAGGGAGGAAATTTCAGGATTTAAGGGCTAGCGGATCCAAGAGCCACACAGGAATACCCCAAGGGCCACCATTAAAAGCAAAAGAGCATTGCCTTCTCTTTCATTAGGTCACTAATCGTCCTGAGTCACTCCCCCATTTTACTCCCAATTGGAGCCCAGATATTATTATTAAGCAGGCTACCTAATTGCCGAGAACATGGGATTAAACACCAAGTTTAACAAGTGAGGATACACACACACACACACACACACACACACACACACACACACACACACAGACTTTTGGAGGCAGTGCTCTTCCCATAAGATTCTTCCAAGGACTGGAGAAGAGAGTCCAGGTCCTCAAATCTGGGATCCCTCCCCCCACCAGGAATGTCCTCTAGCATGGAGTCTGATGTACCATTGAACTAATTCCAGAGGTTATCTTTTCCTCTAGATAATTG
Organism: Sceloporus undulatus; assembly: GCF_019175285.1. NCBI lineage: Eukaryota > Metazoa > Chordata > Lepidosauria > Squamata > Phrynosomatidae > Sceloporus > Sceloporus undulatus. The sequence continues at coordinate 266,808,429 of NC_056524.1, forward strand.
TGGAAGGCGTGCGAGGGGAAGATTTTCTCAATGACGTGGCTGTGGATGATTTCTCCATGACTGAGGGAAAGTGTACAGGTAAGGGTCCCATCTACAGCCCCAGAAGACCTTTTCTTAAGAACTGGCATTTCATTCTACATACCTATCAATGTCAGTATCAAGCCCTTCCCAGTTTCTCCATCCTCCACACCTGTCCAGAGAGAACCCTTTATTTTTAAGAAGTTATTGTAGATTATAGGCTGAATGGGAGCCAGCAGTATGAAGAAGGCAAATAATATTTTATACTGGGTTAACATAACCATAATTTCCAGTAAAGGGAAGTAATAATCCCACTATATTCTGCACTAGTCAGACCTGATCTGGAGTATTACCTTTAGTTCTGGGCTCCTCACTGTAAGGAGGATATAGACAAGTTGGAGCAGGCTCAGAGAAGGGCAATAGAGATGTTAAGAGATATGCAGAACAGAACGTATGAAGGAAGTTTGAGAGAGTTAAGGGCTGAACAGACTGGCAGCGTGGGAGCGTGGCATATGCATGCCGGCCATCCCATGCCAGCATTATGCCGCATGCCCAACCACGTGGGGGGCATCACGGCACTCTGTTGGCACAGCACTGCACCAAAGGATTGCCGCAAACTGCCGCTGTGGCAGCTAGGATGCCCTTTCCACAGCATGAAAAGGAACCGTTCTTTGCTGCTTCTTTTTTGCACTGTGAAAAGGTCAGATCAGTATGTAGTTGCTGTGGCCCCAATCCAGAGAGGAATTGGGCAGCTGCAGGCTGCTCCAAAGGGGCAGTCTGTTGAGCCCCTTAGGCATGTTTAGCCTTTTGAAGAGAAGACTGAGGAGTGGCATGAATGCTCACTTTAAATACCTTGAAGGCTTCCATAGAGAAGAGGGGGCAGGCCTGTTGTTTGCTGCCCCAGAGGGGAGGACCAGATCTAATGGTAGGAAGTTACAGGAGAGTAGATTTTGATTGAATTTTAGAAGGGACATCTTAACAGGAAGAGTGGTTTGGAAATTGAGGCAATTGCCTAGAGAGGTAGTAGGCTCTCCTTCACTGGACATCTTCCCAAAGAAGCTGGAAAGGTCCCCGCTGGGGATGCTGTAACTGGATATCTTGCACTGAGCAAGGAGTTAGACTGGGTGGCCTTTGGGGCCCCTTCCTATTATATGAACTGTAGTGGAGAATGCAGAAAACAGAGTTTGTCCTAACCATTGTTACAATAATTTATTAGTAAATGTGTATTTTACTTTGTTTTTAATGTTCTCTCGCTAATGTAACTCTATTTTGATGTTGACTTCTTGTACGTTCTAACTATGTTGTATTTATTTTAACTTGCAAAGAGCCTTGAGTCTTTGCCCCTGGAACTTCAATTGGAAAGAGTTACCCAGTCTGCCCCTGGTCTCCCCCAGGCAAGAAAGAGGGCAGGGCCCCCACTGACACCTCGTGGCATAGAATAATAAAGTTGGAAGAGACCCCCAGGGACCACCCAATCCAAACCATTTCTGCCATGCAAGCAGACACAATCCACTTCCCTGTTTTGAACCTGTCCACCTGCATGGGGCACATTCTCAAAACAGGGGCAAGTTATGTCCTATTCAGGGTGACAAATCTCCAGTGGGTTTTGTAAGTTCAACAGTAGATCTAAGCAGCCATTGTACTTGTTTGCTAGCTATCCTGTCCTTACCTTACCTAAGGAAAAGAAGCCATAATCTCAAAAAAGATCTCACAAATGGAACATTAAAATAGAAACCCGCAGACATTGGCACCTACATGCTCTGAACATTCTGCAATCTGTCTTCAGTAGAGCTGGAGCCTGTGGGATGTCATACAGAAGAAGGAGCAAGCTTGTTTTCTGCTGCTCCAGAGAGACTGGGATATGGAGCAATGGATTCAAACTCCAGGGAAAGAGATTCCACCTAAACACTAGGAAGAATTTCCTAATGGAAATTGCTGTCTAACAGTGGAATATGCTGCTGCCTCAGAGTATGTGGAGGCTTCTACTTTGGAGGTCTTTAAACAGAAGCTGTCACAGGGAGGGCTTGGATGGTGCCTTTCTGGATGACAGAATGGGGGTGATCTGGATGTCCCTTGGGATCTCTTTCAACTCTAGGATTTTATGATTTTATGATTCTAGGGATTTAACTACATATTTCTTGCCCAAAAATGTGACTTCAGCACCGTCACCAAGGGAGGAAGAAGAGCCCACCAAGGTGCCACCTGAACAGCAGAATACGGTACAAATTGGGAAAGAGGAAGAACATAAGGCATTTCTAGGCTTACTATTGGAATTATTCCAACAGCAGCGATCAAAGTATAAAGCAGATTTAGCTGCAGCACTAGAACCCATAAAAGCACAGCTAACATCCCTAACTAATGGAATGTCCATGGTAAAAGACTCAACAGATGAAGCCCTCAAAATGGGACTATTGAATGTAAAAAACACAAATGAATTGCAAGACATCATAATGGATTTTGCGAAAGAAATTGAAGACACTGAAAATCAGCACCGGAAGCTAATTGTTAGATTTCATGGTACACCAGATGAGGCTGGAGAAGAAAAGACAATCATCTTTCTTACTAGCTTTCTGAACAAGCTCTGCCCAGAAACACAAGTGTTAGAAAGGAACTTTGAAATAGTACATAACTTTCAAGTCCCAAAATGGCAAGAGCAAGAAATGCGAAGAGATGTTATTGCTAGAGGCAGAACGCATTCCTCCAAACCCCTGGTATTGCAAAAGTTACGTGTTCTTGCATGTATAGAGTATGGAGACACCAAGATCTCAGTGTACCAAGATCTCGCCATGAAAACACTGCAAAAAAGATGGGTTTTTAAGCCTTATATTGACCAGCCAGAGGAGAGAGGCATTTATTACAGAAGGGACTTCCCTTTGTACCTTTTTGTCCATCACAATGGGAGAACCTTCTTAACAACAACACCAAATCAAGTTGCAATCATTTGTGGTATCCTTAAAACAGCAGTGCAAGAGCAGGACCAGCACTGAGGAGTAAATTATTCTTGGCAAGTCCTCCTATTAGAACATTTGTCACATCAACAACTTTGTGAAAGACCATGCTCTTGATACAGAGACTAAAAGTTCCACATAAAGCCTGCTCATTGACAATCGCTCCAGCATGAAGCAAGCTGTAGCTTCACTGTGTGAACACAAGTATGAACATTTATTTGGAGATGTGAAATCTTGGTTGTTTTGGCATTTCTCAATCTTAACATCCCCTGGTTTTTTTACTTATCTTCTCAGGGAGCTATTTTCCTCTCACTGGTTAGGTTTTTTTTTAATCTGTTTCTTGCTGTTAGTCTTGTGGCTTATTGAAAGCCACAAACAAATAAATTGCTTGTTGAAAGCATCCTGTGGAAGCAACTTACACCATTCTGCTTGCTTGTTTTTATTATAGACAACTGATGCTTTAAAATGTCATTTAACTGATAAACAATGCATTCATTGTCTTAATGTAAATATAATTCAGAGACATAGCTGTGTTAGTCTGAAATATCAGCATGCATAGGGATCTTGTGGACTAACTGTGCAAAAGAATTGTAGCATAAATTTTTGTAGGCCTGGGAGATTATCATATTAGGGCCAATAGCACAACAATCACGATATTTCAAAGTAACAGAAGCATAGTGCTATAATAATCTATATTTTCACACAGTCGCACAATCGTATGGCGATGAAGAGATAAAAAGAATAGAGAAACGTAATTGCGCTCCACATACATCCATTTTTGTATTGTTATTCATTATGAAACGTTTCACACAGTTCCCGATTTGGGGCAACTACACATGTTTGAAAAGCATGGTTACATCTCAAACAAAACAAGATAAAAGTGATAAAATTGATATATTTCAGAACATTATTTTTATACAGTTCAAAGAAAGTTGTGCCCTACACCTCAAAATAACATAGAAATCCACCCCAAAACTAGCAATGAAAATGAATTGCATGTACCTAAATGCACTCTGGGAAAAGGTCCTGGATTGCTCTGCAACAGCACAAATAAAATGTTATTGGCTTCCGCACCTTCATGATAGAGCAAATGAAGCGCTATCGGCAAACCATTCACGGGGTTTCCCCATGAATAAGAAGTTACAGGAGCATTCTAGGTTGTTAACGGGAGAAATACGGGATGATTGTGATGTTGTGTGAAAATCTTCACGTGATTGTGAAATCATGATGGGAGCATTCCATTTTTCTCCCATTTCTTATCCCCGTGTGATAATATCCAGGGTCTGTTTTTCAAGTAGACCTAAATCTATGAAGGCTTATACTACAATTTCTTTTACACAGTTAGTCTCAAAGGTGCTACAAGATCCTTTTGCATACTGTAAATACAAGGTAAATAATCTGACAACTACAGGTAAGTGTGATAGGATACTTAACCTAGTGCTTAATATATTGTTTCTACAAGAGACTCACCATTCCCTGGGATACAGACAGTGTTAATGAGATCACACTTGGGGATATATTGTTCTACACTGGAATACTGTGTCCAGTTCTGGGCACCACAATTCAAAAAGGATGTGGAGACACTGGAGCGTGTCCAATGGAGGGCGACTAAAATGGTGAAGGGACTGGAAACCATGTCCTATGAGGAACGACTTAGGGAGCTGGGGATGTTTAGCCTGGAGAAGAGAAGGTTAAGAGGTGGTATGATAGCCCTGTTTAAATATCTGAAGGGATGTCATATTGAGGAAGGAGCTTGCTTGTTTTCTGCTGCTCCAGAGAACAGGACTCGGAACAATGGATGCAAGCTACAGGAAAAGAGATTCCATTTCAACATTAGGAGGAACTTCTTGACAGTAAGGGCTGTTTGACAGTGGAACAAACTCCCTTGGAGTTTAGTGGAGTCTCCCTCCTTGGAGGTCTTTAAACAGAGGCTGGGTGGCCAACTGTTGGGGAAGCTTTGACTGAGAGTTCCTGCATGGCAGGGGGTTGGACTGGATGGCCCTTGTGGTCTCTTCCAACTCTATGATTCTAAGCTGAACAACATAAAACACAGCCCCACTGGGAATATCAACCCTTCCAGTCCTGATAGTGCAATATGACTTAGGAGTTTATCACACACACTTTTGTCTCGGTTCTGGGCACGGGGAAGGAAATGCAAAAAAAAAAAAGGAAAAAAAAGAGTTTATTGCATGCTAAATTGCCCTCAAGGCATCCCCATGCCATCGCCAACCCTAACCCGTCCCCAAGCAAGGCGCATTAATTTTGCTCAGATAGAAAGATTCTAGTTGAGCAAGAAAGCTTTCCAGCCAAGCAAAATTCACACGCATCAGTCCAGTTTAGGGACAGATTAGGGTTGGCAAAGGCATGGGGATGCCTTGAGGACAGTTTAGCATGTGACACACTCTATTTTCACTTGGCCACACGCGTTCCCTGATCATGCCCATAACGGAGACAAAAGTGCATCCAATAAGTTCCTTAAATATATTAATACAAGTCAGTTATCAGTATATTTCCTGGTTCCAAGCACTCCTTTGGCAGGAAAGGCAACTTTCTGTATATTATTAATGAACTTCCCAGTATCGTTTGGACAAGTGCAAAGAGCAATGAGGTCCAATGCAGATTACTCAAAATCTCCAATAATCAGGTTCACTTGGCGCAGTGACTCCAGACTTCTTCCTGGCAGGGGCCCCAGCCACAAAGGGAAAAGAGTATCACTTCTGATTCTTCCTCAGCTGCTACCTGAATCTTCTTTTTTATTTTACCATGAATATTTTGTATGTTGCTCAAGTAATTTGGAGAAAAAAAATCAGACAAATATAACCCTGTTAGTCTCACTAAAATTGTGATGCTGAAAATGGGAGGCTGAGAGCTTTCATCAATTAGACTAAGGAGTCATTCACACTTTTTTGAACAAAGAGATCTATATGTCTGCCGATTCAGAACCAGATTGGTTTGGTGTTCCCAATACATTTACCAAGATCAAATCTCTCTGTGCCATTTTAGCCCTGTTGCTGCTCACATTTGCCACTGTATTGATTTAAAATGGAGATGCCTCCATTTCCAGGAATGATGCAGTGCGATCCGAATCGATTCAGTAGCATGGTCAAACTACCGACGATGTGGATTGTTGTGGCTCTTACAAGAAGAGCTGCTAAAGATGCCAAATGCACTGGTTTAACTGGACTTTTAGGCTGCCCCCACCCCCGCACACTGCATCGACTGCATTTGGGGCAAGTGTGAACATCATGGAAATAAAACGGTCCCCAGAATGTGACTTCACACTCCCAGAGTTGTGTGATGGTAGTGCATTAGTGAATTGCAACACTGTGCAACTGAATGTTCACATAAATATGAAATTGAGGATTGCAATAGCCAATGCTCTTCTTCATCTGCAGTGCACAATGGCATCAATGTAGGGCATGTTTAACTCTGTATCCACAACCTTCAACTGAATATAGACATTATTCTATGTCCAAGGACATCTCATTCAGCCTCTCAGACACAAATTAACCCAGCTAGCATCTTCCATTGGTATGAAAGGCTGCAGAGATAAAAATTCTTTTAGGTAACACATGTTGACAAAGAAATTACTCTGTCACTTGCTTCAAGTTCCCCTTTGCCTCCCCTGCTTTCTGTCACCAACTGAGGCTTGGCCAAAAACCATTTTGCTGCCCAATGGGAAGGGTAGCATTTCCCCCTACCTGCATTCCATCTACTGAATGTGGGTTGGATTTTCCTTCACATCAGTGCAAGGGAGGGATGTAAATATTTGCTGGTTTCACTCTTCCATGCAAGAACAAACAGGCCACACTGGGAAACAGCTAACAAACATTACTATGAGAGTTTCCCATCCAACCTCAACCCCACCACTCGCCAAAGGCTCATCTTCTCTCAGCTGCAGCCTCCTAAAGCTGGCCATTTCCATGTTGGTGGAGCAGCAGGCAAGCATCTGGCTATGTTCTTGCACCTGATGCGGAGCAATGATATCACCCACAGAATCGTTCAGAAGAGTTCAGAGATCTCTGCAGCCTCCTGTCACTCTGTGCCCATTAAGGATGCCAGCCATATTTTCAAAGGTTTTCTCCCTGCTGGGCAAGATTAAAAGGGTTTTTGTTCATTCTTTGATCATTTTTTTT
>NC_056524.1:266815630-266820976 GCF_019175285.1 Sceloporus undulatus
AATAATAATAATAATAATAATAATAATAATAATAATAATAATAATAATTTTTATTTCTATCTTCCTGCCTCTCCCAATGGATAAAAGCGGGATCACATTAACGTTAAAATTACAAGTGTGTATGGAGCAGCACATTCTTGGCCAATGTTTATCACTTTGTCTCTGCTGAAATTGGTGGTAGTACACCTTCAGCTGTGCATTTTTTATTCATCAAGGTGTTCACTCAGTTGCACATTCAGTGGCCAATGTTGCAATTCAACATAAGGGTGTTTATCATAACTGATGCACACTTCTATATGAGATGTTTTCATTACATAATGCTAATGTAGGATCTTGCCCATTGCCTCTGCATTTGGAGATGAAAGGCACAGTAGAGTGAATGCTTGCTGGTCTTACAGTCTCTTTTTCGGGGGTGCAGAGTAGGAAAGTGGTACGTAAATACAGTGAATGAAGAATGAAGGAATCGAACTTTGTTTAAAATCAAATTGCTTTTGCTGGAAACTGCAACAAAATTCTGCACTTAGTTAACATGGGGTTATGTGAGGCATATATAGCACACTGTACACATTGGTACATTTTCCAGCAATCTTGAAGAACATTCTTGACCACTCAACTGACCCTGGCACATGATTACTCTTGCCATTGCTGTCTTCTACACCTGAGGACTTTCACAACACTTGTGCAAAATCACTTTCAACAGGAACCACAACATTCTTATTCTCTGCAGCTTTGCATCTGCCTATTACAGGAGAAAGCTGTAAGCCAGTGGAATTGTGTCCAGCCAAAGCATCTCACCTGTGAGTGGTGGAAGAGTCCTGATTGTGGTTGGAGGCCTGGATGTCGTTACTGAAGGCAATGAACTGGTTGGTGCCGAGGGCACTGGAGAAGTTGCAGTTGTGTGGTCATTTAAAGGAGGTGAGCCTTGGGAAAGGAACAGTACAAACACTAAATAGCTACTCTGAGACCTCTTGCTCCTTAACAATACTGGCACCCCACATCCTTATTTCCATCAGGAACCTGGGTATTCTGCAATTTAATTATGTGCAATTGTTATCCCAGTTCCTAGCACACACTACTATCTTTTGACCATATAACAAGGGGGGCATTTTGACCATTTAACTCTGGAACAACTGGTGTCAGTGCAGTAGCATTATTAGGGTTGGTGTCACCTCAGTGTGGTAACTCATGCTGTCACTTTCGGGCTGTCTAGCACACCCTCCAGCCAATAGTCCCACATAGGTACATCAGGTCACTGTGGAAGAAAGCGAAAGGCCGGTTTCCTTGCCACCTATGGCTGGTGGATCAGAACACCCGATGGGACTTCGTTTATGTCCCAGGCTGTTCTTGTCTACCTGCCTTGTTCACAATGCTTCACAATGCCCAAAGGGGTCCAGGTGCCATTAGGTGATGGGAGAGGCCTCCAGGAGTTCCCTATAGTGTGCCATCAGTGTCCCAGCTGGTCTCCTTGCTGCGTCTGGGCAGATGGACCAGATCCATCCCAGAACCTTTAGTTTCTGGGAGTTTCAATCTACCAATGGAAAGGCGTGGCAGTACACTCCATACCAGAAGGCAGCCCTTTCCCCCAGTGCACTGGGTGTTGTTCCCCTCTGAGGTGTCACCTGGTGCGGTCTGTACCCCCCCCCCCCCCCCACCCTCCCCCCCTGACATCCCTGAATCAGCAAGTGGCCATAATCTCAGCATGTGGTGGAGAATTCCATATAATGATTATGCACCTCTCTCTACTCCATCTTCATCAAGCCTCTGATGATTTTGGGTGGAAGCCCTATTACACATTAAGCATGCTGTGCTTACTGGAAGGAGCTGCTTCTAAAGAAGGAGATGTTCCATGGGAAAGAGTTGATTTTGGCTCTGAAGAGGTTCCTTGACCAGCCGTCACACAGCCTGAGAGACAGAGGGAGACAGAGAAGAAGAGGAAGAGGAAAATCTGGTGGAGAAATTCTGTGCTAAAAGCAGAGTCTAATTATCACATCCATTACTTGTAAGAACCAGGCTGCTGGACAATATGTATTTGATCCTGAACTCTTAGCCAAAGCTATGGAAGCAAAAAATGAGAACACCCAATAAAATTAACAGAAGAAACTAGGAAAATGTCTCAGGATTCTCAACTGACAGATGGTTTTGTCAGTACAAAAATCCAGTGTACTTCAGCCAATATGTGTTCCTCTCCAAGGCCTTTTGCAGCAGCTATTTGAAATTTAACTTCAGAGGTTTCTGGAGCTGAAAGTCTCACTCTCAAACCATTTAGTGGCTAAAAAGGAGCCAGGAAATTTTTGCAAGAGTTTCTCTCTGTTCACTGCTAAAGTTGAATTTCAAACAGTCTCTGAAGAAGGTCTTGTTGAGCATATGCATGGCAAAATGTGTTGGACTATTTAGTGCTTAAAATATATATCCTTCAGTTGAGCACTTACAACTGTATAGTCATTGGAAGGTGGACCTGGAGGAAAGAACAGTACAGCCATCAGGAGATATTTTGGGATCTTTGTCTCCTTTCATGCTAGAACCCATTGCATTTCCCCCAACCTAGGCATTCTGTAAGTTAATTACTGAATATACTCGTGTAAAGTATAGAAAATTTAGTTGAAAAATTGATCCAAAATACCTGTCCTGCCTGGGCAGAGCACATTGAGAACATAAGTGCAGCAATGATAACATGGTTTGCATCTGCATCATAGAATTAATGTAGTTTGATACAGCTCGCAACATACTACACATCCTAGGATTTCAAAGGATGGAACCATGGCAGGTAAAGTGGTGTCAAACTGCTTTAATCCTGCAGTGCAGATGCAGACATAAGTGTTAACAAAAGAAGACCAGTGTTTTATAGTGGAGGAAAAGCAAGAACCTATGAGGATTCTCTATGGGTTCCCCGGCCTGCTGAGGCTGGATGGACCCCTTGAGACACCTTTTACTGAAGAACTCGCTTTCCACCACCCATGATTATTTTATCCCACCTTAGCAATGCATTAGGGACAAGCTAGGGAATTTTACTGGTATTTCACTTGCCAACCTAGGGAAGAACTGGGCCCAAGGCAAGGCACATAAGAAAGAGATGCAGAGAAAGGCAGGTACCTTAAAGAAAATCTTTATTCTAAGTAAAGCGATTTTTATAGAAAAAGGATATACACCGTACACATGAAGGACCAACTTGCTCCAGGCACAACCAAAGTATAAGTTACGGAACCAAATTAATTCAGTTAAATCAATTTAATTCAGCCAAACAAGGAAACTAAGGGGCAGAGAAAAGTCACGAATCCTGAATTGATGTATGTGCCCCTAGTTCCCACTGGAAATGGATCCCAATCCTCATTGGATCGATTGCAGTGGAAAAAACACGGGGCAAATGCCAAAAGACCAGGGTATTTTGGTAACCAATTTTTGGTGGTTCTTTTGGCAAAAATCGATTCTGACAGGATTTCTAACAGTGGGAACGCCAGATCAGAATAATTTTTTTTAAAAGGGGAGGGACAAATGGCATGGGTGGGTGTGTCATCCATCCCCAAAGATGTCACACACACCGCCAGTGCCACCTTTTGGGGCCTTTAAAAAAATAAATAAAACTAAGCGCAAAAGTGATAGATTGACAAAGCAACTACTTGTAGAAACAAGTAGCTGCTAAGTCATTCTAGCGATTTTGTGATTAGTTTTTTTAAAAACAGTCTCTCCCTATCCTCCTCCTCCCCCCTCCCACTCCATTCCCTGGTGTCTGTGCTCCTCACACCCGGCCTTGCCTCCCTCCTCCTCCTCCTCCTCCTCTCCATTAGGTGGTGATTCAGGTGAGGGATGGATGGAGGGAGGTACTGGGAGAGCCGGTGGTGGGTGCCATCTCTGCCCTCCAGGGTGCCTCCTCCTCCTCTCAGCCACCCATCTCCCTTGGGCAAGCCACATTCTCTCAGCCTCAGACCCAACCGGGGAATGAGCCACGGCAAGCATGGAAGGGGCCATGGGCAGGACAGGGGAGGGAGTGTAGAGGCCAGGGGAGGGGCCAAGGCCAGACCGGGGAGCAGGTGCCAACAAATGGGGATGAAGGTCTATGCCAAAAAACAGTGATTCCAAAAGGTCCCCATTCATATGCGGATGAGCGATCTTTTGGAATCGATTTGGCATCGCGGCACAGAGCCGGATCAAGATTCAGATCTTTCAGTAAGTGGGAATGAGGCCTTTGTCCCTTACTAGTACATTTTTCCTAATCTTACTCATACATCAGATGGGATTTGTAGTCCTGCTGGTCATAAGCTCCTCATGATCTACCAGGTCAGAACTGGTGAGAAAGGCAGACAGGCGAAAGCCTTGTTGCTTCTTTAGGCTCTGATAAATGGAGGGACTCACCTTTATCACAGAATCCAACAAGGTATAAACCATGATTGTAATGAGGCTTAAGCACACTTGACAGGAAACAGCTAAAGCAAGAATGAATGGCCTTTAATTGTGACCTGCCTTGAATCTCATTGTGGGAGAAATGTGGGATACAAATCCTTGAAATAAATAAATAAATAAATAAATAGTTTTTTGTGAATTCTTTGGGCTATGTGGCCATATTCTAGAAGAGTTTATTCCTGATGTTTCACCAGCATCTGTGGCTGGCATCTTTAGAGAAGATGCCAGCCACAGATGTTGGCGAAACATCAGGAATAAACTCTTCTAGAACATGGCCAGATAGCCCAAAAAACCCACAAAAAACCATGGATACCAGCCATGAAAGTCTTTGATTTCACAAATAAATAAATACATTCACACATCAGCTCTGTGCAATTGTGGCCACCAACTGCCTTTCCAAGCCAGCTGCTGTGTGAATGTGCCTACAGCAGCCAGATTCAGGAAGGTGTTGGCAGCCACATTGCAGCAAAGGAGAGGGGGAGAGGAGTGCAATCATTGTCACTCAGGCCTCATGGCTGCCTGAAACGCAGAACTGCAGCAGAAGGGACTTATTGCATGAAGGCAGTCATGTAATAACAGCAAGATTGAGAGCCTATTGATGGGCTTTCCCGGTCAATGAAAAGGTGCACTATTATTTATTTATTTGTTTAATTTCATTTATATGCCGCCTTTCTCCTCGGAGGGACCTAAGGTGGCTCACAAACATTTAAAATCTCAGTAAAAAACATGATATCATGCAATAAGTACTGGCCAAAGATAATTTTATCCTGTTGAAATTCTGCTTTTATAGCCTCATGTGATAAAGTCCTCTGTTATACTTACTTGAAGTAGCTAGCTCAGTGGGATCATCTGTTTCAGGGAACTGAGTTGACTGTGGCTCTGAAGAAGCCCCTTGACCAGTAGTGGTATAGTCTGATACAGAGAGAAAGATAAGAGAGAAGAGTCCATATC
>NC_056524.1:266821001-266841449 GCF_019175285.1 Sceloporus undulatus
TCCAGGTGGTACCACTGCCATGGTCCTCATGTAGAAATCTGGAGGAAATTTTAGTTTGCGAGGGACATTTAGCCACAGAGCAGCTCTGATACCACAACCCAAACTCCAAATCCCAGGGTTCCCATAAATTGCGCCAACGTGGTTAAAGTTGGTTTCAACCTGGATTTATTTCTGCAGTGCAGAGCAGCCCCGATTCTTCTTCAGTAAAAAGGGAAATGAATCCTTTGAGCAGCTAGAGAGGGGAGAGAAGTCAAAAGATGGAGGCATAGGACAGGCCAAAGATGTAATTCAGCTGCCTCTTAGCTGATTTACTATGTATTGAAATATTTTTATCCTGCCCTTTTATCCTAGATCCCAGGCAGCTACTATACATAACACACACACACACAACCCAACCCTGCCAGAAGCAATTTCCAGATTAATTCCAATGACTAATTTAAATAGGATAAACATACTAACACTCAATAAATAAAAACCGCTTGAAAAGAATAAAACAGTTTTAAAAAAACACGCTCAAAGGTAAATTTGTTTGTATTCATTTTAAATTTTGACAACCACTTGATGTTTTAATAAAACGAGGATATAAATAAAAAGTTTTATTTATATTCTTTATTAAATTTGTCCCCAACGAGTCCATAAACATCATTTTAATGCCAAAGAGAAGGCTGGCATTGGTGGCCAATCAGGCCTCTAATGGGAGGATCTTCCATAAGTGGGGGGGAGTGGCGGTTTGCCACCCCAGAGCGGCCCTTCATCCATTATACCTCCATGGTGTACTGACTGCCTGCACTTCTAGGGCACAGAGGAAGGCTCTCTGCCAGATCTCAGTATTCAGGCAAAAACAATCTAGGGAGGAGGCCCCTCTTCAGATTGGAAGCAGGAATCTCCCTCCCGCAGGGAATCACTATGTGGTGTGGTGGTGGTATGGGAACTACACCAGGGTGACACCTCAGATGAGGATGTCTGCTTCCTGGTTGTTGGACTCCCCAAAGCACTGATGGTCCTGGAAAAAAGTCCTGGTCCACCTGCATGTAGTGGCAAAGAGGCCAGCCAGGAAACTGTTCATGCCTGGGCAAACTCCTGGGTGCCTTTTCCCATTGCTGAATGATGCCTGGGCACAACAAGGCCAGTAGACCAGAACATCAAGTGGACCTGGGACAGTCTCTTGGATGCCCTGTTTACCCAGCCACTGGCAGAAAGTAGTTCCGAGCCTTTCTTTCAATATTGCCCCAGTCTACTCCTAGAGGACCTCTTGGCCTGTTGGCCTCTTGAGCTGAGGGTGACAGGCATGAGAAACCACACTGGAGTGGCACAAACGCTAATGACGTACTGGTCTCCAGGGGGGGGCCACTTTATTGGATTGAATGTCACCCACAGCTCCATGAATCCACACTGGGGACCTCTTTCTTCACTTGTTGGGCAGGAGCTTCACCCGTCCAATGGAATCTTTCAAGCCTACCAATGTAGGTTTCTATTGCTTTTGTGTTGGAGTATTGGCTCCCACCTTTTTCTCTCCTTTAAAGGCCAGGGATTGCACAGTTCCGCTGTCATGCCTTCTGCCTTTCATCCTCCTATTCCGGAGATCTCCGGCCCCCTCCCAACCTTCCAGGCCCAAACTCACTGGCCTGGTGTGGCAGCCAAGCATGCCATTCTTGGCCAACTGCATTTCTCCAGCACGCCACCTTTCCCATGGCCGTGCACTCAATGGTGCCACCATGCTCACATGTGCAACGCTCACTGCACTCTCATCGGGATAAGAACCAGCTTTCACCGCGCTGTCACAGAAAGAGAGGGGACAGAACTGCACAAGGGGGAGATACGGGAGGTTCGACGCTTCTTCCTCTCTCACTTCGCCCCTCCTTGGAACCTCAGATCATAGGGAAGCAAAATGTGCTGTTTTTGCAGACTTTCGGCCCCTCCAGGCTCCCCATCCCAATGATTTTGCCATCTCATTTACAGCAGGTCTCGATTCATCCGACTCTCAGTAATCTGACATTCTGGATTATCGACATCGGATAGGTCAGTGGGCGTGGCTTGGGCCCTTGCCATGCCCCAGGGAAAGGGGCTCCAAGTCAGTGAGCGAAGCAGCAGCCAACACCACAAGGGGGGGGGCCCAAACCAAAAAAGGGGGCGCGGAGCTTTTCATAGTGATTGCTAAGCTTTTCATAGTGATTCAAGGCTTCTTCTAGTGATTGCTAGCTTTCTATGCCCTCCGTATTATCCACATTTCGGCTATCCAACCAATGGGGACCGCCAGTTTACGTTCGGATAAATCGGGAGACTCTCCTGTATTGTGTTGTGTGCCTTTCAGTATTTTCTGAACTTATGGGAACCCCTAAAGGCAACCATCATTGAGTTTTTCTTAGCAAGATTTGTTTGGGTGTGTGTGTACCATTTCCATTATCTGAGGACTGAGCGCTGTGACTTGCTCCAGACCCCCAGTGAGTTCAATGGCTGAGCTAGATTTTGAACTGTGGTTCTAGAACCTAGTCCAGTGCTCTCACCATTTTATATAAGGGCACCAATTTACTAGACCACGTATACACTTGCGACTTCGCATCCACAGGTTTGGTATCCATGGGGGGAAGGGGGTTGTCCTGGAACCAAAACCCAGTGGATACCAAGGATCCACTTGTACTTTTTTGCACATAAGCTGACTTTGGGGTACAAAAGGCCATTTTTGATGCCAAAAGAGGTGCCCACCCCGGCAAAACCATTGATTTATGAAACATGAAGGCTGAGCTTCTCCATGGGGTGTCCACTGTGTCAGGAGATGCCATTTTCTGTAAAGAAACGAAACTGTGGAATTCCTTACAACCCATCTCATCTGTCAACCCAATTGACCAAGTGAAGAACCTGCTTGTAGTACTGTCTTGGAGGGTGATGCAGCCGCAGCTGCTCTCCCGGACGCATCTGTTCTCCATCAGGACAAATCCTTCATCACAGAAGGCAGGCCCCCAACGGCAAGGAACGCTGCAGGAGCGGGCATTGAGGTGGGGGTGACACAACTGGAGGTGCAACGTTGGCCCACAGCTTTTTTCTTATAGTGGCTCCTGCAGGGCAGGAGATGGCTGGGAGAAGGCAAGAGGAGGGGGCACGTCCACTCAAAAGCCTTCTACAGGCGCCTCTTGGCCAGCGAACAACCCTTTGAGCAAGATCCTACATGTGCTTACAGGGGTGCATTTACACCGTAGAATAATGCCGTTGGGACCCGGGGACCAGATTGTTCCTAACCTACAAGGAGGATAAGGTACTGAAATTGGTAAGGCATGATCACCTAACGCTCAAAACACTACTATCTAAATATGAATCTGCCTCTTAGTCATTGCTCTGCTGGGACACATTTTGCATTCCTCCTGGACCGAATGTTGAAAAGTAAGACACGTCCTGTCACCCTTAGTTTGACACCATTTTAACGCCTCCATCCATCCTCAGAATCCTGGATCTTGCAGTTTTGGCTGAGGCCCCAGCACGCTTGGGTAGACAAGCTACAAACCTTGAAAAAACTTCCCGAATCCAGGATTTCCATAGGATGGAGTTACAGCACTTCAATGATGTCAAAACTTCATTGTAGATGCCCCCATAGTTACATTACACTGCTCCCTTCGGATTACGAAATTACTTCGTTCCGCGGGCCGCTTTCGTAACCGAAAAGCCTTGTAAGCCGAAAAATGCATAGGCGCTATAATGGGGGAAAAGCCGCGATCCGTGTAACACAATAGCGCGAAAAGCACCAAATTTTTTTCGTAACCCGATAAACACATTCGTAACCCGGAACACTTATTTCCAAGGCATTTTTTCGTTTATCCCGGAAATTTCGTAACCTGGGTATTTGTATCCCGAGGTACCATGTAGTGCCTGTGATACACCTCTTACACAGTGGCTTGTACTGCATCAAAAGTGCAACCGAACGAATGCCCAACCAGCAAGTAATTTTCATGCATGCCCACTGCTCAATGTTGCACGTGCCGTCAGACAGAACAACACAGCTCTCCCTCTGCAAAACCTAGGAAAACTGAATTAGATCTTTCTGTACTTGACAAAAATTCCCAGCCGTTCTGTTATGGCAGCTTACACAAGTATAAGACATCACCCGGATTCCAGCTGCAGCCTCTTTGCTTCTAACTGCCACCCATGACGTTCCTCCTGCCAGATCATTGTCAAAGAATATTTCCTTGGGAGGGAATCATAATCCTGCAAAATGGGCCACAGCTTCTCTTGCTTTTGGGTGTGGGATTGGACTACAGTCTAAAAACAGAACTGTTTCAGACTTAATCTCGCAATTACAAGGCTTCTCTTCCTCAGTCCTAGCTTTGTCAGTGTGCCTCTTTCTGACTAGTAAATGCCTTAGTACCATGGAAGCAGCTGAGTGGGCATGACTCACGCACAGTGGTGTTCCTCCATTCCAACCACAGTCCCGCGTTGGCGCATGCCTCCGCATCAGCCTGCAGTCCATTGAGAGGGAAGGGTTTGTTGCCCCATTGGTGAAGCAGCTGTCCAGACCCAGTTCAAAGAAATTGCTGGGTCTATAATGGATGGCAACTCTTGACGATGCCTGTGCAAAGGGGAAAGAAGAAGAAGATCTTAGAATTCCAGAATCTTAGCGATGGCAGGTAAACCACAAGGGCCATCTAATCCAACCTCCGCAATGCAGAAATACACCACCAACGCATTTCTGAAATATGCTCATCCAAACTCAGTTTAAAAGTCTCCAAATATGGAGCGTCAAAAGTCAATACAGACACCACAAAACAGGTCCAGATCCCTCCTTGGCTGGGGATCCACCCTAAGGGGAGGAAAGTTGTGGGGCAGGGACGTAGCAAAGGGGGATCTTGGGGTCCGGACCCCCCCTTCCATTACGAAAAATGAATGGTGTGTGCTGCTGCCGCCGCGCACCCAAGCCCCATTATAATGGTGGGCACTAGTCTTGGGACCCCCCCTTTCCTTAAAATCCTCGCTACGTCCTGTGTGGGGCTTGCTTCTTCACCTCTGACTCTCTCAGTGTTTCTGTTATAGCTCAAAATGTGCCCAAAGGGGGACTCTCTTTTGCGCGCACTGCTCCAGGCCATTCCACCTTCATCTGGCTTTGCAGCAAGTTTTGCTGTTGTGACAGCCACAGGGAAGCCCGACAGATTGGCCTCTTTGTTGGGTGTGCCTCATTCGGGAAGCCAGCAAGTCTTTGTTTTTTGTTTGGCAGGTGGGCATCAGGACTGAGGACCCAACATCAGTCTCCACAGCCAGAGTCTCTCAGATTGAGGGGGCAACCCCCAGACCTGTGACTGGATCTTTTCACAGGAGGGAGGAGGGAATGCGCTAACAATTGCATCCCGAAGCTGATGCACTCAGAGGCATTGGACTCTCTGATCCTGAATAGCTCTGCCACCAGGGGGTTGAGTGTGAAGTACAGGCTAATGGATCTTTCCAAAGTTCACACAGGTCTGGCGATTCAGGGGACCAAGCCCAGCTCTTGTAGCCATTCCTGTTTCTATCCAATTGACCGTTTCCCATTCCTTCGTCATTTTGGAAGTAGAGAGGCAATTTCTGAGAGGTACCACTTTCTGGGTTCACCATATTACCTGCTGGATCTGTGATCATGTACAAGCAGAATCTTCCGGATTCTCTCAGCCTCTGGTTTGCACAAGTTGAGGGGTTGGTTGAACATCTGCACCAATGCAAGGAAGAAAGCAATGGACTTTCAGGAGCTTCATCCCTTGCTATAAGGTACCATTTGATGGTGACTCTTGCCAGTGGCATCATGGGTTTGGGTCACCTGGCACAGTAACTATGGTGTCACTCCACCTTCTCCATTGACTTCTCCCATACAAACCATAGAGCATCCTAGTAAATTTTTTCGTACTACTCTTACCAATAACTCATAATTCCTAATTATCACTGAGGTAATGAAATAGAATCATAAAATCTAGAGTTGGAAAGAGCGACCAAGGGCCATCCAGTCCAACCCCCTGCCCTGCCGGAAATCACACTCAAAGCCTCCCAGACAGATGGCCATTCAGCCTCGTTTAAAGCAAGAGGAGCCCACACCACTCCGTGGTCACAATAGTTGTGACATAAACCAACTTGCAAACTTAAAAATTCTAATTTAAATTACAATATCATATGCACAGCTAAATGTATTTCTATTATATATAGTTTCATGTGGTAAATGAAAATTGGAAAATGTTGATCTTTTTAAAGAAAAGTTTTCAAAGAATATTTTAATGATTTTTAATTTTTTAAAATTAAATTTTTAAAATAATTTTACAAGAAACTTGGGCCTCTCCTTTCTCCTGACCCCACTCAAACCTCTCTTAGTGTTTTAAAAGAGGGACCGGAGAATGCCAACAGTTCCCTGCCCAAAAAGCAGGTGTTGAGGAGAAGTGGTGTCACCCTCCTTCGAGTGACACCTTGTGCGGTTCACACCCCCCTGAATCCTGCTAGTGATGCCACTGACTCTTGGTCCCACCTCAGGGTGGGGACGGTGATAGGGTAGAATCTACACTGTGTCCTCTTCAGGGTGTCCAGGTCTTGTCAGAGGGACCAGCAAACCCTAAAACCCAGTGGCATCCTCTTCCAGGAATGGGCTGAGGCAGAGAACTCCATGGCACACCTACCCCGTGAGGTTTTCTGGGCCAGCAGCTGTCTCCAGGAGGTGGAACTGCCTGCAGTTGCCGTCTGGCTTTAGGTTGTATCTTGTGGATTTGCATTGAATTACCTTTGTGGGGCAAGAATCAGCAGAAAAAGTTTGTACGGTTCCTGGCCAGGATCAGGCCTCTTGCTTTATAAAATAACATTAACACTGGGGCTGGTTAAGGTTTGTTAATGAGCAGTTCCTGCCCGTTGCTAGGCACATAGAATCATAGAGTTGGAAGAGACCATTAGGGGCCATTCCGTCCAATCCCCTGCGTGCAGGAAAACATGTAGCAAACACCTCCCTGACAGATGCCATCCCAGCCTCTGTTTCAAGACCTCCAAAGAAGGAGACTCTACCACATCAAGGCGTTTTTTCCTCTTTTTCTTCTTTTTCTCTTTTCTTTTCTTTTGGGGGGGGGACAAGCAGTTGTCTTCCATTCGTCAAACAAGCTCTATGTCAGGAACTTCTTCCTCACGTTTGAAGTGGAATTGTTAAATGCAGAGGGAGCTCAGTTCTGCTCGCACACTACTGTTTTGTCTGCTTGGTTTCTCCTGGTGCATTCTTCCATTAGAGGAAATAAGCACGCTTGGCACCACCTTAAACTGCCATGGCTCCATTTACTATGGCTATGGATCTGTAGTTTTGTGAAGCTATTTTCGTTTTCCCGTCAGAGAGCCTGGTGCCCCACCAAACTACAAACCCAGAATTCTATAGCATTGAGCATATAAGGTTGTTACAAAACTGCATTCTTTCTGCAGTGCAGCAGCAGCCCTTGTCTCCTTGTTCTCTCCAAATCACCCTTCTTTTTTCCTTACAGCAAATGGGGGAGGAAAGAGGATTGGGCAGGTGGAAAATGTCACGGATTGATTAGGAAATATAGGCGTTGCTCTTCACTTACACTCTCTGGCATAAATCCTCTTGCTAGTAGCGTCATGATCCATGGATTTCCTTATGTACCTGATTCACCTTCAATTTTCTCTCTCTCTCTGCAGGAGTCCAGCTCTTTCTATTTTATTTGCTAACATATCAGTCCTAGAACTGTTCAATCCATGTTTCAAAAATGGAGAATGTACATGCCACAAAAATACATGATGCAAGCTTTGAAGCTCCCACTGGCTCTTATCAGCAAAGTTTGTTAAACACATTACTGTTTTATGGATCTGGGTGCTATTGTGCTTTGCCAAAATGGCTAACACTTGGATATAATAATAAAATCATACTAATAATATAATACTAATAATTTATATTTCTAGCCTCTCCCGTGGATTGTGGCCGAATTTACATCTATAAAAATAAAACTATAGTATAAAAATCTTCGTCAATAAAATACTCACATTAGTACAATAAAATAGCTAGGCCATCATCACTAATCCACTAATCATCCCTCATAATCCGATGAGCATTTCCTTTTAATACTCTCTATAAAGATCGCTTTGGGTAGCCGCTGGACGAGATCCGTCTTACGTGCCTTCTTAAAGGCATCTAAGTTGGTAATAAGATGGACTCTCCAGTTTGGTAATCTTATAATTCATGCTGGAATAGGTGGCAAGGTGGGAACCAAAGGTAAGGGGCCTCCAAAGTGTGGTTGCCCCCCCTCCTAGCCCACAGGTTTTGGGTGAACATCCACGATCACCCACATAGGTCCGCAGAGCTGGCCCTTGTACGACGGTGGCCACAGAGACCTCCAATAATGGTTTCCATCAAACCTGCACCCAGGCTGAAGTCTGTTTCCAAGAAGGACGTAGCTACCACTTCCTGCACCACAATCTTGTTGTTTTTTAAACTGATTGAAAGGGCAGGTTTTTTCTCCTTTTATTGACCTACAAATACCACAACAAACACAAGACAACTCCGCCTTTATTGGTCCTTGGAAAGCCCAGCTCCGACCCAAATCCCACTGCCATGATTTATCAGAACCCCCCCCCCACTGCGCGCCCCTCTTTGCCCACTATGGCTAGGACAGGCCCTCGACTGAGCCATTGGCCCCAAAGATCCATTTTTGTCCATGATGACAGCAATGGCCCTGAATAAGAATGCTGCCCACCCAAGAAAATTTCCCCTTGGCCTGCCAGTTTTCTAGATGGCAGTAACTTACGCTTCAGTTTTGAACACATTAGAAGTAGAGTTTAGGCATCAAAAGAAAAAATGGCAAAAGGCAAAGTGAATACAATAAGTAGCCGGGTTTCCAGATTGAGATTATTTTTTTGCTATTTTCTGCAGTGCTAGAAATTTCAGGACCAAAAGACAATTTCATTAGCTCCGAATTTTTAGTTGGAGCGCAAAGTCCTTCATTTGCCCTTCCCTTAACTGGTTACACCCCACTTGATTTTGCACCACTTGAACCTCAACATTCTCCAAGAGCTACACAAAAACATCTGCCTACGGATTCAGTAAGTATTTTTTTTTCACCCCCCATGGCAGAACCTTCATGATTGTCCAAGGACAAGGTTCTGAAAGCGATAGAAATTCTTCAGTTTGGACAGTAAATTCTGAAACTAAAGCACCTTACGAAACACCTTCACTTATGATTCGCGAGCTAAAGACAGGGCCCTCAGATGATGTTCAGACTCTCCTTTACTAGAGGTTTTTTTAAAGATGGCTTTAGTTGATCCACTATAAAGGGTTTGCTCTCGTGTGACATCCACAAACAATTTTTTTAAGCTATGCGATTGTTTACATAGCCATAGACTAACAGCCCTCTGCCTGCAAAAACTTTCAGGCTGTCACATCTTTTAGCAATCACTATGAAAGCCAGGATAGACAATCAGTTTTCCTTACCTCACAACCATTCCAGTTTCTTCACAGAGAAAAATCACGCACTCCCCATAGACCTTCCACATGCAAACTGATTTGACATAAACACGGCTGTCATTGAAACACCCGGTGCCGTGGTGGTGGAAACATGGAAATGCCTGACACGCCTGCGGTTGTTGGTGCAGACCTGAGACGGGTGTAGGTGCAGTTGCCCAGAAAATGGTGGACCTGGCCATCGAATGTGGTGTAATGAGGGTCCCCTGAGCACTGCAGGTGTACGACTCCTGCAAAGGGCAGAAGAAGAAGGCATGAGTAATGACAGTCCATGGGCATAAACAGAGTTGCCACCAAAGCTGCCAGAAAAGTGTATGGGCCCTGATGCTTAGGAAAACAGAAATCAGAAACCAAGACATGAAAAGGGCCCCTTCCACCAGGTTTAAGCCATTCAGTCCCTGGATTTACATAAGCTAAGGGAAGATAAAGGTTAGAAACCACGGAATGAAAGGCACACACTGCACTACAGGTTATATCAAATATTCCATCATGTTTGAAATTTTTATACTCATGAAGTTTTTACTAACTGCCAAAAACAAAATATTAACTCCATTTGAAATGTTCAGATAATTCCACATTTTTGGTACAGCTTGACTCTCCCTTATCCAGAATTTTGAAATCTGAAATATTCCAAAAAAAAACCAAAACTTTTTTCATAATGATACCTTTGCTTTCTGATGGTCCAATGTGTACACAAAGTTTTCATAGACAAAAATTATTTAAATAATGTATAAAATTTATCTTCAGGTCTATGTGTATGACGGTATACATGAAACCTTACATGAATTTCATGTTTATGAAAATTGGATGATTCTCTCTCTCTCTCTCTCTCTATATAATATCTATACTACCACACCACACACACACACACACACACATATATATCTCTATATATAATATGAAGAGATCAAAAATAACATTAACAATCCAAAATGCCCAAAGCATCTCTGTCCTAGCATTTGAGATAAGGGATACCAACCTGTAATAACCATGGGACCATTTAAACTTGGCATAGGTTAGTTGACTCAGCATGTTTCTAATCTGCCTTCTGGATTATTTTCATATCTACAAACTTGACCCCAATACATACTTGCCGAATCATGTAAGTCTCTTACAGACAGGGGAAGTGTTGATCCTGCTGGTGCTCTTGGACATCTCAGTGCATTTGATACCATAGACCATAGTAATCCTTTCCTGGATGCCCTGAGGGGTAGGTATTGGGGGCACTGAGCGCTCAGTGGTTCCATTCCTACCTCTCGGGCAAGATTCCAGATGGTGATGCTGGGGGACAGCTGCTCTTCCAAGAGAGAGCTGACATCTGACATCCCTCAGGTGCCATTCTGTACCCCATGCTGTTTAACATTTATATGAAACCACTGGGAAGATCATCCTGAGACATGTGGGCATGGTGTCATCAGTACGCTGATGACAACCCAAATCTATTTCTCTAATGTCTCCAAAACTGCTTCGTGACTAGGGATGGCATCCTTCTCTGGATGCCTGTCTCTGAGTCAGTATTGGGCTGGATGAGGGAAAAAACACTCAGACTGAATTTAGAGGAAAATGGAGGTACTCGAATAGGTACCCCAAGTCCCAGGGATGGAGTTTGTCACCCAGTCTTGGATCGGGTCACACTCCTACAGGACGAGGTTCGCAGTTTGGGAATACTCCTGGATCCACCTTACAATTGACATCCCAAATAGATATGCGACAGCCAGGAGTGCTTGGTTATCAAGCTTCGGTTGATATGCCACTGCGTCCCCTACCTGGACCGAAAGGACTTTGCAGTATACTTGCACGGTAATCTCTCGGTTAGATTTCTGCAATGCGCTCACTTGGGGCTACCCATGTACCAAATTCAGAAGCTCAATTGGTTCAAAATGCCAGCAGCCAGATTGGGTCACTGGAACTCTAGGTTTTGAGCTATAATGCCAATACTGAATCTTTCAATGGCTGCCAATTAGCTTCTGGGTGCAATACAAGGTGTTGGCTATTACCTTCAAAAGCCCTACTGGCTCGGGCCCCAGTTACTTGCAGGAGCGCTTTCCCTCCCATAATTCTGCCCCCACACTCTTAGAAACATCTGGGAAGTTCTTACTAGATATTATGATACCAGGTTAATGACAACTTCACATAAGGCATTCACTGCCGCAGCCAAGATTATGGATGACCTACCAAAGAGATCTGTCTCATTATACCTTAGAGGCCTTTAAGAAGACACACAAACGGATCTCTTCTGGTGGCTTATCACTGTAATTTCCATATAAAAGGTTGATGATGACTGCTTCAAAACGAGTTGAAAACCATCCTATTCCGAGAAGCCTTCCCAGGCACGCATAATGTCGCTCTACTATCTGATGTTCTGTTGTTGGACTGTTTATCGATCCATTTCCTGTACTGCTATGTTACTCGTATATGTATTATCCTAACTTGTGAGTATGTATTTTCCCTGGATAATGTTTAACCTTCCATTTTGAAGCCAAGCCCTCCTCCGGTCCATCTGCCTTGCTCTAGGCCTCGGAGGGTAGAGAGGAACTGCTGGTACCTCTTACCCTTTCCTGTCACCACTCCCTTCTCCTTCTGTGTCATGTCCTTTTAGATGTAAGCCTGAGGGCAGGAACCGTTACACTAAAAAGATTGCATGTACAGACGCTGTGTAAATTTACAGCGCTTCATAAATAAAGGTTAATATAATAATAATTAATAATAATATGCTCTTCTTGGACTCTAGATTTTGGTTACATGATGAATTGTAATTTTTACGAAACTAATAGGAATTCTTGGTAAATCAGTGTAGTCATTTTATTGTTGTATTGATTGTAAAGTGTACTAAGTGTCTTTAAATTTGCTTGCTGCAATCTTGCCGACATCCGTGGGAGAGATGAGAGGTATAAATAAAACTGTATTATTATTATTATTATTATTATTATTATTATATTATATTATTAATCAGGCTAATATCAGCATGAGTTTCCCTATGAAAGTGTGGATTGGACAATTTTTGTCTGATGTTGAACATCCATATTTCACTTTAAGGTCACAGAAGCAATATAATATAATAATAATAATAATAATAAATAATAATAATAATAAATAATAATTTTATTTCTATCTTCCTCGCCTACTCCCAATGGATAAAAGCGGGATCACATTAACGTTAAAAATTACAAGCTGTGTATGGAGCAGCACATTCTTGGCCAATGTTTATCACTTTGTCTCTGCTGAAAATTGGTGGGTATAGTACACCTTCAGCTGTGCATTTTTTATTCATCAAGGTGTTCTCACTCAGTTGCAAATTCAGTGGCCAATGTTGCAATTCAACATAAGGTGTTTATTCATAAACTGATGCACACTTCTATATGAGATGTTTTCATTACATATGCTATGTAGGATCTTGCCCATTGCCTCTGCATTGGAGATGAAAGGCCACAGTAGAGTGAATGCTTGCTGGTCTTACAGTCTCTTTTTTCGGGGGTGCAGAGTAGTAAGTGGTACGTAAATACAGTGAAGGAAGAATAAGGAATCGAACTTGTTTAAAATCAAATGCTTCTTGCTGGAAAACTGCAACAAATTCTGCACTTAGTTAACATGGGGTTATGTGAGGCACTATATAGCACACTGTAACACATTGGTACATTTTCCAGCAATCTTGAAGAACTTCTTGACCACTCAACTGCCCTGGCACATGATTACTCTTGCCATTGCTGTCTTCTACACCCTGAAGACCTTTCACAACAACACTTGTGCAAATCACTTTCAAACAGGAACCACAACATTCTTATTCTCTGCAGCTTTGGCATCTGCCTATTACAGGAGAAAGCTGTAAGTCAGTGGAAATTGTGTCCAGCCAAAGCATCTCACATGGGTGGTGGAAGAGCCTTGATTTGGTTGGAGGCCTGGATTTGCCGTTACTGAAGGCAATGAACTGGTGGTGCCGCGGGCACTGAGAAGTTGCAGTTTGTGTGGTCCATTTAAAGGAGGGAGCCTTGGGAAAGGAACAGTACAACACTAAATAGCTACTACTGAGACCTCTTGCTCCTTAACAATACTGGCACCCCACCATCCTTATTTCCATCAGGAACCTGGTATTCTGCAATTTATTAGTGCAATTGTTATCCCAGTTACCTAGCACCACACTACTATCTTTTGACCAGATAACACAGGGGGGCATTTTGACCATTTAACTCTGGAACAACTGGTGTCAGTGCATAGCATTATTAGGTTGGTGTCACCTCAGTGTGGTAAACTCATGCTGTCACTTTCGGGCTGTCTAGCACCACCCTCCAGCCAATAGTCCCACATAGGTACATCAGGGTCACTGTGGAAGAAAGCGAAAGGCCGGTTTCCTGCCACCTATGGCTGGTGGATCAGAAACACCCGATGGGACTTCGTTTATGTCCCGGCTGTTCTTGTCTACCTGCCTTGTTCACATGATTCATTCACAATGCCCAAAGGGGTCCAGGTGCCTTAAGGTGATGGGAGAGGCCTCCAGGAGTTCCCCTATAGTGTGCCATCAGTGTCCCAGCTGGTCTCCCTTGCTGCGTCCTGGGGCAGATGGACCAGATCCATCCCAGAACCTTTAGTTTTCTGGGAAGTTTCAATCTACCAATGGAAAGGCGTGGCAGTACACTCCATACCAGAAGGCAGCCCTTTCCCCCAGTGCACTGGGTGTTGTTCCCCTCTGAGTGTCACCTGGTGCGGTCTGTGTAACCCCCCCCCCCACACACCACACACCCCCTACTGACATCCCTGAATCAGCAAGTTGGCCATAATCTCAGCATGTTGTGGAGAATTCCACTCATGATTATGCACTCTCTCCTACTCCCTTCTTCATCAAGCCTCTGATGATTTTGGGTGGAAGCCCTATTACAACATTAAGCATGCTGTGCTTACTGGAAGGAGCTGCTTCTAAAGAAGGAGAGGTTCCATGGGAAGCAGTTGATTTTGGCTCTGAAGAGGTCCTTGACCACCGTCACACAGCCTGAGAGACAGAGGGAGACAGAGAAGAAGAGGAAGAGAAAATCTGGTGGAGAAATTCTGTGTGCTAAAAGCAGAGTCTAATTATCACATCCATTACTTGTAAGAACCAGGCTCTGGACAATATGTATTTGATCCGAACTCTTAGCCAAGCTATGAAGCAAAAAATGAGAAACACCCAATAAAATTGAACAGAAGAAACTAGGAAAATGTCTCAGGTTACTCAACTTGACAGATGGTTTTTGTCAGTACAAAATCCAGTGTACTTCAGCCAATATGTGTTCCTCTCCAAGGCCCTTTTGCAGCAGCTATTTGAAATTTAACTTCAGAGGTTTCTGGGCTGAAAGTCTCACTCTCAAACCATTTAGTGGCTAAAAAGGGCCAGGAAATTTTTGCAGAGTTTCTCTCTGTTCACTGCTAAAGTTGAATTTCAAACAGTCTCTGAAGAAGGTCTTGTTGAGCATATGCATGGCAAAATGTGTGGACTTTTTAGTGCTTAAAATATATATCCTTCAGTTGAGCACTTACAACTGTATAGTCATTGGAAGGTGGACCTGGAGGAAAGAACAGTACAGGCCCATCAGGAGATATTTTGGGATCTTTGTCTCCTTTTCATGCTAGAACCCTTGCATTTCCCCCAACCAAGGCATTCTGTAAGTTTAATTACTGAATTACTCGTGTAAAGTATAGAAAATTTAGTTGAAAAAATGATCCCAAATACCTGTCCTGCCTGGGCAGAGCACATTGAGAAACATAAGTGCAGCAATGATAACATGGTTTTGCATTCTGCCTCATAGAATTAATGTAGTTTGATACAGCTCGCGACATATACCACATCCTAGGATTTCAAGGATGAACCATGGCAGGTAAAGTGGGTCAAACTGCTTTAATTCCTGCAGTGCAAGATGCAGACATAAGTGTTACAAAAGAAGACAGTGTTTTATAGCGGAGGAAGCAAGCACCATGAGGTTGGGATTCTCTATGGGTTCCCCTCCTCTCCTGCTGAGCTGGATGGGACCCCTTGAGACCACTCTTTTATCTGAAGAACTCGCTTTCCACCACCCATGATTATTTTATCCCACCTTAGCAATGCATTAGGACAATGCTAGGGAATTTTACTGGTATTTCACTTGCCAACCTAGGGAAGATGGGCCAAGGCAAGGCACATAAGAAAGAGATGCAGAGAAAGGCAGAGTACCTTAAAGAAAATCTTTATTCTAAGTAAAGCGTTTTATGAAAAAGGATATACCGTATCTACTGAAGGACCAATTGGCCTCCAGGCACAAACAAAGTAAAGTTACGGAACCAAATTCATTCAGTTAATCAATTTTATTCAGCCAAACAAGGAAACTAAGGGCAGAGAAAAGTCACGAATCCTGAAATTGATGTATGTGCCCCTAGTTCCCACTGGGAAAAGGATCCCAATCCCTTGTGATCGATTGCAGTGGAAAAAACACGGGGCAAATGCCAAAAGACCAGGTATTTGGTAACCAATTTTGGTGGTTCTTTTGGCAAAAATCGATTCTGACAGGATTTCTAACAGTGGGAACGCCAGATCAAATAAATTTTTTAAAAGGGGAGGGACAAATGGCATGGGTGGGTGGTCATCCATCCCCAAAGGTCACACACACCGCCAGGCCACTTTTGGGCCCTTTAAAAAAATAAATAAACTAAGCTGCAAAAGTGATAGATTGTACAAAGCACCTACTTGTAGAAACAAGTAGCTGGCTAAGTCATTCTAGCGATTTTGTGATTAGTTTTTTTAAAAAACAGTCCTCTCCCTAATCCTCCTCCTCCCCCCTCCCACTCCATTCCTGGTGTCTGTGCTCCTCACACCCGGCCTTGCCTCCTCCCTCCCTCCTCCTCCTCTCCTTAGTGGTGAGTCAGGTGAGGGATGGATGGAGGGAGGTCTGGGAGAGCCGGTGGTGTGGTGCCATCTCTGCCCTCCAGGGTGCCTCCTCCTCCTCCTCAGCCACCCATCTCCCTTGGCAAGCCACATTCTCTCAGCCTCAGACCCAACCGGGGAATGAGCCAACGGCAAGCATGGAGGGGCCATGGGCAGGACAGGGGAGGGAGTGTAAGGCCAGGGAGGGGCCAAGGCCAGACCGGGGGAGCAGGTGCCAACAAATGGGATGAAGGTCTATGCCAAAAAACAGTGATTCACAAAGGTCCCATTCATATGCGGATGAGCGATCTTTTGGAATCGATTTGGCATCGCGGCACAGAGCCGGATCAGATTCTAATCTTTTCAGTAAGTGGGGAATGAGGGGCCTTTGTCCCTTACTAGTACATTTTCCTAATCTTACTCATACATCAGATGGGTTTGTGTCCTGTGGTCTAATCTCCTCATGATCTACCAGTCAGAACTGGTGAGAAAGGCAGACAGGCGAAAGGCCTGTTGTTTCTTTAGCTCTTATAAAATGGAGGGACTCCACCTTTTATCCACCAGACCCACCAACCCGCCAAAAGGAGCATGTCTGTCCTAACCCACCTACATAATGGCCTCCCGTCCTTTGTCCACTTTTGTTAGTCTGCCCAGTACTTTACCTAGCAAACTCAAATACGTGCCGCCTCTTTCTCAACGTGACATTTTATTACTATACTCCGCTTTACTCGTCACTCAACGACCCCCTACTACCCCGTACTCACTGCTACACGGGTCACCAAGAAAGGAACAACGAGCACGCCCAACACAAATCTCTGTTGACACAGTGGCCGACGGCAGCGCGCGGCCCGCGCCGGGTCGCGCGCAACACAATGCTGGGATTACAAATCCCCTTGAATACATAAATACCTAAATAACATAGTTTTTGTGATTTTTGGGCTATGTTGCCACCCCCAAATGTTCTAGACGAGTTCTTCCTGATGTTTCACCCGCATACTGTGGACCGCCCCACAGAGAGACACCTCGACACACAGACGCCCACGAAAGAGAGAAACACCCCCTACCACTTAGCCAGACCCCAGCCCACAGACACCCACATGGCCAGATAGCCAAAAAACCACAAACAACTCGGATACCAGCCCATGAAAGTCTTTGACTTCACATAATAAAAAATAAATTCCACACCCATCCAGCACTCTGTGCCCTTGTGGCACCAAATGCCTTCTTCCAACACGCAAAAGACGCCTGCAAACGACCCGTGCCCCCCACCCCCCCCCCTACCACCCAGACCCCCCCCAGCCCCGCCGTACCTCCAGCCGCACAGGTGTTGGCCGCCCAATTGCAACGCCCAAAGGACCCGAGCCGCCGCGGACCGCCAGGCGTGCAAATCATGTCACTAAGGCCTCCTGGTGCCTGAAACGCAGAAAACTGCAGCAGAAGGACTTATTGCATGAAGCATTCATGTAATCATGCAAGATTGAGGCCATGATGGGGCTTTTCCCGGTCAAGAAATGAAAGGTGCACTATATTTATTTATTTGTTTTAATTCATTATATTGCCGGGCCTTTCTCCCTCGGAGGGACCTTAAGTGGCTCACAAAACATTAAAATCTCATTAAAAAATGCTATCATTGCAATAAGTTACTGGCCAAGATAATTTTATCCTGTTTGCAATTCTGCTTTTATAGCTCATGTGATCAAAAGTCCTCTGCTTATACTTACTTGAGTAGCTAGCTCAGTGGGATCATCTGTTTCAGGGAAGAGTTGACGTGGTCTAAGCGGAAGCCCCTTGACAGTGTGGCTTAGTGGATAGTTGATACAGAGAGAACGATAAGAGAGAAGAGTCCATATCCCAAAACAGATACTTAGGAGAGATTATTTGCCATGTTTTACTTAGAAGCTCCAGTTAGGACAGCATAAAAGTCCAAATATTGTTTGGACTTTGCCAACACAAGAAGGCTGGCCCGATGCCTTTTGACACATTTGGGGGTTGCTTAAAAGTATCTTCTGCGTCTAGGATGTGGAACAAGATAGATGTGATCCTGCAACCTTTTGATTCCACTCCAGCCAAACCAAAGTTGTAAGCTAGCTCAACATACCACAACCAAAGGGATTCACCTGTGAAAGGAGGATCAGCCACTGCTGAGGATGTTGGCTCTGAAGGCAAGGAACTGGTTGAAGCCTGGGGCATTGGAGAAGACTTAGAGGTGCCATCGGTCGGAGGATGCGGGCCTGGGGGACAGAGCAGTTGCAAAGATCAGCAATCTTTTTATATCTTATATATCTGAGACTTTGTATATCTTCAGTTTCATCACCCCCTTGCAGCCCAAAGCATTTTCTTGAGAAGGAACGTGAGCATTCCATAAGTTAATTATGCATGACAGTTTCACCTTCAGTCGCCAGCTCTCTCTCTTATATGTTCACCCTGTGCCACTGAAAGTGGTGGTATGTGGACCTGTTCTGGTCCATGGCCCATTGAGTGCTGGTCTGCAGCACATTTCCACGGAAGAAAGAAACCTTGAATGCTAGCTGTGATTGCAGGGGAAATGATTGATTGGGAAAACAGGAATTCCTCATTCCCAAGAGTGACTTCAGGTGCCTCTACACCGAAGAAATAATGTTGTTTGACACTACTTTAAATGCTGTAGCTCCATCCTATGGAATCCTGGGATTTGTAGTTTTATAAGGCCTTTAGCGTTCTACGCTTCACCAAACTACAAATCCCAGGATTCTGTAGGACTGAGCCCAGGCAGTTAAAGTGGTTACAAACAGCATTTTGACCAGCTGTCACACAGTCTGAGAGACAGAGGGAGACAAAGAAGAAGAGGAAAATCTGGTGGAGAAATTCTATGCTAAAAGCAGAGTCTATTTATCACATCCATCACTTGTGAGAACCAGGCTGCTGGACAATATGGATTTGATCCTGAACTCTTAGGATTCTGCTCTGACCAGCCAAAGCTATGGAAGCAAAAAGTAGGAACACCCAATAAAACCCACAAAAGAAACTAGGAAAATGTCTCAGGATTCTCAACTGATGAATGGAATTGTCAGTACAAAAACCCAGTGTACTTCAGCCAGTATGTGTTCCTCTCCAAGGCCTTTTGCAGCAGCTATTTGAAATTTCTGGAGCTGAAAGTCTCACTCTCAAACTATTTAGTGGCTAAAAAGGAGCCAGTAATTTTTGCAAGAGTTTCTCTCTGTTCACTAAGTGGTTTGAGAATTTTTTGGGGCTGCTGAAGCACTACAGAATTAATGCAGTTAGACACCATTTTAACTGCCACAGCTCCATCCCACGGATTTGTAGTTTGATGGTTTACCAGAGCTCTCTGCCAGAAAAGGCTAAATATCTCGCAAAATTATGAATCTCAGAATTCAATAACATTGAGCCATGGCAGTTGAAGTGGTGTCAGTCTGCACTGCTGAACTGCTAAAGCTGAATTTCAAATAGCCTCTGAAGAAGGCCTTGGAGAGCATATGCATGGCAAAATGTGTTGGGCTTTTTAGTGCTTAAAATATATATCCTTCAATTGAGCACTTTGAGACCAGACATCTTCTGGTTTCATCTGCCAGTCAAAGCTATGAGCTACCTCACCATGGCCAACGAAAATGACTCACCTATGAATGGAGTGGTTGTTGTTAGAGGTGTGGATGTCACCTCTGAAGTTAATGAACTGGTTGAAAATGGAGGCATGGTAGAGGACAAAACTGTATAGTCATTGGAAGGTGGACCTGGAGGAAAGAACAGTACAGCCATCAGGAGATACTTTGGGACCTCTGTCTCCTTTCATGCTAGAAGCCAGGCATTCTGTAAGTTAATTACTGAATACACTCATGTATAAGTCAAGAAAATTTAGTTGAAAAATTGATCCAAATACCTGTCCTGCCTGGGCAGAGCACAATGAGAACATAAGTGCAGCAATGATAATATGGTTTGCATCTGCGCCATAGAATTAAGGTAGTTTAATACAGCTCACAACATACAACATATCGTAGGATTCCAAAGGATGAAACCATAGCAGGTAAAGTGGTGTCAAACTGCATTAATCCTGCAGTGCAGATGCAGACATAAGTGTTAACAAAAGAAGACCAGTGTTTTATAGCGGAGGAAAAGCAAGAACCTATGAGGATTCTCTATGGGTTCCCCTCCT
>NC_056524.1:266841474-266855211 GCF_019175285.1 Sceloporus undulatus
TTCGAACTGGAGAAGACACAGTGGGGAAATCTTTGTCACCGTGGTTTGCCCCAGCTTTTCCTTTTTCCACTCTGAAGTTCTCCTGTGCTATTTCTGCCCGGGCTCTTTTGTTCTTCTTCTCCCTGTGGCATGAACATTATTTCACGTTTTTCCTTGTATCTCCCCCCCCCCGAAAAAAATCATAACCCATTCCTGTACAATCTTAAACACTGTGCTTTATGCCACAGTTTCCCTTTTTGAGTATGCTATTTCACAAACTGCATAAAATGTATAGGGAGTGGCATGGACCTCCCCACAAAGTGCTCTCTGGAATCCAAACCTCTTAAGAGTGGAAGGGGACCACAAAGCCATTGATCTTATACCCCTGCCATGCAGGAATGCTCTAACTATAGCACTTCTGAAAGATGCTTATCCAACCACTGTCACCCAAGAAAGAGAGCCATCACTCTCCAGAGCCGTCATCGACAGCATTGAGGGTTTTTACTAATGTTTAAGTGGATTCTCTGTCTTGTCATTTCAAGCCGGTCTGTTGGTTGTTTCCAGGACTTTGGAAAAACAGGAAACACAAGTTGGTTCCTTCTTCTACACGACATGTCTTGTTATTTAAAGATTGGATGCATCATATCATCTCTCATCTTCTTTTCTGCACACTAAACCATACCAAAGTCGTAAGTCCATCCAATAAGGCTTGCTATCTAGACCTTTCGCAATTTTGGCACCTCTGGATCTGTTCCAGGCTTGTCCACATCCTTCTTGTAATGTGGATTCCAGGTGAGATCTGAGCAAAGGCACAAAGAGTGGCATTATTCCCTGCTCTGGACCCACACTCCTGACCTGTGGATGAGCCTAGAATTGCATTGGTTTTTGGCTGCCCACAACACACTATTACCGTTTGAACTGTTTTGAAAAAAAACTATTACTTGAATAGATGTACACCTAATCCCAACCAGATCTTCTCTGTACATTTACATCTGCCTTTTTTCTCCCATTTCCAAACCCACCGCCTCTACACATGACCCAAGGTTCCAAAGCACCCTGCAGGAATCATCCAGGTTTTTGAGACCGTTTAACTTGCCCTGGCTCAGGTGCTACGGGCAATTTGGGAACTGTAGGTTGGTGAGACCCTTTAGCTTCTCTGTCAGAGAGCTCTGTTTGGCACAATCAACTACAATTCTCAGGCTTCCTAGGACTGAGCCAGGGGCAGTTAATGTGGTTGTCAAACTGGATTTACTTGTGCAGTGTGTTTTGACCTTAGATCATGGGATACAGGCACTTATGCTGGCAAAGTACTTTCCAAATTGCAACCCTTTGGGAAAGTTTGGGAAATTACTGTTTAGAAAGATCTGAGATTTGCTGCCTTCCTCAAAGCCAGCGTGACGTCGAGCAGACATCCTCCTTTCAGGAGACGTCCTTACATTTCAGCCTTTCCCCAGGAAAGAATTCCAACAGCCATCCATTTTGAGCAGGCTCAGAGGTATTGAATTTACTACTTTGCAGTACTCCTATAGTTTTATTTTGTATATCCTACGTTTTTCTTGCGTGTACTGCATTTACGGTGCCTTGTCCTCCTTGCGGTTTTATGCATCTTTCTCGGCCACCCTCGCCTCAAAGTAACTTTTCCACGCCTCTGTTAAATCGACCAAAGGTTGTTTGGTCCAGATTGCCAAGTTGGTCAAGTGAGATGCCGGCACAGGCCCCCCAAAAACGTCTGCATATCTGGATTGGGAACCTGAATTGCTAAAAAGCCCTGCTGTCAACAGAATATTTAAGCTTATTTATTTAAGCCTGTTGGAAGTTTCCATGTAGGTGATTAGCCTTTGAAAGGGAAGTGCGTTTTCGAACCATTCAGATGTTTCCAATTCATGCCTCCATGTCTCTCTCTGATTCGCTACCACACCTCTCTGGTACTGGATGGTGGATGATGTGGCACATCCACCCGTATCTGGAAGGGAATAGAAGAACTATCATTACTATTATTTTTACCTTGCCTCTTCCTGGATCAAGGCAGCTCACCATACAATATAAAAACTGTATTATTTTTTGGGCTTCGGCCCCCCAGTTGTCTGAGGGCCAGCAACCCGGCCCCCGGCTCAAAAGGGTTGCCTACCCCTGATCTACACTGTCAATTCTTAATGTAGTTTGACACCATTTTTTTAACTGGCCCACTTCTCCATTGTACAGAAATAAAATCAATGTTGTTTTTGCGCCGAAGCCTAGGCAGGCGCTCTTAGTGATCCGGCTTCCTGGAGCCTTTCCCCTGAGCAGCCCTCTTTCCTCTCTCCTCCTCCTCAGTCTAGCTGGGAGCTTGAAGGCAGCACAGCAAATGGGAGGCCTGGAGAGGCAGGGCTGGCAGTGGAAGGCAGAGTTCTCCATAGGACAGCCATTGATGGGGGAAGACATTTTACCACTTCCTCATGCGGACGGTAAGGAGGTATGGGGTGGAAGCGCGCTCGACTCCTCTCTCTCACCGCGGAAGCGAGACGCGGCATCTTCCTGTGGCCGGGCTCCTGGAGCCCTGCCGGCAGGCGAAAGCAGCCGCTGGGGAAAACCTGGGCTCCTGGCTTTCTCGGAAAGCCCAGAGAGCGGGGGCCCAGGCTAGGAGGAACGCTTCCCCGCCGAGGGTTTCCAGGCGGCCGTGCAGGAGGCCCTCTGCCTGGGCCCTGTGTGTGCGGGGGGCGGCTACCATGGGCAGTCCCCTTCCGGGTCCGAGGAGACCCACCCAGGGAAGAGCCGTGCGCGTGAATCGGGTGAGTGGCGGGGGGACTCCTGGAGCGCCGGCGAGACGCCAAGCGGCCGGGGCCCTGACGGCGGGCGAGGGGTCGGGGACGGAGGGGTGCCTTTTTCCCTCCCTTCCTGCGGCTGCCGCTTGGCCGGGCCCTCGGCTCCACCCAGCGCCCTAGACCCCTCTCAGGTGCCGCGCGGCGCTCCCTCTTCTACCTCCGCGTGCAGGAGGGGGACAGCGCCGAAGCCCTTTGCTCTTCTTCCCCATTCGGTCCGGGATCCGCCTGGAGTTGCCATGGAGGGGGCCGAGGCGGGAGGGGGTGCTCAAGCCCCTCCGACACCACAGAAGGCCTTTGCAAGGCCTCGGCGCGCCCTCCAGGCCTCCAGCCGGCTCCCAGCGCGGACCTGCGACTGCCTGAATCTCCTCCCCGGAGGTGGGGCAGCGCGCCGAACCTTGCCTTGTCCTTACCCTCCGGGGGGCCTGCCTCTCCTTCCTGCCCCTGGAAGGGACGGCCAGCATCCAGGGGGGGCCACGGGGAGACCCTCGAAGCGACGAGTCCATTTGCCGCTTTGGCCTGTCGCCAGCTCGGTCCCCGGAGGCACTGGCCGGGGCACTCGGCTCGGCTGGGAGAGTGAGAGCCTAGCCGGCTCTGAGCACTACCAACCTGCTACTTACACCTGTAGCTGGCCGCCTTTTCTCCCCCGGGATATCCCCGCCCCCTTCCCCATGTTATTTGGGCTCTAGCGGGCGGACCAGACCGCGGTGTGGATTGTGTGGAATGATTTAAAACGTGGGGCTGAGGTTGCCATGGCCGTTCCAATCAGTGCCTCCCGCTCCCCTTCCGACCGCCCCAGCCCTTCTTCGGCCCCGGACCTCGGACAACCTGGGCCTGCCCGGCTGTCCTCCTCCGGGCAAGGATTTGCAAGGCAGCCGGACGCAACAGGCACCGCGGCGTGGGCCCTCCTCGCCCGTCGCCCTCTCTCTGGGAGCCGCGATCCGCGCCGGCCAGTGGCGAGTAGTGGCCTCCTCCTCCATCCCTTCCGAGGCGGGGAGGCGGAGGAGCGTGAGGAGGAGGACGACATGGCCCTGCACTCCCCGCTTGCGCGGCTCCGGGGCCTCAGGCCTTGTGGGCGGGGCGTGTGTACTGGCCCGTTTTTTTTTACGATATTTTTAACCATCCTGTGTCTCTCGCGCTGATCGGGCGGGCTGCATGATGACCGCACTAGAGGGGACTCCTCCATCCACATCAGGCGGACTGAGGGAAGGGGGACTGGTCGTCGTGATGGACGATGCGGGGATGGGGCTAGGGCTGTGACTCAGAAACACCACAGCCTCTTCCTACTCTGCCTCCCCTCCCTCCCTCCCCTCCCTGCGCAATAGGCCCCTCGTTAAGAACCGGATGTTTGACCGTCTTGAGTTTTCTCAGCTTGGCACACCATCCGGTCGGGTCTTTACCTGATGGAGCGGTCTCGTGCGTGACAGGGGGACTCATCATCCAATTCAGGCTCCAGGGAAGGGAAACTGGTCGTGATGATTCTGACGATGCGGGGAGGACGCTACGGGCTGTGCATCCTCCTACCTACATACCCGCCCCACGCAGCCCCACCGAGGCTCATCTCCCCCCACCATCAAGCCCAACGTGAGATCCCGGAAGGTTGACAACATTGACGTCACTTACCGGTGCGAGGGGACGCATGGCCCCTGCTGGAGGAGCTCGAGCCGCAAGGTGGCAGCAAGAAGAGAATGAAGACGAAGAGGAAGGGAGGCTTTTGCACATGGGGGGCGGAGCAACGCCAAGCTATGGGTGACCAAGTCCCGCGGCGCGCTGGTCACAGGTGAGGAGGTCGGAGGCGCATGAGGGACAACAGTCTCGGCGGCCCCATTCATGCCCCCAAGGGCCATGTGTCGGCGTGCCGGGGCCTCTCCCGCTCCCGCCGCTCTCTCTCTCTCCGTCAGATGGCCTCTGGCTGTACCTTGCGGCCCCTCGACGACAGGGAACGGAAGGGGACGAAAGGTGACAGAAGCTGGCTCGGGGGAGTTTGGAGAGTCTTCTGCCCAATTTGCAGGGATACATGAACATCCATAGAGTTTAAAGCGGGCACCAACGGGTACCTGCCCAGCTGTCCATCCCCTTCCTCTTGCCATGCCTTAAAAGTGGCCCCCAAGGGTCATTGCAGTCCCATCCCCTTCCTTCTTGCCACGCAGGGATACATTGGCATCCTAATGAGTTTACGATGGGGACCCCAAGGGGTCATGCAGGTCCATCCCCTTCCTCCTGCCACGCAGGAAGAAGACATCAACACATCCCCATTGGCCCTCCTCCACTGGGAAGTGATTGTCCATCCATCCTACTGGTCTTAAATTAAAAGCTCTCCCCACTCCTTTCTCTCATGTAGGGCTGGGAAGGAGGCCATGGGGGAGAGTTGCCTTGGCAATGAGCCGAGACGACGCCTTGTTCTTGAATCTGCCTTCCTAGACATATGCACTTCTCATGTGGGCCCAAGAGGACCAAGGTCGGGGGGGGGGGGGGGGGGGCCTCAATAGGATGCTCAGAGGCTACTGTGGGCTGCCCCAATCCCAGAAACAAGCAGAGAGGGTTGGAGAAGAAGTGGGGTGGTGGCCATTGGGGGCCCTCCTCCTCTGGCCCCTTCCTGTCCTCCTACTCATAGCCTGAGGCGCACTCATCACTCCATCCACATCACCTCCTGATGGAGGAAGCCTTGGGATGCTTTCCACGGGATGAGAAAAAGCCTCCTTGGGGTTTATGCAGGAAGCTATGCCTTGGCCATTGCCCGGCCAACTGATGACGACTGCATCACCCAGCACGGCCTGCCATTGGACCACCAGGCTCTCAGGAAGGGACAGCCCCCCTGGCCATACAACCCCAGCCACTGCGCTTTCATTGCCTGGCTGACTGCTGTGATCGTTGCGCCAGTTTTGGGAAGCCCAAGATGGAGTCTAAGGGGAACCTCCTTGGACCCCCAGCAGCACTGGGCACCCTCTCAAAACAGCTATGAAACTGTTCAGAAACGATCACTCTACTTCCTGGAGCTTGCATTCCATGTTGTTTTGTGTCCTATTCATCTGGTAGCAGCAGAAAACAAGCATTGCTCTCTCCTTCAATATGACGATCTTTTCAATAATCTAAAACAGACGCTACATCATATCACCCCATTAACCCTGCTTCTTTCTGTTTCCGAAAGGCTAAAACCTCCCCAGCTCCCTGGGTCTTTCCTCATCCAGGCGCTTACATGCGTTTACGGGGCAGACCCTTCACCACTTTTATGTCATCCTCCTTTGGCCACATGGCTCCAGTTTCTCAACATCCTTTTGATATGTGGGGGTGCCCAAGAAACTGGGACACAGTCATATCCAGTGTTTTGGGCTCTTCAGCTCCCCGAGTATCCCAGACCATGGGCCAAGATGGCTGCGTGAGCTTGCTTGTGGGAGCTGAAGTTGTCAAATCACCTGGGCCAGAGTTTGGGGAATCACGTGTGTAATTTTCATGGAGCATGGGTCAAAAAGACACTGCAGACAATAAGACAGTTTGAAGACTGCTTTGACTGCCCTAGTTCCTAGTACTAAGGAATCCTGTGGTATTGTAGTTGTCGTCATCCTCAACCAGAGCTCTGTGACAGAGGTGGCCAAATGTCTCACAGAGACTTACATTGTCCCCAGGATTCCCTAGCACTGCAGCCGCGTGCACGTTTAAAGCCGAGTCTCATCAACTGCAGTCTATTTCTGCAGTGTCATTTGGGACCCAGGTGGGGAGGACCCTTTAAACTGTGGTTGATTGACAGTTTGAACAGGCCAACTGCCTTCTTTTGATCACCATTCGTTCCCCACAAAAGGCCAGCAGGGAAACAGGGCCGAACGAATCACGGGTGTCTAGGGGAGAGGCTTTTTAACAGCGGTTTTACACATGGGCCAATTTCAAGCTGGAGGTGGAAAACCGGCCCCTTCCTTAAAAGCTGATCGAATTTAATTTATGCGGCGCAACATATACAATTCCCCCCCCCGACACAAACAATGGTTTCTGCTTCTATCCTGAGTTCAGTGGAGAAAAAAATGGCTCCCCAGCCCCGGTGCCGGTTTGTCCTGAAAGGGGAAAGGGCCAACCAGAAGCGAGCTCAGGGTGCAATATTCCAGCACAGCCTCATGGGAAAATTTTGTAAACCCGCTTGGTCTTCAGGAGAACCAGCGGAATTGGATATGTCCACACCATACGCCAAAACAGCACGCGAGGTTTCGCATGGCACAGCATACGGATCCCGTGAATCCCACTATTTTTGTGGACTCGCAAAACGAGAGCCGGCTGCCTTCAGTTCGGAACCCCGCAGTGAATACGCATTGGCCAAAGCGTATTCACGTTATATCGCATTGGTCAATACGTATTCTGAGCTCACAGGTTGTGGAACACAATGCGATATAAGCGAATGCGCATCGACCATGCGAAAACTGACCCTACTTCTGTGCCCTGTGTGGTAAGGCCCAGGGGATTGTGGGAATTGGGTTTGTTGGGACACCAAAGTGCTCTGACAAGTGTGTAACGAAATCTCTTTCTATTGTGGCAGGGCTTGGCCTTTTATTATCCACCACTGCCACCAAGTTATGTATAACGACACACACTCCTTCACCTTATGGCGTCTATGGGTTTCCTAATTCTACCCTGCTGCCAACCCATTATAATAATAATAATAATTTGTTTTATTTATATACGCTATTCCAAAGATTCAGCGGTGAACAGCAATTAAGCTAATTAGCAGTAAGCTAATTTGCCCCCAACAGTCTGGGTACTCATTTTTAGCTTCCTCCTCGGAAGGATGCAGCCTGAGTCGAGCTTGTGCCCTTTTGCTGTCTTGAACTCGCAACCTTGTGGTTTTGAGTGAATGGCTGCAGTACAGGGCATTTAACCACTGCACCACCAGGGTATGTTACCAAACCCCCTTTAATATGTGGCAGGTTCTTGGTATTATGAATATAGTCGTGGATATAATATATATGGCTGACAAGCTTTAGATAAACAAAATAGAACTTATGAACAAGGTTTAAACAGATTGACTTGAAACTAATGGTATTAAACAGTTGTTAGGTTCAGGCACGTGTTACTTGTTACATTTGTACTCTTATTTCGTTACTTGTATTTCTCTTTCCCCAATATTCTTACCCACCTAAGGACTTCTCTGTCCCTCTTTAGGTAATTCCTTTACTAACTCAGCCACCAAACCAAGCTATAATGTCTCTCAAGAAATAATGTAACCGAAACCCCTCTCTTATAGTCTTGGCTACCCTGAGTCTCTCTTTTCTAGACTCCCCAAAAACCTAATACCGGTCCCTCTTCTGGGACCAAAGCAGTTCTCCAGCTGACTATTCCCTCAGGACCGTCTGGAGCCCAGTCCTCTCTTGGACTCGACTGTTTCCCTCAGCCTCCTCCCTCAGGATTCCTAAACCAGCTGAAGTCCTAAAAACTGTCCCCGTTCCAACTGACTCCCAACTTGTTCAGCTCGGGATTTTTAAACAGTCTAACCACATTCTATTGGCTGGTCCTCTGCTGCCTTTTGGGATTCAGTTCGTCACACAGAGGAGGCTAAATGTCTCATAAAACCACAGTTCAGAGAATTCTATAGCACTGAGCCATGGTAGTTAAGTGGTTTCAAACTGGATTTTATTTCTGCCTTGTGCATGCAGTTTAAGATATGTTTGCCATGTAACCCCAACCAAGCAATTAAATTCCTTTTAGTTCAGTTGTGTTCCTGTTATTAACTTTCGTAGCTATCATTTGTGAATGCCATGAGTCCCACATTTCGGAAAAAAGAGAGGATGAGATAGGATATAAAAATACAGTACATAAAAACTATCGATAAGGACGCAAGCAAACACAAGACTTCACTTACTTGGAGTTGCAAATAAAACAACGCCACTATTCATATTACTTTAGGGCTTAATCTAGAAGCCCACAGACCAGACCCAAACCATAGCCAACCACCCATTTCTCCCTATTTTATTGTTTTAAAAGGAGAAATACTCAGGATGCCACACTTATTTTTTTTTTCTCACATCTATTAATTTTTCATGCTACGGCTTCTGAAGGTCATGGCTTATTATCTGAAGTTGTCAGCCTCAAGATTAACCAACACATAATAATAGCTGGTTGGGTGCATGGGAGCAGGGAAGACACAACCCCCAAAGCCCGTCGCCTCTCCCCCAAACTAGTCCACTCAAAAAATCTAAGCACAGGCCACTCTTATTTTCCCATTTTGAATTTGAGTGTTTTATACTTAGATGTCTGAGGTGGTCTTGGCCACCAAAAAGAAGCCATGGAACCCTTTAAGGGCTAACCATATATTTCAG
The DNA here is from genome assembly GCF_019175285.1 of Sceloporus undulatus. Lineage (NCBI taxonomy): Eukaryota > Metazoa > Chordata > Lepidosauria > Squamata > Phrynosomatidae > Sceloporus > Sceloporus undulatus. Next base: position 266,850,548 of record NC_056524.1, read on the forward strand.
CATAAAACTTTCATGGGACAACAGCTAGAACTACTTCTTCAGAGGGAGTCGGGCATCGGACGGGGAGATGCCGTTTACCAAACATTAAAAGACGACTGTGGGTTTTTAAAAAAAGCAAAATTGTATCAAATTAACTAAGATCTAATCAGGCCAATATCATAGTTGGATAAATATATTTATTGATGTATTTTAGATCTTAAGAACTTATTTAGTACTTCAGTTCTTATTTAATTATTTTCGGCCACCTTCTGACTGTTTTTAGGACTTAGTTCTTATAAAGCAATGTACACAACAAAATAAGATAAAATTGAGATCACCATACACAGATTCAACTGAGATTTTATACATTTTGAGGCATCACAACTCACAAAATAATGTTTGAGACATTAAATTCATTTGTTTTTCATATACACCTTATACTTATAACCTGACAGGGGGTCTTGGAGATGTCTCATCCACAGGGTCGCCATATGTTGGGGCTGAATCGAGGGCAGTTAGCCTGTACGCACACAACTTAGTATACAATGTTTTAAATAATTTTGCGCATGAAACAGATTTGATGTATACTGAACCATCAGAAAGCAAAGATGTCACAATCTCAGCCACCCATGAAAAAGTTTTGGATTTTGGAGCATTTTGGAATTCCAGATAAAACAGACTCAAACGGTAAGAGAAATAGGATAAAATTGTGTGAAATTGAAGTATGTGAAGAGGAATAGGAGAACATGCTAAATTTCTCAGGCTTATCAAAAATATCTTCAGCACAAAGTACTCTTTACAAGTCAAGCTGACCTCCATTAGGACTCAGTAGTGCAATGTGTGAAGTCACAATATGGCAAAAAGGACAGTTAAAAAAGAAGAAAACTGACAACATGCAGAGTACAGATAACTCAGATAACTGACAATTATACATCTATGGCAAGTAAAATCATGTGGATATTATGTATTGGATATGTTACTATCCCACCTTCCCACAGTTCCATAGCATTGAGCCATGACAGTTGAAACAGTGTCAGATTGGATTATTTCTGCAGTGCAGATGCAGCTTAAGTGAATGGAGTGGAACACAGTGCTTCCAAACAAACATGCATATTTAGAACGGGGTTGGACTGGAAGGCCCTTCTTGGGGTCCCTTCCATCTCTAGGATTCTATGATTCTAAGGGCCATCCATCCAGCCTCTGCTTTAAAATAGCCTGCTCAGACCCAGGGGCAGCAGGTTTTCTCATAGGAAGGGAGGATGGAGAGATGCAGCATGGCCCTTCTCTCACTCCTTGGAGTGCCTTGGGAGGGAATTCCTCTTTTTGCCCCTTCAGGGGTCTGAGTGCTTGTAGCAACAACGCAGTTTGGCCCCACTTTTAAGTGCTGAAGCCCTGTGGAAATCTTGGGATTTGTAGAAGGTTTTTTTGCAAGGCCTTCCGCCTTCTCCCTTAAAAAGCTCTGGGTGCCTCTCACCAAACTATAAATCCCAGGGTTCTGTAGGGTGGTGCTGGCCAGTTAAAGTGGTGTCACACCACATTATTTCTCTACAGCGTAGATCAATGTTTCCCAAACTTTGGGCTTCCAGATGTTTTGGGCTTCAGCTCCCAGGATCCCAGACCATTGGCCAAGATGGCTGAGGCTTGTGGGAGCTGAAGTGTCAAAACCTGGAGGGCCAGAGTTTGGGAATCAGTGTGTAGTTCATGGAGTCGTGGGTCCAAAAGACACTGCAGAAACAATACAGTTTGAGACCGCTTTGACTGCCCTAGTTCAGTACTAAGGAATCCTGGGAATTGTAGTTTGTCATGCTACCAGATCTGCGACAGAGAAGGCCAAAAGTCTCACAAAACTACAATTCCCAGGATTCCCTAGCACTGGGCCAGGGCAGTTAAAGTGGTCTCAAACTGGGTTATTTCTGCAGTGTCTTTTGGACCCAGGTGGGAGACCCTTTAAACTTGTTGGGGTTTCCTTTGGGGCTGGAGTGTTTGCCTTTTTTGGTTCCGAAACTCTTGGGGGACAAAACTGGGGCCCCTGAAATGTACAGCCGAAGACAATTACTTCTCCCAAGTCCTGCCTTTGTGTTGGTTTTGCATCTGGTTGAATGTAATACTGATCATCCAGATTAGTTCTCCTTAAGGATTTTTTTCTAAATGCCTTCTTGATTTTCCTTATTGGTTTAATGAACTCATGGTGTAACAGTGGTTCTTTTATATACTCCATGCATGTTCACTTAGAGAGGGAAATGCTAGTACACGTTACCAGTTTTGGGCCTGGGTCTGGTAAAGAATGCTTACATTATACAATGGCAAAGTCTTGAATTGGTTATTTCTTTCCCTCTGGGCCTTTTTATAGCTCCTGTCTGTCACTTGAAAGTCCAAAGGTAAAAATGTCAACTACATCTGAGCATTTTCTGTAAGTCGGCCATTCTCATTGCGTTGGCTCCTTTTAAAATACGATTTCTCCTCACTGGAGACACTGTCAAAATGTATGCATGCTAATGAATGCATATATATTTAGTAAATTCAATAAAAAATATTATTATTATTTTTAATTATTATTTAAAAAATTGTAGTTGCCTTGCAATACCATTCCATTGCTTTAAAACCAAAAGTTTGGACTGAAAATTAGTCACTTCCTTAAACAGTAACCAGTTTTCTCTGCTGTAGCAGGACTGAGCTGGCTGTGATCCCTGATCCTAACCAGTATTTCTGAGCCTTCTTCTTACACGACAAGCAGAGTTTCAGTAGCTGCAACTTTGTCTGGTAACGTTGGGGTTGGCCTTGTGTGCCTTTATTAAAACCACAGGAGCCTTGATTCCCGTTTGAATGGCAGCCTTGTGTTTGGAGATGAGGGAGTCACTACAGGCCAGCCATGATGCTATGTGCTGCTTTCGAGACCATCTTTCCACAGGAGTTTCTAATTCTTCCTGAGCAGGACTAGGCTGAAAAATGAGTTCCCGTTCCCTGCTGTCCCACCTCAGAGCCAGAACAATGTTTTCCCAGCAGGGCTGTGTTACATATTTTGCTGGGCACCTTTTCTGCTTATGGGTGTGTTTGTGTGACTTTATCCACTGAGAATGAGCTTTGGAGAGATTCCAAGCTCTTCTGCCTGGGAAGGGCTCCAGCAGCTGGTGAGGAAGTGTGCCCTCCACCCCTTGGTAGAGCAGACCTCCTTCCAAGCAAAGGCCCGGTCGTACTTGGGGAGAAAAAGGCGCAAGTGTTCAGCCGAGGGCTGGCTGGTCCTGGACTTGCGAGGAGGTGGTGGAGAATCATATGAGTGAGTAATCCCCAATGGTTCTCTGTCTCGGCAAGTATGACTTCCCTATGTCGGGCAAGGACCACAAGAATCATAGCATTGGAAGAGACCACAAGGGCCATCAAGTCCAACCCCCCGCCATGCAGGAACTCCAAATCAAAGCATGCCCAACATATGGCCATCCATTCTGTTTAAAGACCTCCAAGGAGGGAGACTCCACCACTCTCCGAGGGATTTGTTCCACTGTCGAACAGCCCTTACTGTCAGGAAGTTCCTCCTAATGTTGAGGTGGAATCTCTTTTCCTTGAGCTTGCATCCACTGTTCCTGGTTCTGTTCTCTGGAGCAGCAGAAAACATGTTTGCTTCCTCCTCAGTATGGCATCCCTTCAAAAATTTAAACAGGGCTATCATATCACCTCTTAACCTTCTCTTCTACAGGCTAAACATCCCCAGCTCCCGTAGTCGTTCCTCATAGGGCATGGTTTCCAGAACCTTCACGATTTTATCATAGAATCGTAGAGTTGGAAGAGACCACAAGGGCCATCCAGTCCAACCACCTGCCATGCAGGAACTCTCAATCAAAGCATCCCTGACAGATGGCCAGCCAGCCTCTGCCAGCCTCAGAATGCCTATTAGTGAAGTCATGGGGGCTGAGGGTGCTCCTTCTTCCCTATTTTTTCCTAGGGCACAGCAGTAGCAGCCGAAGGGGCTTCTGGATGCAACTCCATTGATGATGGCGGCCCTTGGGAATGCACTGGTACATATTCTGGTTGTGCATATGCACCCAAGAAAGAAGGAGCACACCGTGCCCCCAGAGAAAGGAGAGGAAACATCCTGTATCATGGGCTGATTTCGTCATGTTGCTATGAAACAGGCAGGAAAAACAGACCTGAAGGAGTTGCCACCAGAGGGAGAAACCCCCACCATCCCTCAGTCTTTTTCCTGCCTCACCTGCTCTGGCATGTAGCAAAATAAGTTCAAACCTCTCTGAATGGTGGTTGTTGCAACCAATCAAGAAGGGTTGTTCGATTTGGGCCCTACTGGAGTTCCACATAATGGTGGGTGCCAGCTTAAGGGTATGGGGAGCAGTTTGTGACTCCCAATAAGCAATAAATAAATAAATAAATGGGATCAACAAAATCTACCCCACAGTATAAACTCACTTGAGCCACAACCAATAGTGTTTGTATTTGGCCTTTACACCCACAAGTATGAACAGCTCAATTCCGATTCAAATTAACAAGTTAACATTAAAAGTGCATGTGAACCAGAGGACTGACCCAATCCAGATCACTGATGGCAAAAGCAGCATTTCTAATAACTTGGTTCAAGAAATGATTTCAGCATCTTGTTGTTACAATTCTAAGGGGCCATTCACATTACCATTTACCCCGGTTCTGAAATCGATTCTTGCACATGAAGTTCATATTCA
>NC_056524.1:266858211-266872396 GCF_019175285.1 Sceloporus undulatus
GCATATTTTTTCCTTTGGAATGACTGCTGCAATGAGAATGAATGGCAATGAGAAGGAATGGCCCCTTAGAATTCGAATGTAATGTTGCAACTTGGCAAATTGATACAGCTTTTGCTACTGGCTTCAGGGGTAGCCTATTTTTTCCTTTGGAAAGACTGCTGCAAAGCGAATGAATGTTAGAAATCGAATGTAATGCTTCTCTTTCCAATTAGGCAAATTTGCAAATTGATACAGCTTTTGCTACTGTCTCTAAGGAATTCAGGGGTAGCCTAGGGAAAGCCAAAAAAATGCATCCTTTTCTGGCATTCTGAGGTGAGGAATTAATGTTGTTGTTGTTGTTGTTGTTATTATTATTATTATTATTACCTGTGTATGAGACATTCTGGGGTGCCAAGGGAGTAAGATACAGGCTACAGAGATGGCACTAGCTTTCATTTTGGGGTTGAAAATGGGGCCAAGGGCAGATCATAATCTACAACACTGACCCAAATGCCCACAACACACACACACACACACACACACCAGAGGTTTTTAAATTTGACAAGTGGTGCCTGGTCCTTTAAAAAAAGGAGGGGCAGAAAGCACACTTCTGATGCCCCTATCAGTGCTGGAAACGTCACCTATGGCCATCGCGGAACTAACTTTGATTGACAGCCAGGCACCGTCACCTTAAACCCGAATTCTCCAAGAGGGCATTCGTGTTAAAATGCCCCTGATTGGTAGTCAGCACTTGCTTCTGGAGAGATTCGGGAGGGAGCCCCCCGCATTTAACCAGTTCGTTCCAGAGCAATGCCACCAGTGTGAATGAGGCCAAAGATGGAGTTGGTAAAATTGTGGCATGCCTTAGATGCCTTTTAACATGCTACAAGAAGATTGGGATATCTCTGTTGGGAGCAATTATTGATCACTCCATTTACAGTGCAGCTACTTCCTCTGCACTAGCAACAATCACACCCGTCTTAGATAAATGTTGGAGAGTGACATGGTCTTCATCTTCCACATTTGCACGCTACCACTGTTGGGTTGCCTTGAATCAAAAGATGCTTCCTTTGGAATACACATATCTTGTGGTTCTCACATAAGTGATATGCCTCAGTTCACCCACCCGTTGGTTGGGGGGCTTTGGTAAGTCCCATGATATAGGATGTTTCCACCTCCATAGCTGGAAAAGGAACATTGGTTGTTACCTGTGAGATATTTCAGCGATGTAGGTGGGGCAGTGGCTGCTATTGCTCAATAAAGGTGTTGCAGAAGGAGATGCTCGGTACTTCCTTCCACAATATACCAGATTGTATGTATGCTTGTGTAGTTGAGTGTTGGACCTATGCATGCCAACAACAAGATGATAGACTGTATGCTTGTTGGAAAGATTAACCCTGGAGGAAATGGGATTCAGCCACAGTCTTCAGTAAAATAGCTTTGGTTTATTATTGCATGGAAGGCCTGAGAGGAGAGAATTACAGACTCTAACAGAGAGTCAAGGAAATCCTGCAGTGAAAAAATTGCAAGAAAGAATTCAGGGTGAGGGTGGATTTTAGTCCTGTTCAAATGCAAGGTTGGCCACGTGGACGAGCTCTTGCTGGGCAGCTGCTGAGTGGGCTCTTTGGGCTCTTCTTGTGGAGGGATGCCGTGCATGCTTTCTGTTAAAAAGCAAAAAAAAGATTATCCACATCAAAAGGGCTGGCTGAAGCCCCTTGTCTTTGGCTTTTTCCTCCCTCCCTCCAAGCTGCATGTGCTCCTGGTTGATCCTCTCCTCTTTCCCCAAGGGGATACCTATCTTTCCTCTCCTCACCTTCTGCTTCCCTAGGGGGCAATTTTTTGCTCTTGAGACCTTTTGAAAGTTGCATAGGTGGCCAAAAATAATCCCCTAATCAAACTGGAAGCAGATCAGAAAGGCATGTATGTGTTCAATTTGCTTTTCCTTGAGATCCCTAAGAACCCCCCACCCCAACATACAAAATTCAATTTTTGTTTGCTACAACTTCCCCCGAACACCTACTAAGGGCGATGTTTTGCCCAGTAAAGACCTTTTCCCATTTCCTTTTCACTTCTTGTTTTTTTACAAATTTAGTAGGTGTTCCTTCAATTGATCTTCGCAGATTTTATAAAATTCATTTATATATCCGTCTGGGCCTGGGGATTTATCCTGCTTACTATTATGAATAGCTTGTGAAAGTTCTTGCAAGGAAATTGGATTGTTAAGTCTCTCCCTTTGTTCCTCTGTGATTTGCTTTATTTTAGTTCTTTCCAGGTAATTTGCTATTTTCACATCATCAACATTTGGGTTTTTATACAGCTCCTTATAATAATCAAAAAAGATATCTCTGATTTTTTTCTGGTTTGTAATTAAGTTACCCTCCACTTTTAATCCTGTAATTGAGCATTTAGCTTTTTCTTTCCTCAGTTGAGTTGCTAATATTTTACCTGATTTGTTAGCCGATTCAAAATATTTCTGCTTCACATATTTCAATTTTTTCACCATTTCCTCTACCAAATAATTTCTCACTTGATTTTGTAGCATTTTTATCTTCTATTGTATTTTCAAATTTTTGGGGTCCTTCCTTAACCTTTCTTCCCATTCTTTTATTTCCTCATTCGTTTTGGCCAAATTTTCATCTCTTCTTTTTTTTACAAAAGGCATCTCTGGTGCCTAAAAAGACCCCAAAGGATCCCCAAATGGCAAAATGACCCCTATGCCTCTTCTCGGCATTTGGGGGCATTCTGGGGCAAGAGAAGTTTTTTGAGAAAAAGTTTTGGCTGTTTGGGATCTGACTCCCAGAATTGGAATTTTCCCACTACTATTTTAGGGCAACAAAAGCAAAGTGCTATAACAGTAATTAAAACAAGGAGGACTACAGAAAGGACATTTGGCCCTCTTCCTCCTGTGAGAACCTTGTAAAATTTCCACCCCTTTCCTCCACTTGCTCTGAAGGCAGTCGTCTCCTTTGCTCTGAGCCCCTCCAATCCTACCTGCAAGGCTGTTCACCTGGGCAGAGGAGGCTCACCTGGACACACAGGAGCAATGTGCTACAGCAATAATTAAAACAAGGAGGACTACAACGACTGCGACTCCGGTGGTGATGTAGATGACAGTCCGGGAATTATCTTCTGGGAGATTTTCTAAAGCAAGAAAGACAAGGAGGAAGGAATGTTTAAATATTTGAAAGGATGTAATATTGAGCAAGCTTGTTTTCTGCTGCTCCAGAGAATAGGACATGGAACAATGGATGCTAGAGGAAAAGAGATTCCACCTCAACATGAGGAAGGACTTCCTGACAGTAAATGCTGTTCAACAGTGAAAAATACTGCCTGAAAGGATGGTGGAGTCTCCTTCTTTGGAGGTTTTTAACAGAGGCTAAATGGTCATCTGTCACAAGGAGGGCTTTGATGGTGTCTTACTGCATGGCAGAATGAGGTTGGATTGGATGGCCTTTGATGTGTCTTCCAACTCTATAATTTTATTCTAATCTATTCTACTCCATGGTGATAAACCTTCCAAGCAAAATAGTATATAGCTCTTGACAGATCACCCCTGAGATACCATAGTTCTTCACAGCAAAATGGTTCTCTGCCCCAAATATACCAGAGTCTGCTTCTCTTGGAGCCAAGAATCCTGGAACTCTTGGAATAAGCTGTTTATTTCCACTAGTATAAGAGCTCTTTTGACAGTGGAATAGAATCCCCATACTGAGGGCAGAGCAAGCTTTTCCCCTGCTGCTCCATAGACTAGGACACAGAGCAATGGATTCAAGCTACAAAAAAAGAGATTCCAGTCAAAATCAGGAAGACTCTCCTAAGCATTAGGAAGAATCTCCTAGTGATAAGAGCTGTTTGATAGTGGAAAGCACTGCATCGGAGGGTGGTGGAGTCTCCTCCTTTGGAGATGTTTGAGCAAAGGCTGGATGGCCATCTGTCACAGGGAGTCCTTTCATTGTGTATTCCAGCATGACAGAATGGGGTTGGACTGGATGACCTTTGGGGTCCCTTCCAACTCTGTGATTCTATAATCAGAAGGAGCCTTGGGCACTGGCAGGGTTCAGAAGCTTTTCAAGTTAATGCAGCAGTTTCCCCCCCTCTATCCCACCAGTTGTACAGTGCCAGGATTCATCAGGAGGCTGCTATAGTACAACCACTGCTTAATATGTAGGCCTGACAAGATGTCTCGAGAGGTGTGTTGTCTTCCAGGTGCAAAGATCCGTGATGTGACAGAGAGGCTGACAAGACTGGTCAAGCCTACTGACCAATACCCCTTCCTTTTGGTCCACGTGGGAACTAATGATACTGCAAGACACAGCATTCAGAACATCAAAAGGGATTACGAGGCGCTTGGTAGGAAGCTGAAAGGAATGGATGTACAGGTTGTCATCTCGTCTCTTCTGCCAGTTGAAGGGCATGGTCCAGGAAGGGAGAGGAAAATCGCGGATGTGAACAACTGGCTTCGCAGATGGTGCCGCCGAGAAGGATTTGGATTCTTCGATCATGGGCTGTGGTTTCATGAGGAGGGACTTCTTGCAACAGATGGGATGCATCTCACGCCAGTTGGAAGAAATGTTTTTGCCAACAGTCTCAAGAACTTGATCAGGAGAGCTTTAAACTGAGTTCCGAGGGGAAGGGAGACAATATTAAGGAAGGTGAAAGGGATGGCGAAAATAGTCAAACTGACATAGAGGAGACAAGGCAAACAGTGCAAGGACCCAACAGTGGGAGGCAAAAAAACTTGCACAGGCAGCAAGTAAAAGGGAACCATGGTCTGCGATGTCTCTACACTAATGCACAGAGCATGGGAAATAAGCAAGATGAACTCGAACTCCTAGTATAACAAAGCAAATATGATATAATAGGCATCACTGAAACCTGGTGGGATGAGTCTCATGATTGGAATGTGGAAATAGAGGGGTATAACCTTATTAAGAGAAATAGGCCAAATAAGAAAGGAGGAGGAATAGCACTATATGTCAGAGATATTTACACCAGTGAAGAGATCCAGGACACCAATCATGGAAGCCAGGTGGAGAGCATCTGGATAAGAATCAAAGGGGAGGGAAACAACAAGGATGTTACGGTGGGAGTCTACTACAGACCCCCAAGTCAGATGGAGGAATTGGATGATATCTTTCTAGAACAGATGACCACACAGTCAGAAAAGAGAGATGTAGTAGTGATGGGCGACTTCAACTATCCTGATATTTGCTGGAAGTCAAACTCAGCAAAATCCTCAAGGCCTAGCAAATTCCTCACTTGCCTGGAAGACAATTTCATGGTCCAAAAGGTGGAAGAGGCAACAAGGGGGTCAGCTATTTTAGATCTGATCCTAACCAACAAGGATGACTTGGTTAATGGGGTGCAAGTGGTGGGATCATTAGGTGGAAGTGACCATGTTCTCCTGGAGTTTGTAATGCAGTGGAAAGGAGAAGCCAGGCATAGTCAGACACGCATCCTAGACTTTAGGAGAGCGGATTTCAGTAAACTTAGAGAAGTATTGAGAGCGATTCCATGGTCAGAAATACTAAAAAATAAAGGAATTCAGGACGGATGGGAGTTTCTCAAAAGAGAGAAACTGAAGGCACAATTTCAAACAGTTCCAGTGAGAAAGAAAAACGGGAGGTGTCTCAAGAAACCAGGATGGATGACTAAGGAACTTTCAACCGAGCTAAGTTTGAAACGGAAGATGTATAAGAAATGGAAAAAGGGGGAAATCACAAAAAAGGAATTCAAAGAAATAGCAGGCATGTGTAGGGGTAAAGTCAGAAAAGTTAAAGCGCAGAACGATCTCAGGCTTGCTAGAGAGGTTAAGAACAATAAAAAGAGCTTTTTTGGATATGTCTGCAGCAAAAGGAAGAAGAAGGAAACGGTAGGGCCACTGCGTGGAGAAGATGGCAAAATGCTAACAGAAGACAGAGAAAAGGCAGAATTGCTAAACACCTTCTTTGCCTCAGTCTTCTCAGAAAAGGCAAAGGGTGCTCAACCTGAGGATAATGGAGCAGAGGACAGGATAGGGGAATTTCAGCACAGAATAAGTAAAGAGATAGTAGAGGAACACCTTATTAATCTAAATGAATTTAAGTCTCCGGGACCAGATGAACTCCATCCAAGGGTATTAAAAGAACTGGCAAATGTAATATCGGAGCCATTGGCAATAATCTTTGAAAACTCCTGGAAAACTGGAGAGATCCCAGCCGACTGGAGGAGGGCAAACGTTGTCCCCATCTTCAAAAAGGGGAAAAAAGAGGATCCCAACAATTATCGTCCAGTTAGTCTGACATCAGTACTAGGAAAGATTCTGGAGCAGATCATTAAACAGAGAGTCTGTGAACATCTAGAAGGCAATGCCATAATCACAAAAAGTCAACATGGGTTTCAGAGAAACAAGTCATGCCAGACAAACCTAATCTCTTTCTTTGATAAAATTACCAGCTTGGTAGATGAAGGGAATGCTGTGGATATAGTATATCTTGATTTCAGTAAGGCCTTTGACAAAGTTTCCCATGACATTCTTGCAAACAAGCTGGTAAAATGTGGGCTAGACAAAGGAACTGTTACATGGATCTGTAATTGGTTGACCGGCCGAACCCAAAGGGTGCTCAACAATGGCTCCTTTTCATCCTGGAGAGAAGTGACCAGTGGGGTCCCACAGGGCTCTGTCCTGGGCCCAGTGCTATTCAACATCTTTATCAATGACCTGGATGACAGAATTGGGAGCATACTTATCAAATTTGCAGATGACACCAAATTAGGGGGAATAGCTAATACCCCAGAGGACAGGATCAAGATTCAAAATGACCTGAATAGACTAGAAAGCTGGGCCAAAGCTAACAAAATGAAATTCAACACAGAGAAATGTAAGGTATTGCACTTAGGGCGGAAAAATAAAATGCACAGATATAGGATGGGTGACACCTGGCTGAATGAAACTATGTGTGAAAGGGATCTAGGAGTCCAAGTAGACCACAAGTTGAACATGAGTGAACAGTGTGATGCGGCAGCTAAAAAGGCCAATGCTATTTTAGGCTGCATCAATAGAAGTATAGTGCCTAGATCAAGAGAAGTAATAGTGCCACTGTATTCTGCTCTGGTCAGGCCCCACCTAGAATATTGTGTCCAGTTCTGGGCACCACAATTCAGAAAGGACATTGAGAAACTGGAGCGTGTCCAAAGGAGGGCGACAAAAATGGTGAAGGGTCTGGAAACCATGCCCTATGAGGAACGACTTAGGGAGCTGGGGATGTTTAGCCTGGAGAAAAGAAGGTTAAGAGGTGATATGATCGCCCTGTTTAAATATTTTCTGCTGCTCCAGAGAACAGGACCCGGAACAATGGATGCAAGCTACAGGAAAAGAGATTCCACCTGAACATTAGGAGGAACCTCCTGACAGTAAGGGCTGTTCGACAATGGAATGCACTCCCTCGGAGGGTGATAGAGTCTCCTTCCTTGGAGGTCTTTAAACAGAGGCTGGATGGTCATCTGTCAGGGATGCTTTGATTTGGATTTCCTGCATGGCAGGGGGTTGGACTGGATGACCCTAGTGATCTCTTCCAACTCTATGATTCTATGATTCTAATATATGGGTTCAATTTGCACTTTGCAAGTACCTTCTAGGATCTCACACACTGTACGGTTGTTCTTATACCTAACATGAGTTTTTAACTTGTATTTCTCTTTAGTTTGTAACCCACCTTGAATCTCAGTTTTAGGAAGAGGTGGACATAAATAAAGAGAGAGGTAGGCAAACCTATGTGGGATTGACAGATGGTCACCATGCAAGTGTCCATGCAGCTCATAAACAGAAGCTCTGCTATTGCTAAAGGCTGCCCAAGGCTGCCTTCTCTTCTCTCAGAGGCCTGGAGGAACCAGAGCTCTCTGACAGATCAGGCAGACTACAATCCCAGAATTCCACCAGATACAGCCATGACTGTTAAAGTGGTGTCAAACTGCTTTATTTCTGCAGTGCAGCTCCATATGAAGGCTTCTGTGTTTGTGGGTGCTCACCTTCAATCTCACAGTAGGTTCCATGATAGGCCTCAGAACATTTGCAATAAAAACTACTCAGGCCAGTGTCCTCTATGCAAACTCCACCATTCAAACAAGGATTTGACAGGCAGTGTCCAGCTAGAGAGGAAAAGAGAGAATGATGGCAGGGGTTCAAAAAAGCAGTTGCTTTACAAAGGGATTTACAAAGAAGAGATAGCTACCTTGAGTCCCTATACCAGGAAAAAGGTGGGAAAGAAAGAAAGAAATGCTGGACTACTCCTTCACAGCAGCAACATCTGTGTCCCATGGCCAAGAAACCTGCCCACCTTCTGCACATTAACAGTTATGGCACTCTGCCCAGGATGGGCAGATCTTCTACTACCACCTTTGAGGAGGAAGATGAAGACCCACTTCCTTTCCAGGAGTACAAATCCTTTGCAACAGCTGAGGAAACCACTCACCAGTGTAGCAGCCACGGGTAAAGTTGGAAACTGTGCACATTTCACCATAGGTACATGTGGCCCTGGAGCAAGAGATGCTGGAGCTGTTGGTGCACACACAAATTTGGCTGCAGTCATCGGTCATGAAGCTTTCCCCAACCTGGAGAAAAGATAAAATTTCCTTGGGGGAATTCTTTCAGGTATATTTGCTCTAAGGCACCCCAAAATGCTAGAAGACCCTGCTCAGCTCTAAATCGATCAACTGTTTGTAAATATTGCAAAAATGGAAGATTCTGCCCTGCTCCATCCCTCTCAAGGTGTGCTGAAATAAACCTTGGAGAACATGCCTGAAGCCAGAGCTTACAGTAAGGAGCCCTGGAGGTGCAGTGGTTAAATGCCTGTACTGCAGCCACTCACTCACAAACCATAAGGTCGCGAGTTCAATCCCAGCCAGGAGGCTCAAGTTTGACTCAGGCTTGCATTCTTCCAAGGTCGCTAAAATGAAAACCCAGATTGTTGGGGACAATTAGTTTACACTTTGTAAAACTCTTAGGGAATACTTAAGTTCACTGATAAGCGGTATAGAAATGTATTTGCTATTGCTCCTACTTTTTAGGATCATGGTTCCCAAAATCACCAGCTAGAATGGATTTTGGGAGCTATGGTCAAAAAAATAACTTTTCTGAACTCTCTGTGAGTCTAATGCAAGGAGGGGGCAGGAAGAATCTCCCTCAAAGTTCAGATTTCCATTATTAAACCAGCCAATATGTTTTCCCAATATTTGAAGAAGGTACTCCCAGAAATCGTGAGAGATGTCTACTTGTCCTGTTACGTGCTTTTCCTCACCAAACGTCTTGCATTTCTGTATGTTGTGTTTTGTGATTTATCACTGGAAAGTGAACACAGGCTTAAACTGAGTGTTGGAAGGAAAATACCTAATCTAATTCAACCCACAGACAGGCACTAAAAGCCTTATCACATTAAAAACAAACCCAGCAGGCAAATGGAGAGAAGCATGTTTCTCTTTCTGTCTCTGCATGACGTCAAAGCACTTTAATTTTCTAGTAGTAAAAGCATGGGAGAGGGTGGTAAAAATGTCCCTTTTGACAAACATATTTTTCCAGCCTAGCAAAATGGACACATTTGACACTTTTGCAACCCCCTCCTATGCTTTTATGACTGGAAGAGAAGGAAAGTGCTCTGACATCATGCAGAGACTGAAAGAGAAATGCATTTCTCTCTGCTTGCCTGCCATGTTTGTTTTTAATGCGATAACTCTCTAAGATAACTCTGGGTGTGAGCACCTTATACCTAGATCTGTAGGCTCCTAAACTCCCCAGGCCTTATTGCATTATTATCTTTATTATTATCATTATTATTAGTTGCATTAGTCGTGACTGCGCCAAGGCAGGGGAGAGGCACCCTTGCCAGCCATCGGCAGAGAATGACTGAGGTGTCTTCTCTCTGCTCTGGTGCTGTATTGTAGGGGAAGGAGGAGGTTATGGATGTGGGGAATGTTTTGGGTGGGGAGGCAGAGGGTAATCTCCCTGGCTCGGGCGGGGCTCCTATTGGAGTAGTGTGGGGCAGGGGGAGGTATAGCGGTAGGAGAGTGGATCAGCGTTCCAGGGGAAGGCGAGATCGATGCTTAATATCTATCTCCCCTTCCCATCCCTCTCCTAACCAAAAACATCTGAGGGTCACTCCAACCATACCACAAACCCTGTCTCTGCTCCTGTGCAATGCCAGGTCCATCAAAAATAAGACCCACATTATCCACGGCTTGCTCGAGGACAACAACTGTGACCTGGCTTGCATTACTGAGACCTGGTTAGGGCCTGAAGGGGAAGCTGTGTGGGCTCAGGCCCTACCTGCTGGGTACTCAGTGAAGGACCGGACCAGGTTAGGTGGGCGGGGGGGTGTTGCCTTGGTGCATAAGAACACCTTGTCTCTGACCAGAAACCATGTCCGTCAAACCTCCTATATCGAGTGTATTTACTTGACCCTGAAGGCCAGGGACAGTCTAGGGATTCTGTTGGTCTATCGGCCACCCCGTGCGCTAACAGATTCCCTTAACGAGCTGACACGGTCTCGGAGCTGATGCTGGAGTCCCCCAGGCTTTTGGTCCTGGGGGACTTCAACATCTCCCTCGTGGCCAACTATATTCCATCCGGTGCGGCTCGGGAATTCATGGATACCATGACATCCATGGGCCTGTCACAACTGGTCCTGGGGCCTACGCATTCTGCGGGTAATACACTTGATATGGTCTTTTGTTCAGACATGGAAATTCCGTGGGCGGAAATATCTAATATTTCCCCCCTGTCATGGACGGATCATTTTCTGGTAGAGGCAAAAATCAAGGCATCTACCCAGATCCCTCCCGGGGGTGGCGAACCTATTCGAATGGTCCACCCTCGAAGGCTGATGGAACCCAGAAGGTTCCAGGAAGCCCTAGAGGGGTATATGGTTGGAATGACGGCGATTCTGTTGATGCCCTGACTAACATCTGGGACATTGATCTCTCCAGGGCTATACACAGTATCGCTCCCAAGCGTCCTCTCAGGCCTGCTTCCAAAAAGAAGCCTTGGTACACGGAAGGTCTCCGGGCAAGGAAGCGGGTGCTGCGACGGCTAGAGCGTGTCTGGCGGAAACACCAGCGCTTATCTGACAAGGCTCTCCTAGACCGTCTTTTCAACGACTATGGAGAGGCGATAGATGCGGCAAAGGAATCGTTCTTTGGCGCACGTATCACGTCCGCGGAGTCGCGTCCAGCAGAGTTGTTCAGGGTGGTGAGGGAACTAACTCAGCTCCCTCCTGCCCCGAACCCGATCCTTGAACCAACTAAGGCCTGCTGTGACCAATTTAACAACTTCTTAGCGGATAAAACCTCTCGGATAAGGGAAGGTCTCGATGCCAGTGTTAGAGCAGAAACCAGAACAGAGGTGTCCAGAGCCTCCGTGGTCTCGGTTATACTGGATCATTTTGAGTCGGTGAGTACCGAGGATGTGGACAAGATCCTTAGAAGTGTTAGGAAGACAACCTGCTCCCTCGATCCCTGTCCCTCATGGCTAGCGGCTCAGGGGGGACCGGTAGTAATTCAAATGTTACACCGGATTATTAATACATCTTTGAGGGATGGGCAATTTCCATCGAGCTTAAAATTGGCCACAGTAAAACCTCTGCTCAAAAAGCCATCCCTTGACCCTCTGATGCATAACAATTATTGGCCAGTTTCGCTATTGCCATTTTTAGGGAAGGTGATCGAGAGGGCAGTTGCAATCCAGCTTCAATCGATCTTGGATGAAACGGATTATCTAGACCCATTTCAAACCGGCTTTCGGGCGGGTTACGGGGTTTAGACTGCTATGGTCGCCTTGGTCAATGATCTCCGTCTGGGCATGGACAGGGGGAGCGTGTCCCTGTTAGTGCTCTTAGACATCTCAGCGGCTTTCGATACCATTGACCATGGTATCCTTCTGGAGCGCCTGGCAGAGTTGGGAATCGGGGGCACTGCGCTCAAGTGGTTCCGATCCTACCTCTCTGGGAGGTTCCAGATGGTGCAGCTGGGGGACATGTGCTCCGACAGGAGGGCCCTTACATCTGGGGTCCCTCAAGGAGCCATTCTGTCTCCCGTGCTTTTCAACATTTACATGAAACCGCTGGGAGAGATCATCCGGAGACATGGGGCGCGGGTTTATCAGTACGCTGATGACACCCAAATAGTCTTCTCTATGTCTCCGACTGATGTAGTGACCGGGGATGGCATCTCTCCTCTCGTGGCCTGTCTGGAGTCGGTAATGGGCTGGATGAGGGAAAACAGACTCAGCTTGAATCCAGAGAAAACGGAAGTACTTGTGATAGCTTCCCCCGGTCCGGGAATGGCGGTGGTTCCACCTGTCCTAAACGGGATCACGCTTCCTGTGAAGGACTCGATACGCAGTTTGGGGGTGCTTCTTGACTCGTCGCTTCACCTTACATCTCAGGTAAGTGCGACGGTCAGGAGCACCTGTTATCAGCTTCGGCTGATACGCCAACTGCGTCCCTACCTGGGCCGGGCTGACCTAGAAACGGTGGTACATGCTCTGGTAACCTCTCGCTTGGACTTCTGCAATGCGCTCTACATGGGTCAACCCTTGCACCATACCCGGAAGCTACAATTAGTACAGAACATGGCAGCAAGGCTGGTTACTAATACACCTAGAACCAGCCATATAACACCAGTCTTAAAAGACCTCCATTGACTGCCTATTCGCTTCCGGGCGCAATACAAGGTGTTGGTTGTTACCTATAAAGCCCTAAATGGCTTGGGCCCAGGGTACTTAGAGGACCGCCTCTCCCCGTACAACCCGCCCCGCACACTCAGATCAACTGGGCAGCAATTGTTAAGGGTTCCAGAGGCCAGATTAGTTGCCACCACTAAGAGGGCCTTCTCCATCTCGGCCCCCAGCCTCTGGAACGGGCTGCCCTTTGAGCTCCGCTCAGCTACCTCCCTTACCCAGTTTAGGAAGGGGTTAAAAACATTCTTGTTTGAGCAAGCTTACCCCTGACCTCCTGACCCCTAAAGTATTCTCTCCTTGCCCCCTTCGTCAGCATGTCAAGCTGGCACGAATTGTGGTGCTTATTGTTTTATTGTAAAAGGTTTTTAATGCTATGTTTTGATGTTTTTATATTGCTGTATTGTTGTATGTATGTTGGAAACCGCCTTGGTCTTATAAAGGTGGTATATAAATAAACTTTTACTTACTTACTTACTTACTTATTAAGCATTATTCCTCCCTCCATATGGCATCATTCTCTTTCGTTCTCATGGGAGAGGGTCGTAAAAGTGTCTCATTGGCCAAGTGGAAATAATCTGTTAGGTAAAATGATGCTTTTACAATGCTCTCCCACACTTTTATAACCTGAAGAGAATAAGAGTCATGCAGAGGGAGAAAAAACACACCTGTGGTCTTTTCATTTGTCTGCTGGGTTTGTTTAATAACATGATAAGGCTCTTAATGGATTTTTAGGATGTTTCTATATTTTAAACAAGCCCAAAGGAAATGATGGGAAGAAAATCTTAACTCAAAAGCAAAGTGCATTTGGAGCTTCTCACATGAATAGCAAGACCTACGGAAGCTGGCATTCTGGAGGGCCAGACCATGGCTGCTGCGTGTGAAGAAGGACAGACTATCATCCTGCTATACCTGATAATATCTGCCCAGGAAGGAGCAACCACATTCCCGGAAGGGCACACAGTCGAACCCGCTGAGGACGTATCCAGAGAGGCACTCGCAGCCTTCCAGGCAGGGAGCACTGCACTCTCCTGGGGCAGCTAGATCCGAACATGAAGCTGGGCAGGCGGACATGCAGGTGCTGTATTTACTGTTTGGGGGACACTGTGGAGCTGGAGGAAGAGAATGACACAACCACTGAGCACACAAAGGGCAGTAGAGGGCTCTCCCTGCCTCCACCTCTCCGGGACAGACTTGAGGGTTCCTGGATAATGGAGATTTGGCCCCAAACCTATAGCTCAAAGAGGGAGGAATGTGGCCCAATGGCTGCATGTGCCCTGTTTTTCTGGCCCTATGGAGATCTAAGAGCCAGTGGTGTCACTAGGGGGGTGCAGACTGCACCAGGTGACCCTCTTAACGGGGGGGGGGGGGGGGGGGCACTTCTTTTCACAAACCCCTGTTTTTTTGGAAAAAAATAGGGGCTTTTTGCTGTATCTTTTTATAACACTCTAAGAGGCGGTGGGAGTGAAGTAAACCTCAGAGGGAGAAGAAAGGAGTGCCCCA
>NC_056524.1:266872496-266878161 GCF_019175285.1 Sceloporus undulatus
GGGGGGGGGGGGGGGGTTGGCATCATTTCTACTCAAACACCTGTATTTTGGCAGAAACATAGTGGCATTTGCCTGTATCTCTTTATAACACTCTAAGAGACGGTGGGAGTGAAGTAAACCTCAGAGGGAGAAGAAAGGAGTGCCCCAGAATTTTTAAATATTAAAATTTAAAATTTCTAAATTTAATTTTTAAAAAATTTTAATTAAAAAAAATCTTTTAAAATTTTCTTTAAAAACACTACATTTTAACCAAATCTTCACTATGTCTATGTAAATACATTTAGGTTATGCATATGATATTGTAATTTGAAGGTACAATTTTAATTTGGCTAGTTGTTTATGTAACAACTATTAGCATGACATTCAGTGGCATATGGAAATTGTGATTTACGAGTAACATTAGTGGAAAAAAGCATTACTAAGGATTCTGTATGGTGAGAAATGGGAGGAGGAGGTCAATGAGTGGGGTGACACCAACCCTAGGGACGCTACTGCCAAGAGCCCCCTCCCAACCTTAAAAAACACATGAAATTTCCCATGCTGGTTTTTGAGTGAAATTTGCAAAAAAATATCCCCAGGTATCTCCAAACTGCTTTCAAATGTGGTAGCTCAACTCATTCCCCCAAAGCTCAAAACACCCCCCCCCATGGAAGAAATGGACCAGAGGGCCAGTGCACAATGCTGACCAAGAATGGCATCACACCTCTTCTGGTATGCTTGAGACATAGGGTTGGGCCACAAGGTAAACATATTGTTCCCTGCCCCTTACTCAAACGTTCACCCCTGCTAGAGCTAAAGTAGAGGAAACCCATGGAATCAATGGGATTTACATAAATATTGACTCACTCTTCAACAGCAGAGTCGGTGAGTCTACTATAACAGGAACCCACCCCTAGGATTTGAGCCAAGAGGCAGGCACTGGAGCATGGCCAAGGGTCTAGAATGGTCAGAATGGGTCTAAGCAGAGGCCAGCCAGGAGAGGCCTGCAGGCCAGGATTGGGGCCCAGAGGAGGGTTTTTTGCTGCCCCCTGCACCCGTCCTAAGGGAAGGAAGGCAGCTGTTGGAGGCAAGATGTGTCCCTTGCAGAAGGAATGGATTCCCATGACACTCTTCTCACCGCATGCTGCCTTCTCCCTCCAGCTGCCCATGGTGATTCCTTCCACCTGGCAGGCCAGAGCATACTGCTCCAGGATGGGGCACAGCCTGGTGGTTCTGTTGGCTTCCATGCACATGTCAAAAAGGCAGACCCTGCAGAGAGGATGAGCAGGAAAATAGTTAGGCCATGGAAGAAGACACCCACGCTCCATATTTGAGAACAGCCCCTCCTCTGAAGTGGATGCTGAGCATGGGACTGGCAGTGCAGGGAGAGGCAAGAAAATGAGGAGCCGGGGGAGGAAAGTTGGGTGGACATGCCAAGAAGCTGATGGCAGTTAGAATCATAGACCCATGGGACTGGGAAGGCCCAGTGTGAAATGCCCAATTATGCTTACTGTACAACTGTTACCACACCCTGCATTATTTTGGGGTACAAATATTTTGTTATATTTTAATATAATAGCAGTTACAGAGAGGCCATAAGCATGAACCTGGAAAGGTCAGATGACCTTTAAGTGAACTTCTGATGACTGGAGACACAGGCCTGAGGGCATGTGGAAAGGATCCCTGCAACTTTGTGGTGTGAATATTGCTGCTTCCCCACCCCCTGGCATGTGCATTTTTTCTTGAAGAGCACAAACATTTGTTAGTCTAAAGCATTATGCCAATCTTTTTGTTAGCTCCCACTGTAGTTTCCCACACTTGATTCTATCCCAAACTCCCTGGGGTTGCCTTGATCTTATTCCTGCTCTAGTAAATCAGTGTCATTCCCATCAACTAAAAATATTCATTTTGTAACTCTGAGGTTAAAACCATCAACTAGGTGTGTATCCCATTGTTTTTGGGATTCCTAGAAAATCAACACAAACTACTATTGGATTCTAGCTGAAACTCCTCAGATTGCTAGCCAAATTCAGTCCCAGGTTGTGATCTAAGTCCTATCCACTCTGCATCCATTTCCAAGACTGGAGCCTGGCTTCTGGACTGGTAATCATCGTCCATTGCAATCCTTTAATTTGCTATCCAATACCATCTTTTTATATATCTTCCTGTGGGTGTTAAGTGCTTTGTGTGACTATTGACATCCCTGTTGTTGTTCAAATAATAAAGGTGAATTGTACTTAGTACTCTGGAGTTCTAATTTTTTGAAACCAGTAAACATAGGGCTGAGAAATCCTGGCTAGTGTTGCCCTGGTCCTCTCGCTGCTTCCTACTGAACTAAGTTAATTTCCCCATTGAATTCAATTTGTGGGTGCCCTCTTGGGTTCTTCTGCAATTTAAATAAGACAGTAATGCATAGTGGCACTACAAGCCTCACTTCACTTTCATAAACTTCAGCTGAATACGTTTGTTAGAGATTTACCAAGTTAGTAAGTTCCCACTTTTGTAAGGGCACTCACACACATGTAAGGCATCGACAGGATGCCAGCCATTATAAATTTTATTCTGCTTCTCCAGAAAGTGAAAGTATAGCATTAAAAGTGACATCAGTCTGTGAGTAATAATAAACAAATAGCAAACCAGAGCAAAGGATGAAAATAGCACAGCAGCTAATGAATGAACCTTGATTAAACCTCTTAACTCCAAAAGCAGCAGCAATGAAAACATGAATATATGGGGATAAATGTTTGGGCCAGGAGAACAGATTCACTCTGATTCTGGTGTTCTGTTTTTGTTGGTCTTTTCTTCTCAGCTCATAAATGTGCCAACAACACACCCCTACATTTCCATTTTCTCACCTCTCAGCACAAAACCCACCCTCTGACCCCAGTGAACCTAGGCAACTTCTGGGAACATGAGAAACAGGGTCTTACGTTAGGAAGGAGCTTGGAGTGATATGGTCAAAACAGGTTTGGAAGGGTCCGTTTGGATCAGCCAGGATTCCACAGTTGGAGCTGCTGTTGACCTGGCTGAGCTGGTCAGGGGTGCAGTGGAGAGTGAATCCTGTGTCTAGCTCCACACTGTCCAGCTCTTCTTCTGAAATGATCTCTCGCCTGGAATAGAGAAGATATTGATATTGTCAAGGAGCACCATCAGGTATGCTGAAGAGGAATTCCCCTGGTCTGTCTGGGAAGGAGGAGAACTTTGCTTTCTTCAGGAAAATGCTTCCTGTTGTGGTTTCCTTCTTCTTCTTCTTCTTCTTCTTCTTCTTCTTCTTCTTCTTCTTCTTCTTCGGAAGTTTTTAAGCAGAGGCTGGATGACCATCTGTCACAGGGAGGGTTTTGATGGTGTCTTTCTGCATGGCAGAACAGGTTGGGCTGGATGGCCCTTGGGGTCCCTTCCAACTCAAGGGTTCTATGTTTCTTGGGACATGTTGGCATTTCTTGATTTGAGCAAGGAGAACCTCTAAGGAATTTAGAGGTATACAGGCTGAATGCTCTGCTCTGAACTGGGCTGATCTGTCCCCCAACATCATCACAACCCAGCCTCTTCTTGGAAACCTTTTAGGAAGCAAACAATCATGCACTATATATTTCAGAGAAATGGTCATGTTAATCTGGAATATCAGTATGTAAAGGGATCTTGTAGCACCTATGAGACTAATTGAATGAAAGAAGTTGTAGCATGAGTTACTTCCTCAGATACAGGGAGAGAACTGGGCATAAGCTTTTTGTAAACTTGGTCTGCTTCCTTTAGATGCATCTGAGGAAGTAGACCAAGTCTACAAAAGCTTATGTTTCCACATATTCACTCAGTCTCAAAGGTGCTACAAGATACCTTTGCATGCTAATGTACTACAGATGTCAACAGTCTTACTCTCATGGTGTATTCATAACCACAAACAATTTCAGAGGCCCAAAAGAGCCTGGACCATGACCACAGCCACTAGGGGCATTAATACTGGGGAGGTTCTGAACACATTTCAGTTTTCCTCTAGGCATCTTTAAAGGAGAGAATTGTAAGAGGGGATGCATCTGTTGGGGGTGCTTTGAATGCGTATTCCTGCACCGCAAAGGGTTGGACTGGATGGCCCTTGAGGTCTCTTTCAGCTCTATGATTCTATGAGAGGGGCTCTCTGGAGCTGGCAGTAGTAATCTCTGGATACTTGGTAGCCATTCCATCTTCGTGAGATGATGGGTTGAACCAGAACCAGAACTATCTCTACTGTTGTGCCTGAAACTGTGTGGTCCTCCAGATGTGTTTGGATTGCATCTCCCAGCATTCCTTGGCTATCTTTGGCTTGGACTGCTGGATTCCAGTGACACTGGGAGGAGTGCATGAGTCCCATCTCATTGCTGATAGACTGATTGGCATCTCTATAGCTCTTCTAGGTGGGTCAGGAGCAGATGGGAACTCAGGGCATTCCCCCCATGGTGCCCCTACACAGACCCTGGCCTTCTGGAGATGTTACCTGAGCCGAGCATTTCTTCTTTGGACAGGAACACGCCAACTCTCCCCGAAGGCGTCCACATCTTTGACCAGCACACCATCAGGGGTGGTGAAGTCATTCTTATGCTTCCCATCGAAGTTTCCACACAGCCCCTCCACATTCTTCTTGTAGGTGTTGGGGAGCATTATGTCTGGGAACAGAGATCTCCAGTATTAAATTAAAGCCTGAAAGGGTGCTCCCACCTGCCTGGAATTCTCACTCAGAGATCCCATTTAGATGATGGAGCAAAAGACACATGGTTAGGGAAAGGCACTCTGCACACCCCCAGGGGTGTTCTTGTGTTGTTTACATGCTTCAAGGTCAAGGCCTGGAGTCAGACACAAGAGCCAAGTGACCTTGGTCACTTGTGATGGGATTCTCCACTTCTCAGAAAAGAAATTCATCCCATGCCCAAAGTAGGTCCAGCTCTTCTGTTAGGCAGAGGAGAGTGGTTGCTCTTTTGCATAATCAAGCAAAATACACATACACAAGAAAAGGCAGGATATAAATAAAGTGACTGATTGATTGACTGATCAATATTGGCTTCTATGTTTACATTCATTTGGTTTTAATAATCTGCCTTTAAAGTGTTGTGCCTTTAGCCACTGGGATGACTGAAAAGTTTAAAAACCACCCCAGAAAACCAAAGAGGACACTGGGTCCTTTTGCTGGTAGCATCCTTCTAAGAAACCCACCTTTCCAAAATCTGCAGAGCCTCTATTACCTGAATTCTCAGCACCATCGAAGCTGACGGAGAGCCCAAAATCTGTCTCCAGGTAAATTCTCGTTGCTTGCTGCTGAACACGGAGGCCCTCGTGGGGCTGTGCAGGGGGCACAGTCTTGATTCCATCCACCTGAAAGGGAAAAGGGAGAAGAGTCTCAATAGCTTCCCTTGAAGGACTGGATTCAGGGGAAACCTCCCAGGCTATGTCAAGAAAATCACAGCCAAATATCTAATTCATAGCTGAATTATCCATGAATATTGAGTGACTGAATGACTTGAAGGCACACAATAATGAGGAAGATTTATATTGCAACATCTGGAAATTCTTCCCACAGCTGGTCATATCACAGTATTCCCTACAGAACTTGGTTATAAATCTTCAGTTACAGGATCCCATGGTTATTGCCTATCACAGCATATTTCGTGAAACTGGTCCTGTGGAATTTATTTATCAGTCTCTGTGGCGGGTTACAGAC